>NC_038047.1:27287004-27587004 GCF_002211085.1 Panicum hallii
GGCGGTCAGCATTCCGATAGTGGCTTTGAGCCACACCAGTTATCTGATTCATACCGTGACGCAGTAGAATCTGGTAATGATGTTGCACATCCATGAACCTGGTAATGATACGGACGGTTTCTTCAGCCAGATCTCTAGCATATGACCAAGATGCTCTGTCCGAAAATTCCATTCCGAATTATCAGGGTCAATGGTAGGAAATAAACCAATAGGATATGCGGCAACTTCAGTCAGATGCTGATTGCAGAAAAGTTTGATAGCTTCCAAGGCAGCGGTTTCAAGGGTATCAAACCAGACGATATCCAACCACTTCCACTTCTATGGGATGCCATGAGGAGCGGAAAGGGTGTTGAGGAATTGTCATCTTAACCCTGCACCGAGGAACTCCTTCCTCACGATATTCTACCCCATCGTATTGAGGAGGCTCTGTATAGTGGAACAGACTTAAGGATTCCCATAAGAGACGAGGAAACCCTTCCCAATGTAAAGCATTGGTGTGGAAGTGCCCTTCCTGATCCCAAAAGGCATTGGAAGAAGCCGCCATCTGCGACAACAATGCAAATGGTAAGATATATTACCCTGCGGAAAGCTCTCAAGGTAAATGGATTAAGATAGTTGATTCTGATAACAGCAAAGGCTGGAAATCAGATGATACTTAAGAGCTAAAGATTGCTATCTACCCCAACTAAGAAATACCAACTGGTTACTTATTCTTAAAGCAACAAAATTAAGCATTCATTTTGGTTGATTAGTGGATTATGCATGCACGTACTACGCGATCTCACAACCAGAAATAACTTCCAAGTAACCTTGGTCTTACGTGGTTAGTTTTGGTGGCATAATACGTACGTCTCTCCTTAATAACTAGTCGATAAGCCCTATCCGTCCTAGTTTTGTAATCGTGGTTAGTGTACCTGCAAAAAACCACAATGCATATATATATATCCAATGAACCTTTCATGCCAGCATGTCATGAAAGCGTCCCCATTCATTACTACTCACTATAAAACAGTATCTGTACAATTACCGCCGTACAGACAACATTAACATACGTCGCCGAAATAACGTATTCACGGGGGTACCGCAAAATGCGGGGTATGAACAGCGATCGCCATACCCTGCGCCGAACCTTATACTCCCAATGTAGTCAATCTAAGTTGGTACATTGGCAGCATCTCAAGTAGGCCACTGCTTGAGAAACAGCGTTCGGTTCGCATCACCGACAGGAAGGCCAAGCTCCCTCAGTTGGCTGAGGATCCTTACCTCCTTACCTCACCATCGAAGATGTCGTTACAGAATGTAAGGTTGAGTTGTGCATGAATTTAAGTTTCAACAGAAAAGTAATGCCGGAAGTCAGAGTTATATATATATATGTTACAGCCACCTCTAATTCCCTTATAACATTACCCTAGGGCTTTACGTACTATACATAAACCTTAACGAATCCAACGTACCTTTTGCCAAAATACTTTGTTGGTCAAATTTTCATATCGAAAGTATTTTTAAGGCATTTCATATCTCCAGTGTACACTTGTTAGCTCTGATACCAGCTGTGGCAGAACCAACCTGAATTACACCGGCTCAAGTACGCGAGTCCTCTCTGGAGGGCTACCTCGTGCTTCAAACGGTATAATCCTATTGGCCTGTCGGGTAACATCCCGATAAACCACCGAACGCAGGATCCAACAAGGTACCTCACACGAAGGTGAGTCTAGAGATATAAATGCCAATACATTTTACACCACAAGCAGATATAATACAAAAATTTTACAAAGCATCAGTAGCTCCCACTGAGGGGAGATTATTACAAAACAAGTTTAAGTTATAAGTCAAGCAGCGGAGTTTAAAAGCGTAAACATTGTACACGTCGTTATTACAGATATTATGCTAGCCCTGGCATAATATCACTCAGCGGAATTTGTGTTGGCCGGGGACGGATCCCACTCCACGGACCAACCGTCAGGCAAGGGATAGGGCCATGGTGTAATGAAAGCTGGCTCATCAGGGAGATTACCTGGATTGAATCAACAAAAGCAAGGCTGAGTATATTAATACTCAGCAAGACTTACCCGCTCATGGTATACTTAGCCATGTATCTAGACTTATGCAGGCTTTTTAGGCTTTTGGGTAAGGTTTTTAGCTGAAAAAGCAACAAAGAGTGGATCCTTAATTTCAACTTTTAGTTTTCAGGTTCTAGTTGATTATCCATTCTAGTAAGCACTTATAACTACTCAAACATGGTAGAATCTTTAATCAAACATCATCTTTGGTAATCACATAGTTGCTCTTGTTACTCTATGTGGTAAAGGGGGTAAGCAGTCTCATTCATCGTGAGAGGCGGACGATTCCTGAATCGAGATTCAAAACCTTGCAAGGATAACCTAACACACACGCTTGGAACACCAAAGGGTCATTCCGAAGCAACCGTTTGCCTTTCATTCCGACTCGTGGATCAGATCCACCACAAGAGACTGCAGGACATACGCACTTCCAAAGTGCAGGACGTACGTCTGTAGCGCGACTACAAAACCCGTACTCCTGGTTGCCCAGCAACACGTATACCTACACGTCGAACAAAGTAACCAAAAGAAGCAAATACATGTGGTGGGAGGTATGTCCACTCCTCGGGCCGATTGGTTACTAGGCTTACCGCTTACCATATTTCACGGTATGTGGCTAGTACTTTCAAACACTTAACCACCGCTACCACACACTGCAGCTTTATCCAGTTCAACAACACAGACGGGGTATCACCTCAACCATGATACCGAATAAAACTCCCGTCCGTCATCCTTATAGTGATAACATGAAAGTAAACATCACAATTCCTATATCGCGCGAGTGACAGGAAATCACTCGACTTTTACCGGTCCTATTAGCATAGCAGCTACTCGGACTCAAGTACTATTATTTAATACATTGGTTCCTAGGATTCATGCATCTAGGGTTTCAAACAATTCCTATAAACTTAATGCATAGAATACATAAATAAATATAGAGTGCAGTGTAATAAAAATAATAGGTTATGTCCGGGGCTTGCCTTCGCTAGTGGGGTTGGGGTTAGTCAAATTAATATCCTCTGAATCTTGGTTCGGGGCTTCAGAGAAATCCGCGACGAGATTCTCGGGGTCTTCAGAATAACCTCCTTCTTGTTCTGGAATCAGCTGATAATCCCCGTCAGCGAGAGTGGTCGAGTCTACATAATATGCAAGATGAAGTTTAATGGGTGCATACACTTTCATTTTAATTCACGATAAAGTTGCAATCCAATTAAAGAACATTACATTTTGACAATTAACCTATCTACCCTGCACTGGTCAGTCATTTATCGAGTACTAACTAAACTAATTAGTCTCGTTAGGCAACAGGGTGGGTTACCCTAAACATCCGATTAACTACAATAGGTAGCATATCTGATTATTATAAGTAACACTAAATACTTTTAGCAATCTCCATTTATTTTATTAGCTAAGCATTGTAATTAACCTTAGGTTATTACTTAATTATGGGCTAACTTTGGATTAATTAATCAAATCTTAAATTAAGAAAAATAATTAATTATCATAAGTGGGTTTTATTGAAATTTTTCTCTACAAGGAACTAAGCCTCAAAATTAAACAAGATTATAATTGAAAATTCAAGATATAATTATAACTAGAGTTTTACACTAAAACTAGGGTTCAAAACTTAAGGACACCATAAACTACTCATGACTAGCATTCCAGAAAAATTTCATAATTTTTCATGCATAATAATTATTATTAATGAGTTACCTTTGAATTTAAGCTTGAAATTTATAACTCCAGTTATATTAGGTTTCTGATTCTCAAATTTTTATGATGGATCATACTTATAAAGATCAAGTTATGGTATAAATTTCATCCCTAAATATGCACAGATGCTTTTGAAATTAATTTGTGAAGCTTTCATGAACATATAAAAAAGGTAGCAAGAATATTCTAGCTAGAGAGCTGATCTAAGCCTCAAAACTTTACACAAGGCTACTTATACTACATGCAACACATGCTCCAAACACCAACAGCAGCAAGGCTATAGATCTTAAGATTCAATTAAAACATCCATTTTCTTGTATTTAAAATACAGAACAAACTATTCATTTTCATAACTTGACTGTGAAATAAAAGTTGTAGAACTCATCACAAGGATTCTAACGCAACAAGTTTGGTATTTTTCTGATTTGTATATGATTTTCTACGCATTTTTGAACTTCACTGATTTGAAAGGGAGGTAAGAACTAAACTCTTGCGTTTAGGCCCTTGGAAGAATTTAAATCTTTACACTCGAGTCCCTGCTGCCATGGCCGGCGGGGAGAGCTCTGCTCCGGCCAAAATCCGGCGATCCCCGGGGTCGGCGGCGAGGGGCAAGGGGAGAGGAAGCGTCAGGGAGTCGAGGGCTACCTGTAGAGGGTCTTGGGGAGAGCGGGGAGGGGCGGTGGCGAGCTGCCCACGGGAGCAGTAGCTCCGGCGAGTGGCGGCCCGAATTCCGGCGAGCTCGGGTGAGGAGTGGGGATGGCGCATGGCCTAGAAGCTTTAGGGCGAGGAGGGGACCCGATTCCGAGGCTCAACTCAAGGAGAGGGAGGTCGGAAGGGGAAGCCCGACGTGGAGCAGAGGGCGGCGGCAATGGAGGTGGGCGGCGGCCGTCGGCACACACACAGGAGGAGGTTTGAGCTGCTTGTATGGACTACCAGGAAGTAAAGAGCGAGAGGAGAGGCAGCATTGCAATCTGGGGCAGCTACAAAGGGCCCGGCGGTCGATGACCAGGAGAGCGCCGCGGCGGGGGTTGCTGGCAGTCCGCGCAGGAGGGAGGCGATGTGGCGCGCGGGGAAGGAGACAACGGGGAAGGGCTCGGGCGTGGGAAAAACCCTCAGGCGACGCGTGGGCACGGGTAGCAGCTGGAGGTGAAGCTCGGGCGCTGCACCGGCGTGAGCGGCGGGAGCAGAACGGAGCAGAGGAGAAGCGAGGATGACAGAGGAAGAAGAAGCAGGCAGGAGTCAGAAGGACTGATTTGCAAATTTAGAAATTTCCAGGGACTTCTCTATAAAGAAAGAATTCCCGTTGATACAAAAGCCTAGTGAGGAGAGTGTCTAAAGCAAAGTTGTAAAGAATTTCAAAACCCTTCAATAATGCTTTAGGGTTCAAGTTCAAAATCCCAAAGGATACAGTTTTATTTTAAACTTTTGATCACAACTCAAATTATAAACTTTGTGTTATAATTCAAACAAAATGCTTTAATGTTTGGGGTCTTTTTGTAAGATTGCCTGCAGTAATCATGACTAGCCCTTTTTACACTTTAGCCCTTAAGTACATCTGAGTTTTACTTTTATTTTTCAACCATTTCATAAGCAAACCCTTATACCTTTGTGTTAATTACACCTAAATCCTTAGTTTCCAATAAAAGTCTATTTTTCTTAGGTTTATTTAACTTTTGCACTTTACTTTTCAATAATCATTTAGGTTTACCACTTAAGAGTACTTTTACACAATTACACTCAAGTACTTACATAATTCCTAAATTACAATTATACCCCTAGTGCTTTGTACAACGTATATACACCATATCATGCATACATATAATACATCCAAACTTAGTATCCCATTGTCTAACTACCTGGATATTACAGAAAACTGATATTAATCCAACAAACATGGTTTTTAACTTTCTAGAAAGCTTAGTAAATGATCCATAACTTTCTTATATAACTTTCTTATTATCATTTTAGGTGATTCAATAGTTAACAAGAGCGAACAACATAAAGAAATATTTCTATCCAGAATTGGACAGATTCAGACCTGCAACTTTAAACAGCTATATCTAGAGCTACAAACCATCAAAAGAGGTGTTCTCTAACATTTTAGAAAGCTTAAGAAACGTAATATAACTCAGTAGTTGTCACCAAGCATTGATTCAAAGTTTAACTGAGCCAAACAACACAAACATTAAGGACTACACAAAATATGAGCAAAACCTGATAGGGAACTTCAGAAATCCATATCTAGATTTCTAGCCAACCAAAGATGTTGTTCTTTAACAACTTGGAAAGATTATGAAAAACACTACAACTTCTTAGTTATCAACAACAGCTATTTTTGAAGCTAACTTGGTTGAAATAAGCAAAAGCTCAGAACTGTACTGCGCATACAAAAGTCTTGACAGTAAACTTGTAAAAAGCATAACTCCTAAACCAACAGGCGTATGGTCATGAAAACATCATTAGCATTATGAAGACAATTGCATAACAAAACTCATACATGCAGCCATTTTCAGAAAGTAGTATGTTGGTGTTTTATTTGATTTGTAACAAGGAGCAAATGAAGATGTAAACGCACAACTAAGTTAAGTGTTTAGAAGAGATAACAACATTATACAAGGGCAGTGGAAACACATTTTCTATTTTTAGACGTTTCTATCATTTATAAACTACTTACTAAGCATTAAACAAGTTAAATCAATAACTCGGTCATACTGCATTAAATGAAATATTTTGTTTATGCAGCACGAACATCGCCTACCACAAAAATTTCACCGCAATTGGAGCAGTACAACTACAGATATGAATTTAACCTTAACAAGCATAGGAAAAATCTAGAGCAAGATTTTTCTACTAACACATACAAAATTATACACATACTGCATAGATCTACTCATAAGGATTCCATAACATCTTCATTTGATATTTTACGATTTTTATACTATTTTCTATGGATTTTCAAAGCTTTAGGCGATTTGGTCCATAAAAGACTATACATATGAGTGTATGACAGTGCAGAAAACCCCCTGGATTTGTTTCAATTGTTGAACGAGGTCCTTCACGTGAATTTGGAGCAGAGGAGGCGCTCGAGGAGCTCGACTCCGGCGAGAGGAGGCCATGCCGGCAGCCGGGGAGGTCGAGTAGCTCACCGGGAGCCCTTTTTGGGGGTCGAAAGGTGAGGAGGAGGGCCAAAAGGAGGTCATCGGCATTGGGGGGGGGGGGGGGGCGGAGCTCAGGGGTGCGGGCTGCTCCGGCCGGTCCTACGCCGCGCGTCGGACCCGCGCCGCGCTGCGCAGCCTCCGCACGTGCCCGCGCCTGCGGAAACGAGCCGAGCCGGCCGCCGGTCCAATGCCGCGCCATATCCGCCCCCTCCGCCTCCGCGAGGGCCGAGGTCCGCCCGCACCGGGGCCGCGCCCTCCGCGGCCGCCCGCGCCAGGCCACCTCCGTGGCCCACGCCGGGCCCCTCCAGGTCCGCCACGCGTGGCCTCGCTGCCCCTGTGCGGGTCCGCACCGAGCTACCGCGCCGCAGCTCCTCCTGCACCGCGCTGCGCGCCCCGCCCTGCACGCCGCCGCCGGTCGCGGCCCGGGCTCGCCCAGCGGGAACGGCGTCGTGCCTTGCATGCCGCTCGGATCCACGCCGGCCTGAAGCCGCGCAGAGGGAGGGAGGCAGGGAGGAAGCCCCCAGATAAAGGTGCCGCTGGTGGAACAAGAAGGACGCCGGAGAGAGGGAAAACAGAGAGGAAGGAGAAATAGGATTTTCCCAAGGACTTGTGCGTAAATTTAGAAAATACAGGGACTTCTCAGTAAAGTAAAATTTCTCATTAATCTAAAACCCTAATGAGGAACTGCCCAAAATGAAAGTTGGAGAGTTTTTCAAACTCTACAACATTGCTTTAGGGCTCAAGTTCAAAAACCCAAAGCTTATATCTTTACATGTTAAATTTTGAACAAAGGTTGGATTTGAATTACTTTTGTCCTTACTGAAGTATATTTCTTGTAGTTTTGAACATGTTTGCAAGTTTTTATGGAAGGTCATGATGACTTACATTCTTACATTTTGGCCCTAAGTAAACTTTAGAAGTTACTTTTGTACTTCAATTATTTTGCATAAAAGAACCTATATCTTAACTTTAATCACATTTAGGTCCCTCTTTTTACATAAGGATCCATTTTTCCTATAATTTAACCTATATTTTGCAATATCTTTCCTATGGTGATACAAATTTAACACCTAGTGTCACATTTTTCCTAGGTTTTGATGCTACCTCCCAACCTTACCCAATTAACTTTAAAGGACCTATATTTTTTAGAATTTACATAAATGCCCTTTTCCCCTTTTGCATTTAACATTTTAACATATATACACAAAAACAAAGCATGCACATTTTACTTTAAAATTTTGCGTATTATAATCCTTATACCTGATTGTCACATTAAATTCTTGAAAATTTACTATGAGTCACATAACATCAGCACTACACATGGCAAAAAGATCTAAGCAGAAAAGCATTAGCATCATGCTTGAATAAATTGATTTCATTTCAAACTTGATTTGTACAAAATTTAAATGAGTTCAAGTTAGAGTGTAGTACTAAAGGTGAAATTTGCACACATGTTCACATACACCTTAAACAGGTTGCATTCCAAAAATCACATGAAATATAGCTAGCATGCAAAAGTTATACACAAGATACCCTTTTGCTAAACTTTAAAATAACTCTAAAAGCATTTAGTTTCAAACTAAACTCTAGTAAGAAAAGTTGTAGAGCTAGACTCCTAGAGTACAACAAAACTAGTTTGACAATCTTTGGATTTTTTACAAATTCCTATCGATTTTCAAAATTGACAGCCTTGAATTGGGGATGGGTACTGATATTTCACAGAAAAAATCCTAGAAAGATTTAAAAGCTTGCAATTGGGTCCTTGGCCGGGTTTTACAGAGAAGCCGATCGACAGCGATCAAATTCCGGCGAGGGGGCTCACAGGCGGCAAGGGGAAAGTGGGGGAAAACGTTCAGGAGCTCACGGCGGGCTTAGGGGTGGTGTGACACCCTAGGTGTCAAACAGAGTAAACCAATAGAAATAATGTTTGGTGTGTGTGAAATTGTGTGAAAATATAATAAAGTTATGAGAATAAGGGTAATTGTGAAAATTTATGCAAGTACAAGCCCTTTTATGTAACTTAGTTGAAGTATAAAGTAACTTTCCAAAAATTACCAAGGGTCAAAGTGAAAAAGGTGAATGTCATCATGACCAGCTTTAAATGCTTGAAGATAAGCCCAAAAGTTTATAAGATTTCCATTATTAGGACAAAACTTATGTAAAGTTTAATTTGAGTGCAAAATGGTGGAATAAAACTTTGTACTTTAGGTTTCTGAACTTGAGCCCTAAAGCAAAGTTATAGGATTTGAAAAGTTCTACAACTTCTATTTTGACCTTTTCCTCATTAGGGCTTTGGATCAGTGGGAAATTTCTATTTTCAGTGAAGTCCCTGAGGTTTTTGCATTTCCAACGAAGAACCCCGGACCTCCTCCTCTCTTCTTCCTCCTCTGGCAACTCCTCTGCTTCGCCCGCTGCACCCCTTCCACCAGTGTCAGCACCGTTTCCCCGGCAATGTGCTGTGCCTCGGCCGCTCCCCAGCGCCACCTCCAGTTCCTAGCTACTCCACGCGTCGCCCCCAACCCGAGCGCCGCTCTAGCTTCTCCTCCCTGGCCCTCTCGCGTGCGTGCCACGCCGTCCCGCAGCTCTACCACCGCCATCTCGCCGCCGCCGTGGCATCGCCTGTGCACGCCCCCTCGCTCTCTCTTTTCTAGTTCCAGAGCAGCACTAGTTCCCTGTCTTTCCATTCCATTCTTGTTCCTGCTCTTTACTTGCCTAGGACCCCGAGCACCACCGCCGCCATCTCCTCCAACTCTGGCGCCCTCCTGTTCACCGCGGAGCCCCCACCTCGAGCCTCCCATTGCCCACCCCAACCCCCTAGGAAGCCTCCTCGTACCCCACTGACGCTCACCAGCCACTTACCGAGGCCGGACTTCCACCGGAGCTACCTCGCCGCCGTTCTCCCCTTCGCCGGTAAGCTTCTGCCGCCGTCGAGCTTGTACCTCCGCCCCTCCTTCGCCCAATTCAACTGCTCCAATAGCTTCCCCACATCCTCCTGCAGCTATTGAGCCCAAGCTTCGCCCTCCTCCTCGCCGGGAACCACCTCGCTGACGAGCGCCCCTCCGCCGCCGCCTCGGCCACCGTGAGAAAGCCCCCTCCGGTCATCCCCTCTCCTTCCCAAGACCTCCAGAAGGTGCGCCTTGACCTCCTGGTGCTCGCTGACCACCCCTTCCTCCACCCCCTGCCGTCCCCTCACCGGAATTTGGCTGGCACCACCTCTGCCTTTCTTCCCCGATGAGCCAAAGGTATATGTGCAAAGATTTCAAAAGTGTTAAGGGTGTCTGTGTAAAATTCCAGAGCCCCCCCCAATTCAAAAGCTGCGAAATTCAAAAATTTGTAAAAATTGTAGAAAATTCAGAAAAATGCCAAACTAGTTGTGTTGGAATCTTTAAATTAAATTCCACTACTTTTGTATAGCAAGTCTAAGCTATATGTGTATATTTTCTGATGTAAATTAAATACTAGGAAATGAATGTTTTATTTGTATCTCATGTTATGTACATGTGTTGTAGTTGATTTTTGGAACTTAGATTGTATGTGCTATGCATAGCTCTGTGTAAAAATCTTGAGTGCTTTACTGCTCTTTTGCTTAGAAATTTAAGTACCTTTGTTTATATGTGGATAAAACACTTAGATTTTAATTAAGGGTGTTCCTGTTGATGTTTGTATTTGAAATTTTTACCATAACTTCTTTTTTGAATGTGTAATCCATGGTAAAAATATTAGGATTAATAGTAGGCCATACCCCAAATTATGAATTTTTGGTTTGTTTCCAAAGATAATTCTTTTATACTAGCTTTTATTCCTGGAAAGTTATGAAAATATTTTGAGATGTTACTCTAGATTAGTGTAGCATACCCACAAATTTTCAACCCATGATCAAGTGCAAAATAACTAAAATAAATAGAAGTTGATTAGTAGATCCATATTAAATAATAACTTAGGGTTTTTCAAGGTGATTAGCTAGTTAATTAAATAAAAGTGTTAAGTGTAATTAGTTTATTAGTCAACCATGCTACTTCATGTAGTTAGTTAAATGTTTAGAGTTACCCCCCGTCACTTAATGTAACTAAGTATATGGGTTAATACCCGATAAATGACTGCCCAGTGGATGGCAACTGTGTTGCTTGTTAGTATATAATGTTAAGTTCGATGGATTGCAACTTTGTTGTGGAATGGAGTAACAATCTATGCATTTTCTAAACTGCATCTTTTTCATCACATGTAGATTCAACGCTTCTCGCCGACGGAGACTATCATATCTTTCCGAAGCCCGAAGCGGAAGTCTCGAAAGAAGCAGGGAATATCGTGGGAGAATTAACTGAAGCTCCGAACCCAAGTTCAGAAGGATTTATTAACATCTCTGACCCCAGCCCCGCCAGTGAAGGCAAGCCCCGGACATAAACCCACTATTTTATTTACACTGCAATCTACATTTATATATACTTGTGCATTAAGTTCTTAGGAATTGTCTGGAAACCCTAGTTGCATATTCCTAGGAACCGATGTACTGAATATTAGAACCTGAGTCCGACTAGTGCTATGCTAATAGGTCCGGTAGAAGTCGAGTGATTTCCTGTCACTTGCGCGATATAGGAATTGGTTGCTTACATACTGCAATCACTATAAGGATGACGGACGGGGTTATGTGCAGCTTTATGGAATGGAATAATACCCCGTCTGTGTTGATAATTTTGGTTAAGGTCGCAGTGTGTGGTAGTGGCAGTTAAGCGTTTGAAAGTACTAGCCACATACCGCGAAATATGGTAAGCGGTAAGCCTAGTAACCAATCAGCCCTGCAAGTGGACTCGTCCCCCACCACTCGACTTTTATTTTATGTTTACATGCACCGACTGTGGGAGTACGTTCTGCAGAGCAGACGGGAATACGGTCATGTAGTCGCGCTACAGATGTATGTCCTACACATTGGATGTGCGTATGGTCCAGCAGTCGCTTGTGGTGGCTTTGTTCCACGACACGGACTGAAAGGCAAACAGTTGCTTCGGAACTATCGTTGGATGTTCCAAGCGTGTGAGTTAGGTTTACCTTGCAAGGGTTGAAAATTCGATTCAGAATCATCCGCTTCTCATGAAGATTGAGACTGCTTAACTCTTTGGCCACATAGAGTAACAAGGAAAAGTTTATGAGGAGTAATACTGATGTATGCTTTAAAGAGACTGTACCATGCTTGAGTAGTTACAGGTGCTTACCTATAATGGCTGAAGGAATTAGAACCTGAAAGCTAAAATATGAAAGTAAGGACCTACTCTTTATCGCTTTTCAGTTGAGACAAAACCTATGTCCTCATTAAGCCTTCATGGTCTAGTTATGGGCTAAGTATACCCAAATTTTGGGTAAGCCTTGCTAAGTATTAGAGTACTCAGCCTTGCTATATGATTTTGTTTCAGGTAATGTCTCTGAAGACCCTACTTACCCCATGCCTTGGCCTTATGCTTTGCCTGACGGTTGGTCCGTGGAGTGGGATCCGTCCCCGGCCAACCCCGATCATAACGAGTGATGTTATGCCATGGCTTAGCATGACATCCTTACTGGCGACGTGTATAGTTATCATACTTTGAATTCCGCTGCTCGAACTTGAACTTTAAAACTGGTTTGTAATAATGACTCTTAGTTTGGAACCTTTGCTATTTCTGCAAACTTTGTAATAACTTTACTTAGTGTGAAACCTTGTACTACTTTTAGAAACTCTTGTAAAGTAATTTCCCTGTGTTGTAAAATATGATGGTGACTGTATCTCTACACTCACCTTCGTGTGAGGTAACCTTATTTGATCCTGTATTGGTGATTTATCGGGACGCTACCCGACAGACCAAGGGATTGTACCGTTTGAAGTACGTTGGAGCCCTCTGGAGTTGACTCGCGTGCTTGAGCCGGTATAATTCAGGTTGGTTCTACCACAGCTGGTATCAGAGCTATAAGGTTATTCTGGAGATACATTTTACCTTAAGAATGCTTTCAGTATAAAAGTTTGACCAACAAAATGTTTGGTAAAACCACGTTGGTTTCGTTAAGGATTGTGTTTAGTACGTAAAGCCCTAGGGTGATATTTAAGGGAATTAGAGGTGGCTATAGTATGTATATATATAACTCTAACTACTAGCATTACCTTTCTGTCGAAACTTAAGTTTATGTACAACCCAATTTTACATTCTGTAACGACCTCCTCGATGGTAAGGTAAGAAGGTAAGGATCCTCAGCTAATTGGGGAGTTAGCCTTCCCGTCAGTGATGCGAACCAAATGCTGTTTCTCAAGCAGTGGCCTACTTGAGATGCTGCCAATGTACCAACTTCGGTTGACTATATTGGGAGTATATGGTTAGTTGCAGGGTATGAACAACATTACCCCTCCGCATTTTGCGGTATCTTGTGAATACGTTGTTTCGATAATGTATGTTAACGTCATCTGTACGGCGGTAATTGTACAGATGCTGTTTCTATAGTGAACAGTAATGATTGAGGACACTTTCATGAGTGTTGGCATGAAAGGTTCATATATATTGTGGTTTTCTGCAGGTACGCTAACCTCGGTTAAATAGGTTAAGACGAATAAGGATATCCGACTAGCTATTATAGGGAGAGACGGATATATTGTGCCACCGAAACTAATTCCGTAAGTCCAAACATATTTGGCATTTATTTTGAGTTGTGAGGACGCGTAACACGTGCATGCATATTCCTTGACTTGATTGTATGAATGGCATGGTTTGTTGCTTCAATAAAATCTAGAGGGTATGTTAGTAACCAGTATCGTTTTGAGGTTAATGTTTCTACCTTATCATTTCCTTCTCAAGATCTAGAACAATCTTTCGATCTTCAGATTTTGCTGTTATCAGGGTAGGTTATCTCGTTTCTTTTACCCTGTAAGGATAGTAGCTTTCCAATCAATCTATCAAACTAACCCACATTTGTATCCGCAGTCTTCTCAAGGTGTATGGTGAAAACTTGTAAATCTCACTGTCGGAGGAATTCTCCAGCCGGGTGGCGGAAAGCACCCGCCTAATCCTAGTTAAGGATGGGTTTGGAGGAGACTTAGGAGCGCTCGATCGATGGACCGATGAACACAGGAAGGACACGAAGATTTAGAGTGGTTCGGGCCGCCGGAGCGTAATACCCTACGTCCACTTTGGTGTTGTATTGGCTGTGTTTCTGATTGTTGAAAGAACCCTCTTTTCTAACGAGTACACTCTCCCTTTTATAGTGCAAGGGGAGTGCTTACACCGTGCAGGACCCCGACAGGTGGGCCCGGCCAATAGGAGCTGTTCTACGAGAGATATAGAGGTCATCTCCTCGAGCTCCTCTCCGTAGTCCTCTCGATCGAGAAGTTGACGTGCGTATCTACAGCCAGGATATGGCCGTGTACAGCCTTGTCTTGTACAGTGTCCGGCGTCAGCGTTACCCAACAGTGGAGCCGTGCTGTCACTGTTGGGATGGGACCTTCGGTCAGAGGGCGAGAAGGAGCTGTCCCGTGGCGCGTGCACTGTTACAGCGCACGCCTTGGCTCGCCTGTTACAGGCCATCATCACGCGCGCAGCGCCGTGACGGGACTGCACACAGTCCGCGTACTGTGCGCGGTGATATGACGCGCCGCCTTCAGACCAGGCGGGCTTACCGTGGTGTCAGCTTACCTGCCCCGTGTGTCAGTGGCAGGCAGCACCTTTTGACCTTGGCGTGCCCAACTCAGCTGTCGCATTAAATGCTGGTAGGTGGAGAGGCGACCCGTAAGGGGCCTCCGGCCGCAGGCACGCGGCGGGGTCAGCCGCGCTCCCCCCGCCGGGCAGCACATGGCGGCACCGGACCCCTTTCCGGGGGAAAGAGGGGTCCGGGGCCCCCGTGGCCGCCCGGAGCGGGCTGGCCTGTGATGGTCTGGCCATCACACGTGGCGGTCCCGGACCTCCCAGGGGAGGCCGGGTCTGCAGGGGTTACTCGAGAGCTCTCCCGCCCACGTGGGTGTGCAGAGGCCCCGGACCTCACGGAGCTCGGGGATGGTCCAGAGACCGCGGTCCCAGCTGTCAGGTCCGGAGGCCGTATGCCACGTGGCCCAGAGGCGAGGGGGAGCGTGGATTATGAGAAGTCCCAGGGCCTGGACACCCTAGCAGGAGGTACCCTTATCTCTATGTACCGACAGAGGCCCCCGGGCCCACCTCGGGAGAGGGATGAACCCGCAGGTGGGGCCAAATCCCAGCATCGCGCCGGGTGTACAGCTCGTTCCCGCCAGGCGAGGGCACGGATGTCCTTTCGCCCGTAGCGGGATCCCCGAGGGACCCGTCTTCCGCGCGCACCGTGCGCGTCAGACGGTTCAGATTCTTGTCTTATTCGAGCCCGCCGCGCGGCTCGGGCGGTTCAGATTCTGCCCTTCCCACGACCCTCCAGCACCCTCGCCAATGACTGGTGGGCCCGAGCCCACTGGTCATAGAGTGTGAGGGAAGGGGAAGGCGGCGCTGGCGACCGCTCGACTTCTCCTCGGTCGCCGCAGGACGCCAAGGTGGGAGCAGCCTTTTGCATAAAAGGTATGCACCGAAGGGAACGGCTACCTTTTCGCTCTTGCCATCAACAGACGCCGTAGCGCCCCTTCGTCTCCGCATCACTTCTCGCGATCAGCTTCCTTGTGCCCGGCTCCTCTCTCTTCCTTGCCCCTTCGCGATCCACCCCAACAATCTCCATGGCTTCACTTCCTTTCCCGCGCCGCTTCCAGACTCGGGAACAGCTGGATGCGGTACGGCGCCTTCTGGGGTGGACCGCGCCGGCAAACGCCGGGAAGATCAGGGCCGGCGAGACTCCCCTCCGCGACCTTGCCGCGGGGGAATTCGTCCTTTTCAATTCGTACATTATGTGCGGGTTGGTTCCTCCGATCTCCTCCTTCTTCCTCCTACTCCTGGAGGAGTTCGGCCTCCAACTTCATCATCTCACCCCCCACTCCGTCCTTCTCGCGGCAGTCTTCGCCCATTTCATGGAGATGTTCGTGGGGGTGCGCCCCTGCACCATCATCTTCAAACATTTCTATTCCCTAGTCGGGACCGGGAAGAAACGCGGCGAGATTGGTGCATATTACTTCCAGCTCCGGCACGGGATGGCGGGCTCCTACATCGCCGCTTTCTCCAGCTCCAAGTGGGAGGAGTGGCGTGAAGGCTGGGTCATCGTGGCTTACGAGCCTCATGACCGCCTGGAGCTGCCAACGGAGGGCCCCCAGAGCGACCGGAGCACCTGGAAGGCCAGGCCGACAATACCGGCGGAGCTCGACCCAGTGCTGTACCGGATCAAGAAGTTGGCAAGGAGTGGCCTGACTTCTATGATGGTGCTGGGCGACTTCTTGAAGCGGCGAATCGCGCCCCTGCAGCAGCGGTCCCGGATGGCCTACGTGTACACGGGGCTGAACGACTGCTGCAGGATCGCACACGGGCCCGGCGGCGACTTCACCAGGGCGGAGCTGGAGGCAGCGGTCCGGGCGATGACCGACGAGGCGTTCATCCCGGAGTCTCTGGTCCTCCCGAGCGGGGTCAAGGCCCTGTGCGAGGACCAGGCATTGCGGTCATCGGTCCTGTCTTCGATGCCGACCCTGGACGAGGGCGGCCTGGCGGTCCGGCAACTGGGGGGCGACCCCAACCGCGTGCTCCAGATCCCTGGCGCCACACCGGACCGCCAGCAACGCCCCAGCGGAGGTGCCGGGGTGCCGGGACCCAGTGGTCCGGCCCCCGGCGGGAAGGGAAAAGAGAAAGCGCCGGTGCCAGAGCACCGGCAGAAAGACAGTGCGGGTGCGGCCCCGGCCCAAAGGAGCGGCGAAGCTCAGGGGGCTGCATCCGAGCGGCGCAGCCAAGCCGAAGGGAGCAAGTCCCGGAGGCTCCAGCGAGGTGATGGCTCCTTGGTGGGGGAGCCGGCGCCCAAGCGCCAGAAGACAACGGGGGTGGAGAAACAGAGCGGAGCTGCACCACCTCCATCACAGTACCGGCCTCCGCCGGGACAACAGGCTCCTCCGCCACCACCACCAGGGCCACGGCCAGCGACACCACCGCCTCCGTCCGAGATCAGACCACCGTCCCCAATGCCGCCGCCAGGAGGCTCAAAGGTCGGGGACGGCCCCCAGAGGTCCGGGGGGTCCTCGGCAGGGAGGAAGGTCCCCCCGGCCGCCCGGGGCAGATGGGAGTGGTACGACTTCCCGTAAGTGGTTTTATCAAGGTTTTTCATTTCCTTTCACGGCTTCTAGTGCTTAACCAAACAGGTGGTACGGCAGGCCGCAACCTTCAAATGCTCCAACTGGGGGACCCGGCCCCCAGCCAGCGCCGGAGTCCTCGGCATCGGCACCAGCAGGGCCTCCGCCAGGAGTAGCCCCAGAAGCCTCCGGGCCTAGTGGTCCGGAGCTGGAGGCTACCATGCCACCACGTCCAGAAGCCGCCCCCTAGGAGGAGGCGATCAGGCCCACTGTGGCGGCAGAGGCCCCGGCAACAGCGCCGGGCGTCGAGGTCGGGCCTTCCCCAGCCGAACCGGCAGTTGAGGGGGTCGCTGCTACGGCGGAGGCTGCTGGGCCAGAGGCAGCGGCGACGGCGGCACCGGAGGCGGCGGAGGTGGCGGCTCCGGAGGCAGCAGAGGCTGCGGCTCCGGAAGCAGCAGAGGCTGCGGCTCCGGAGGCCGCCGAAGTCGCCAGTAGCACCGCCCCAGCAGCGGAGGAGGAGGAACCGGAGGTGGTACAGGGAAGGCATCTCCTCCCGAGCACAGCGGAGGTCCCACTCTCCCGGCTCATAGCCAAATGCCAACAAGCTCAACTGGAGCTAGAGGCTGGCATGCGCCGGGAGTGGGAGAAGCTGGAGGCGGAGCGCCAGCGGCTCTCCGACTGGGAGATCCGCTTGGGGGACCGCATCAAGACTGTCTCCGCCCGCTACGCTGAAGAGCGCGCCAAGCTCGCACAGGGACGCGAGCTCCTGCGGGAGGAGCTGGAGCAGGCGCGCTATCGAGAGGCAGCAGCGCTCGAGCGGGAGAAGGCAGCCAACCGGCGGGAAAAGGATGCCCTCGAGGCGCAGATCGTCGCGGAGAGGCTGAAGGAGGCGGCGACGGCCAGGGAGCGGGCCGCCCGGGAGCTGGCGGAGGCGGCGAGGGAGGCGTTTACAACGGCCGAGGCGCAACAGGCCTCCCTCGCAGAACAGGTGACGGCGGCAGCGAAGAAAGAAGAAGAGCTGGCCGCCCGAGAGGCAGAGGAGGTGGCCCGGCTGCAGGAGCTCCAGAAGCGGGAAGAGGCCATGGAGGAGGAGCTGGCAGCCGGGTACCAGAGGCTCCAGGAGCGCGAGGCAGCGCTCCAGGAGAGGGAGACCAAGGTGGAGGGGCTCCTGGCAGAGCAGCACGCCGGCGCCAACCGATTAACAAGATGGGTTGGCGCGGTGAACCCTCTGCTAGAGGCGCTCGGGGCCAACCCCATCTGGGTACCGGAGGCTCCTTCACCATTCGGCGCCGCACTCCAGCTGCTGGACACCACCGCCAGGCGGCTACAGGATGCGAAGGCCGGCCTCCAGGACCTCCTGGAGACAGAGGGACGAGCAGTCGCTCGGGGGGTGGCGGAGTACATCCTCACCAGCTTCCGGAGCCATGATCCTGCCGTCCAGCTGACGCCCGTCCTGGTCGGACCCCTCCGGGCGACAGCGGCCGCCACGCGAGAAGGGGTCCAGGAAGCGGTGGACATGGTCGCGGCCCGCCTCCGGCGACGTCCCGAACCTTCAGAGAGTGGAAGTGCCTCCGGACCGCCAGAACAGTAGTGCTAGTATTTTTTAGTTATTTCTTTTGTAATATAACTTTTGTCATTGTAAGATAACCTTATAATATTACGCGTATTCAACGCAATTTTTGTGAAAAACTTAGCTGTTTTCCTGTTGTCGGTTTGTAAGGTGTTCTTGTGCATACCGAGGTCCCGTGTGGCCCCCTGGGAGGTAGTCGCGATAGGATGGGACTAGCTGCCATAGAACCGAGGTCCTGCACATGACTTAGATCGACGCTTAGTAGACGTCCCTATGAGGTACCGGTCCGGCCAGCGAAAGCCTACTACGTTGCGTAACGAGTCAGAGCACCGGAGCCATAGTTCGGGATTCTAAGGGGTCCCGGCCCCCGGGTCCATTGTTCAAGGTACAACGATACCCGTCCTAGGGGGGCAGGGCGTGTAGGCTTAGGGTACGGAACCAGGCTAAGCGGCTACACAGCCCTGGACCCCGGCAAAGAACGAGCACGCTTCCCTGAAGCCAGTCCCGGGTGCTCAGTTCCTTTTCCTCCGTGAGACAGGGGTCCCGGGCAGAGACATAGTGTAGCAAACTAAGTAGGACCTTCGACACGACACAGACGCGAAACACCACGTGGGGGGTTAGCGTAACAAGATGCGAAAAAACCTTAGAATCGCATAGAGTTCAAGGACGCGTTTGAGAATAAATTTCCCCTTAAATGAATTGGTACAGAAGAGTTGTGCGATGTACTCCAGGGGCCGGATTTACGAGGGCGGACCTCTACCGCCCTGGTCCGCACGGCAATGCTACCAATTACAAAGGAAAATTTCCTCCCAACCAGGTCCTAGGGATAGAACTTACGGAGGTGCTCAATGTTCCATGGATTGGGTAGTTGCATTCCATCCTCCGCAGCCAAACGAACAGATCCGGATCGGCACACCTTTGTCACCTTGAAGGGCCCCTCCCAGCTGGGGGAGAGCTTGTGCATACCCTCTCGGTTCAGGATCCGCCTTAGGACTAGGTCCCCGACCCGGAGCTCCCTACTGCGCACAAACCGTTGGTGATAGCGCCGGAGCGCTTGGTTGTACCGTGCGTTTCGGACTGCTGCTCGCCATCTGCGCTCGTCGACGAGGTCCACATCTTGACGACGCTCCTGTTCCTGCACTCCCTCATCAAAAGACCGGACTCGCAGAGAGCCCATGGTGATCTCCGGGG
Source organism: Panicum hallii (assembly GCF_002211085.1). NCBI lineage: Eukaryota > Viridiplantae > Streptophyta > Magnoliopsida > Poales > Poaceae > Panicum > Panicum hallii. Next base: position 27,306,859 of record NC_038047.1, read on the forward strand.
GAAGGCACGCCTCGGCCCCGTAAACCAAGAAGAAAGGGGTTTCCCCTGTTGCCCGGCTAGGTGTGGTCCGGTTCCCCCATAACACACTTGGGAGTTCTTCAATCCACCTTGCGCCATGCTTCTCAAGGTCACAGTAGGTCCGGATCTTGAGCCCTCTGAGGATCTCGGCGTTGGCCCGCTCAACCTGGCCATTACTCCTGGGGTGCGCCACTGAGGCGAAACAGAGCTGAATGCCCATATCCTCACAGTACTCCTGGAAGTACTGGCTCGTGAACTGGGTCCCATTGTCTGTGATGACGCGGTTCGGGACCCCGAACCGGCACACAATTGACCTGAGAAGCAGTTGCTGACGCCTTGGTGATGTTGACCACTGGGGTTGCCTCCGGCCACTTAGTGAATTTGTCAATGGCAACATAGAGGTACCGGTACCCGCCAACGGCCCTAGGGAAAGGTCCCAAGATATCCAACCCCCATACCGCAAAGGGCCAAGAGGGAGGAATCATCTGCAGAGCCTGAGCTGGAGTGTGTATTTGCTTTGCGTGGAACTGACACGCTTTGCAGGACCTTACCAACTCAGCTGCATCCTGGAGTGCTGTCGGCCAGTAAAAGCCATGCCGGAAAGCTTTACCAACCAGCGTGCGGGATGAAGAATGACTTCCGCACTCGCCTCCATGGATCTCCGCAAGCAAGTCGCGGCCCTCTTCCTGGGTGATGCACCGAGGACGCCGTTGGCGCCACGGCGGTAGAGATCCCCTTCTACCACTGTGTATCGCTTAGCCATCCGGACTATGCGCTCAGCAGATGCTTGATCTTCAGGAAGGTAATTATCTTTCAGGTAGTCCCGGACCTTAGAGATCCATGCATCGGGACCTTTCTGAGAAACTGGGCGTGGCTCCCCGAGGTCTCCGGGACCCTCAAGGGAGCACACGACCCTTGGCGGGCTCCACGGATGGAGCGCCGCCGGGACCGCCAGCTTCGAGGTGCTAGTCCGACCCCCTTCGCCCAGGTCGGCAGGCTGGGCGGAAGGCTTCAGCAGACGTCTCTGGAAGACGCCCTCAGGCACGGGTGCCTGGGTCGATGCGCTCGCGGAGTGTGCATCAGCTGCTGTGTTGCCTTTGCGTGGAACATGTTGCAGTTCCAGCACAACGAAGTCCTTCTCGAGCCTCTTCACATGAATGAGGTAGGCCGCGAGCTGGGGGTTGTTGCAGCAACACTCCCCCCGGACTTGCCTGACGATGAGTTGGGAGTCCCCTTTGACCAGGAGCTCTCGGACCCCCAGGGACAGAGCCGCCGTGAGTCCGAAGATTAAGGCCTCATACTCCGCCATGTTGTTGGTGGCCTCAAAATCAAGGTGCACCATGTACTTTAGCTGCTCGCCACGTGGGTCGATGAGGACCACGCCAGCCCCGGCCCTCTTGCTGCGGGCGGACCCGTCAAAGAAGAGGGTCCAGTGAGGCCTGGTGAAGACCGGAGCCCTGTCTTCCGGACGCGGGGGGTCCGTCCCTTGGTCCGGACCCCCGGAGGCGTTTGGTGCCGGCGTCCATTCCGTGATGAAGTCAGCCAGGATCTGGCTCTTGACGGCGTGACGCGGCTGGAAGTCGAGCTGGAACCCCGCGAGCTCTGCAGCCCACTTGGCAATGTTGCCTGTGGTGTTGGAGTTGTGGAGGATGGCCCTCAATGGATAGGCGGTCACCACCACAATCTTGTGGGCCTGAAAGTAGTGGTGGAGCTTCCTGGACGCAACAAGTATAGCATAAAGGAGCTTATGCGTTTCAGGATACCTGGCCTTTGTCTCATGAAGGACCTCACTGACGTAGTAGACCGGCTTCTGGACGGTCCTGACTCTGCCAGGTGGACTGGATCCTTCAATTTGGGCTGGGGACCCTTCGGCCCCCAAGCTGCTCAATGCTTCTCTGGGTCGGAGCCCGGCCGGACCCTCCGAAACAGAGCCAGTTGCTGGAGTGGAGGAGGCCGGACCTCCTTCTCCCGCAGGGGGGTCCATAGGGGCCCCCTGCGAGGGAAACTCGGACCTCTCGGTGACCAGCACCATGCTGATCACTTCGGTCATTGCTGCAAGATAAAGAAACAGTGTCTCACCTGGGTCCGGAGCGACCAGGACCGGCAAGGAGGTAAGGTACTGCTTCATCTCTTGGAAGGCACGTTCTGCCTCTTCGGTCCATACAAACGGGCCGGACCCCCTCATCAACTTGAAGAAGGGAAGCGCCCTCTCCGCCAGCCTCGAAATGAAACGGCTGAGGGCTGCAAGGGACCCCGCCAACCTCTGTACATCTTTGAGGCGTGCAGGAGGCCTCATTGCCTCGATCGCCCGGACCTTGTCCGGGTTGGCCTCGATCCCCCGGTGGGAGACCAGGAAACCAAGGAGCCTTCCCGCCGATACACCGAAGACGCACTTCTCGGGGTTAAGCTTGGTGGAAGTCGCCCGTAACTTGTCGAAGACTTGAGCTAAGTTTTCTAAGAGGGAATTCGACTCTCTAGTCTTGACAACGATGTCATCAACATACACCTCGACTATATCTCTAACCAAATCACCTAGAGTGATGTTCATCGCTCGAGCAAAGGTGGGTAGAGCATTAAGCAACCCATAAGGCATCACTATATAACAATAAAGTCCATCCACTGTTACAAAAGCTGTGTGCTTCCTATCATCACAAGCCATCTTGATTTGGTGGAAACCAGAATAGGCATCTATGAAGGACAGCAAATCACACCCGGAGGTGGAGTCTACAATCTGGTCTATACGCGGAAGTGGATAAGGGTCTTTTGGACATGCCTTGTTTAGATTGGTGTAGTCGATGCACATCCGAAGCTTCCCGTTGGCCTTTGGGACTACAACCGGGTTGGCCAACCATTCAGGATGGTAGACCTCCTCGATGAAGCCAGCCTGCAGCAGCTTGCGGACCTCTTCACGGATGAAGTTTTGCCGCTCGATGGACTGTTTGCGTGGCTTCTGCCGGACCGGCCTGGCGTCAGGGTGGATCTTCAGATGATGCTCAATCACCTCCCTAGGGATCCCGGGCATCTGTGATGGTTCCCAAGCGAACACGTCAACATTTGCCCGGAGGAAGGCGATGAGCGCGCTTTCCTATTTCTCTCCCAGGTTGCCACCGATGCGGGTGGTCTGGGAGGTCTCCGCTCCGACCTGGACGGTCTTCACGGGGACATCGTCCGTATCGGACGGACGGACCTTCGGTGCCTTGGCCAGGGCCTTGGCTCGTGAGGTCGAGGGGTCGGACCCCTAGGTGCCAGCTGCAGGGGCAAGCCCCGTAGCCAGCGCATGGAGCTTTTCGACCGCTACAACAGCAGCGGCCCGATCGCTTTGGACGGTGAGGACGCCCGCCGGAGAGGGCATCTTTAGGACCAGGTACCCGTAGTGGGCAACGGCCATGAACCGGTACAGGGCCGGTCTGCCGATGATGGCGTTGAAGGGGAGGTTAACTTCCGCGACCTCGAACTGCACGTTCTTGGTACGGAAATTGTCCTCCGTCCCGAATGTAACCGGTAAGGTGATGGTCCCTACCGGGTACACGGGATCAGGGCCCACTCCTGAGAATGGGCGTGATGGAGCCAGCTTGGACTCCGGGATCTGCAGGTGCTTGAACGCCGCATAGCTGATGACGTTGAGGCCGGCGCCTCCGTCGATCAGCACATGGTGAAGGCGTACATTGGCGATGGTGGGTGCCGTGATGAGCGGCAGCACCCCTGCACCCGCCATGTTCTCTGGGCAGTCGGATGGCCCAAAGGAGATGGTGATGCCCTTCCACCGCTGGTGGGGCGCTGCCCTCGGCACCCCTGGTTTCACCGAGAGGACCTCCCGGCGAAGGGCCTTCACGTCCCGTCGGGAGACGAGCTCCGAACTGCCACCGTACATAACGTACAGCTTTTTGCGGTGCTCATCCCCGCCGGACTCGGAATCGGACTGCTGGAAGAGTCCCTTGAGGTCTTTATTGGGGGTTTGATACCCCAACTCCCTCTCAGTCGCAGCAGCGTCGGCATCAGAGGCCTTCTCCTTGCCGAACCGCCGCGGAGGGGAGGAGCCTTCCTTGGAGGCTTGGTCACGCCTCTTGCTGAGGCGTTCCGCGAGCTTCTGGATCTCGCGGCACTCAGCGGCGCTGTGGCGAGCCCCAGGATGAACAGGGCACGACCCGAGGTCAGTGCGCTGCTGTCGTGGGCGCTTGCCGCGGGAGTTCTGGCCCCCGGTCGTTGCAGCCGCAACGGCTGGACCCCCGACCCGTGACTTGTCGAAGCCACGGTTCTTCTTGTTCTTCTTCTTGCCGCTGCCAGGGGCAGCGACACTGGGCCCGCTCGTTTGAGCAGGTCCTACCTGAGTTGCAGAGTGCCACGCACGGCCTTCTGCAGCTCGGGCGCATTTGTCCGCCAGAGCGAACAGGGTGGTGACGGCTTCCACCTGGTGGGTCGCCAGCTTCTCTAGCATCTTCTCGTCTCGGACCCCCTATCGGAAAGCCGTGATAATAGATGCATCGGAGATACGTGGGATGGTTCCACGTACCTTAGTGAAGCGGGAGATGAAGGCCCGGAGGGTTTCCCCGGGTTGTTGCCTCACGGCGTGGAGGTGGGCTTCCACGCCATGCTGTTGGTACGCACTGGCGAAGTTCGCCGTGAACTGTGCGCAGAGTTCTCCCCAGGAATGGATGGATCCCGGGGTAAGGTTCATGAGCCAGGTCCGGGCCGGCCCGGTCAAGGCTACATGAAAGTAACTTGCCATGACGGCTTCGTTACCCCCAGCCGCCGTGATGGCGGTGAAGTAGACCTGCAGGAACTCTGACGGGTTGGAGGACCCGTCATATTTTTCCGGCAGGTGAGGCCGAAACTTGGACGGCCAAGCGACCACACGAAGGTGGTCTGCGAGCGCTGCACAGCCCACGCCCGATACCGGCGCCTGGGCTAGTCCTTGCGGCCTGGCCGCAGCCGCATCGAGCTCGGGCGCAAGGTCCCGACCCTCAATGTTGAGCCGTCGGTTGCGTACTCGCTCGATGGAGATCCTGGCATCCTCTCCCGCATGCCTGCGGTTGAGCTCTGCCCGGAGGTCCTCAGTCCGTGCACTCCTTACTGATGGTGAGTGCACAGAACCGGATGCGCCACCCTGGCGACGGCGCTGCCTGGATACAGACCCCCCCGCTGAGCCTGGGGAAGCCTGTGCCAGGTTGAGGAGGCGGTCGACGTCGTCACGCCATTGTCTGTGCGCATCTGGTGACGCCGCCTCGCCAGGGGGGTTGCGGAGCAACTCCCTGGCTGCCATGAGGGGCCCGCTCGGTGGGAGCACCGATTGGGCCACGGAGTCCCGCCCCACTGCGCATGGTGGAGCAGCACGCGGAGCCACCCTGGAGGCGGGATGGCGCGAGGCGCGTGGCGCCGTTGACGCCACTTCTTCACCGATCAGGAGGTCATGGTGACCATTTTCCTGCGCCATCGAGGTCGCGGTGGTCGACCGAACGCGAACCAAACCTAAGTCCCCTACCTGGCGCGCCAAATGTCGGAGGAATTCCCCAGCCGGGTGGCGGAAAGCACCCGCCTAATCCTAGTTAAGGATGGGTTTGGAGGAGACTTAGGAGCGCTCGATCGATGGACCGATGAACACAGGAAGGACACGAAGATTTAGAGTGGTTCGGGCCGCCGGAGCGTAATACCCTACGTCCACTTTGGTGTTGTATTGGCTGTGTTTCTGATTGTTGAAAGAACCCTCTTTTCTAACGAGTACACTCTCCCTTTTATAGTGCAAGGGGAGTGCTTACACCGTGCAGGACCCCGACAGGTGGGCCCGGCCAATAGGAGCTGTTCTACGAGAGATATAGAGGTCATCTCCTCGAGCTCCTCTCCGTAGTCCTCTCGATCGAGAAGTTGACGTGCGTATCTACAGCCAGGATATGGCCGTGTACAGCCTTGTCTTGTACAGTGTCCGGCGTCAGCGTTACCCAACAGTGGAGCCGTGCTGTCACTGTTGGGATGGGACCTTCGGTCAGAGGGCGAGAAGGAGCTGTCCCGTGGCGCGTGCACTGTTACAGCGCACGCCTTGGCTCGCCTGTTACAGGCCATCATCACGCGCGCAGCGCCGTGACGGGACTGCACACAGTCCGCGTACTGTGCGCGGTGATATGACGCGCCGCCTTTAGACCAGGCGGGCTTACCGTGGTGTCAGCTTACCTGCCCCGTGTGTCAGTGGCAGGCAGCACCTTTTGACCTTGGCGTGCCCAACTCAGCTGTCGCATTAAATGCTGGTAGGTGGAGAGGCGACCCGTAAGGGGCCTCCGGCCGCAGGCACGCGGCGGGGTCAGTCGCGCTCCCCCCGCCGGGCAGCACATGGCGGCACCGGACCCCTTTCCGGGGGAAAGAGGGGTCCGGGGCCCCCGTGGCCGGCCGGAGCGGGCTGGCCTGTGATGGTCTGGCCATCACACGTGGCGGTCCCGGACCTCCCAGGGGAGGCCGGGTCTGCAGGGGTTACTCGAGAGCTCTCCCGCCCACGTGGGTGTGCAGAGGCCCCGGACCTCACGGAGCTCGGGGAGGGTCCAGAGACCGTGGTCCCAGCTGTCAGGTCCGGAGGCCGTATGCCACGTGGCCCAGAGGCGAGGGGGAGCGTGGATTATGAGAAGTCCCAGGGCCTGGACACCCTAGCAGGAGGTACCCTTATCTGTATGTACCGACACTCACCATTTGAATCCTTGTTTCAGATGGCCGAGCTTCCAAGGTTCTTTTGGGATTCCACAGGACACGCTCATACCAATGCCTTGCATTGGGAGGGTTTTCCTCGTCTTTTGTGGGAATCTCTCCAGGTGTTTGGCTACACCGAGCCTCCAACTTATGATGGAGTAGAGTATGAAGAAGAAGGTGTTCCCCGTTGTAGGGTGAAAATGACTGTTCCTCCAGATCCTACCTTATCTCTGTGGCAGCCTATTGAAGTAAATGTGATTGGTCATTGCCTTGCCGATAGTTTTGAAGTAGCAGCTATAGAAGCTATCCACATCTTTTGCGATCAGCATCCTGAAGAAGTTGCAGGATATCCTATCGGCTTATTTCCTGCAATGGATTCTCGTGACCCAGAATGGACTTTTAGATTGACATACTGTGACCACTTACTGGGAACTCTAGCCGGAGAGACTTTACGCACCTCAGTCAGATTTATGAATGCACAGTATCATTATCAGACACTTCAGCAGCACGGTATTTATCGCTTGACCAACATAGCCCAAAGGTATCGTAATCAAGTTGGCCAGCAGAATACACAGATTGAGGAACTTCAAGCCACTGTCACTGCTAGGGAAGAGGTTATTACTCAGCGGGAAGAAACCATTCAGCATCGAGAGGAGCAAATTGTTGAGAGCGATACTCTCATTACCCAGTGTGACACTGTTGTAGAGCAAGTAAAGAGCAAGTTCATGAGCTCAACCTTAACCTTGGCCAAGCCATTGACCATATCAACATGCTTCATGAGCAACCAGTTCAGCCTGTTGTAGATGAGTTTGAGAGTGATGAAGAAGAAGAAGACCCTGAAGAGGTTGAAGGAGTCTCTGAGATTGACTCTGAGCATGGAGATCCTATGCTTAGTCCTCATCATTCCTCTTCCGGTAGTCAGTCATCTGTGGGCAACCTTGATGACTTCTAGTCTCGTTTGAGTTGACGGCATCCTAGATGTAGATAGTGTGGCATAGTGTGACATAGTGTGGTAATGGAGTGAGTAGTTAGATGACTCGTGAGCCACTTGTTGTAATATGTGTGGCAAACCTATGTATGGTTTGGTTTGGAACAATGTGATGTAACATGGAACAAGTTTCAGTTGGTTATGCAAATCTGAGTTGTTGTTTGGATTGTTGAGTTAACACTTGTGACTTGGGATTATTACTTTGCACTGTTCTAGTATATGCTATGTTGGTATTGCATGATTTCTGAAATTAGAAGCAAGTATTGGTGAATGCTCATGGATAACTTCTATATTTCAGATGGTTGGCGCTACGCGAGGAACCCCGGAGGGATTCAGACCGGATCAAGCTAGTGGTTCACAACAACCACCTCCGCCGCCACCAAATCTAGCGGAAGTGATGGCCCGTCAGACCGAACTCCTGAACATGTTAGTGCAGGCCCAACAACATCAGTTCCATTCTCCTCAACGTGGACGTGAAGAGTATCCCTCGGCTGGTTATCAGGATTTCTTCAGTACGCAACCCCCACTCTTTCATAAGACTGAAGAACCCCTGGATGCAGATGCATGGCTCCGTACCATCGAGTCCAAGTTTGCATTACTCCCGGTCCCATGCTCTGAAGCAAATAAGACTCTTTTCGCAGCCCAACAGCTCCATGGTAATGCTCGCCTTTGGTGGGACAACTACCATGCCATGCAACCAGATGGACATGTCATCAATTGGGAAGAATTTAAGGCAGCATTTAGAGCGCATCATATCCCGGAAGGACTCATTGAGCGAAAGCTCAATGAATTTTTGGCGCTTACCCAAGGGAATCGCACTGTACTTCAATACGCACAAGCTTTCAATCACCTGTGTCAGTACGTAGGCTATCATGCCGACATGGACGCCAAGAAAAGAGATAGATTCTGTCGTGGATTGAACACCAAGTTAAAGGAACGTTTGAATCTGGTAAGGGCTAACAACTTTAATGAGTTGGTTAATATGGCTATTACCCAAGAGGACTTTATCTCAGCCCATCGTGCTGAGAAAAAGCAGAAAGTATCGACTGGACCCTCGAATGCACAACCTTCGAGGTATCGGGTGATTCAGAACCCAGCCCCCCGAGCTCCGCCCAGAAATGTTCCAGCAGGCAGATGGGTGGCTAGGCCTCCTCAGCAGCCCCGATTCAACAGACCACCAGTGCCCCAACCACAGCAGCAGTAACGACCAGTTGGTCCAAGGCCGAACCCTCCACAGTTTAATCAAGGGAATAACATCAATCGATGTTTCAACTGCGGTAGTCCGGCACATTTTGTTAAAGACTGCCCCCAACCCAAGAGGACATTCCCTGGATAGACCTCCAACTTCAACTCCAACCCTAAGAATAAAGGCAGGAAGCAAGTTATGCAAGTCCGTCAAGGAAGAGTAAATTTCACCACTCTATTGGAACTCCCGGAAGGTGCACCAGTAAAGACGGGTACATTCACTCTACACCATCACCCTACTATTATACTTTTTGATTCTGGTGCAACCCATAGTTTTATCAGTACAAGGTTTGGGACCAAAATAGGTTTGGATTTCTACCCCACAAATGGAACCTATATGATAACAACCCCAGGAGGTAGAATTGCATCGAATCAAATTTGTAGAGATGTACCAATCCAGATGGGTAGCACTTTAATAAGAACAGCCTTCATTGCATTAAATCTAGAAGGGATGGATATTCTCCTAGGCATGGATTGGATGACCAGACATCAAGTATCTTTAGATATCTTTTCTTGAGAGGTGGAAATAAATTCTCCAGAATATGGACATACCATCCTTCATCTTCCATCACAGGAATATATCAGTTCTTGTGTGTATACTACAGCAGGAATCAAGGTAGAGGATATTCCTGTTGTATGTGAATACCTAGATGTTTTTCCAGATGAGTTACCTGGAATACCTCCGGATAGAGATGTTGAGTTTGTCATAGAGTTACAACCTAGCATGGCCCCCATCTCTAAGAGACCTTATCGTATGCCAACCAATGAACTAGCTGAATTAAAACTTCAACTTCAAGAACTCCTGGATAAGGGTTATATTCACCCAAGTGCTTCACCTTGGGGATGCCCTGCCCTGTTTGTTAAGAAAAAGGATAACAGTCTTAGGCTATGTGTTGATTATCGTCCCCTCAATGCGGTTACTATTAAGAATAAGTATCCTCTTCCCCGCATTGATATCCTGTTCGATCAGCTAGCCGGAGCCAAGATATTTTCCAAGATTGACCTTCGCTCCGGGTATCATCAAATAGAGATTAGACCAAGTGATATTCCGAAAACCGCCTTCTCCACCAGATATGGACTCTATGAATATCTAGTTATGTCCTTTGGTCTTACCAATGCACCGGCATATTTCATATATCTCATGAACTTTGTCTTCATGCCGGAACTTGATAAATTCGTCGTGGTTTTTATCGACGATATTCTAATCTATTCCAAAACTCTTGAAGATCATGTTAAACATCTTCATGCTGTTCTTCAACGTCTACGAGATCACCGTCTGTATGCCAAATTCTCTAAATGCGAATTCTGGCTAGATACCGTCAAATTTTTGGGTCATTCCATCTCTAAGGTTCAAGAAGTGATGGATTGGAAACCCCCTACTTCGGTCCATCAGATCCGTAGTTTTCTCGGTCTTGCTGGCTATTACCGTCATTTCATCCCAGATTTCTCTCGAATAGCCAAGCCCATGATAGAACTATTGAAAAAGGGAGTTAAATTCTCTTGGAATGAGAATTGTGATGAAGCTTTCCACACCTTAAGAACACATCTTACCACTGCTCCAGTTTTGGCTCAACCAGACCCATCCAGATCTTTTGATGTTTATTGTGATGCATCAGGCACCGGACTGGGATGTGTACTCATGCAGGATAATCGCGTGATTGCATATGCCTCTAGAGCCCTTCGAACACATGAGCAGAATTATTCTACTCATGATCTTGAGCTTGCAGCTGTTATACATGCACTTAAACTTTGGAGACATCATCTTATGGGTACTAAGTGCAATATTTACACAGATCATAAGAGTCTAAAGTACATCTTTACGCAAGCAAACTTGAACATGAGGCAGAGACGTTGGTTGGAACTTATAAAGGATTATGATCTTGAAGTACACTACCATCCAGGCAAAGCCAATGTGGTTGCGGATGCACTTAGCCGCAAGTCACATTGTCATTGTTTATCAGTAGAAGTTTTCAACGACACCCTTTGCTGGGAAATGAGGAAGCTTAATCTGGAAATCGTTCCTCAAGGCAGTCTGAACCATATAGCAGTTAAGCCTATACTCTAGGATAGTATTGTGACGGCACAACAACACGATAAGGGAGTTAAAATGATCAAACAACAATTAGCCCAAGGAGAAGAGAAGTATAAATGTTTCCAAGAAGATTCTGAAGGAATTCTATGGTTTAAGGAATGTATAGTTGTACCCAAGAACCATCAGCTTCGCAAGCAAATAATGGATGAAGCACATCTATCTAAATTTGCTATGCACCCTGGCAGTACGAAAATGTACCAAGATTTGAAACGGAATTTTTGGTGGACTCGTATGAGAAGAGAAATAGCAAAATACGTTTCTGAGTATGATGTTTGCCAGAGAGTTAAGGCCAGTCATTTAAGGACTTCTGGTACACTACAGCCTTTGTCTATTCCTTCTTGGAAATGGGAAGATATCAGTATGGACTTTATCATAGGTTTACCCAATACTTCCCAAAGACATGACTCTATTTCGGTAATTGTGGATAGATTAACCAAGACTGCTCATTTTCTTCCAGTACATACCACTTACACTGCTAGGAAGTATGCAGAAATATATCTTGACCAAATAGTACGTCTTCATGGGAATACCTAAAACAATCATCTCTGATCGTGGAGCACAATTTGTTGCCCGTTTCTGGGAACAGTTTCAACAAACTCTTGGAACCAAGTTAATCCGAAGCTCCGCATATCATCCGCAAACAGATGGGCAGACAGAAAGGATCAACCAAATTCTAGAAGATATGCTTCGGGCTTGTGTAATCCAATACAACAAGCATTGGGACAAATGCTTAGCTTTGGCAGAATTCTCCTATAATAACAGCTATCAGTCAAGTATCAAAATGGCTCCTTTTGAAGCCTTATATGGTCGCCAATGCAGAACTCCTTTGAATTGGTCTCAGACTGGTGAACGCGAAATTTTTGGACCTGATCTTGTTAGTGAAGCAGAAGAAAAGGTAAAGATCATTCGGAATAATCTTAAAGCAGCTCAATCAAGGCAAAAGAGCTACGCAGATAAAAGGAGGAAACCAATACAGTTTGAAGTAGGTAATTTTGTATACCTGCGAGTATCTCCTACTCGAGGCGTTCAACGATTTGGTATCAAAGGCAAACTCGCTCCTCGCTACGTTGGCCCTTTTGAAATCCATGAAATTTGTGAACCCGTAGCCTATCAACTTCAACTTCCTCCTCAGCTAGCAGCCAGTCATAATGTCTTCCATGTATCCCAGCTGAAGAAATGTATTCATGTTCCTACCGAAATCGTTGATACACAAAGTATCGACATCGAGCCCAATCTTTCCTATAAGGAACTTCCAATCAGAATCTTAGATACCAAGAAAAGAAGTACTAGAAGAGCAATGGTCAAAATGTTTAAAATCCAGTGGAATCATCATACAGAAGAAGAAGCTACCTGGGAAACTGAAGACTATCTTCAGAAGAACTTCCCAGACTTCCTCAGAAATACTTAGGTATCTATTCTCTTATCACCTCATTCCTGTAATCTCGGGATGAGATTCCTTTTAGGGGGGAAGGTTGTGACACCCTAGGTGTCAAATAGAGTAAACCAACAGAAATAATGTTTAGTGTGTGTGAAATTGTGTGAAAATCTAACAAAGTTATGAGAATAAGGGTAATTGTGTAAATTTATGCAAGTACAAGACCTTTTATGTAACTTAGTTGAAGTATAAAGTAACTTTCCAAAAATTACCAAGGGTCAAAGTGAATCAGGTGAATATCATCATGACCAGCTTTAAATGCTTGCAGATAAGCCCAAAAGTTTATAAGATTTCCATTACTAGGACAAAACTTATGTAAAGTTTAATTTGAGTGCAAAATGGTGGAATAAAACTTTGTACTTTAGGTTTCTGAATGTGGCAGAACCAACCTGAATTATACCGGCTCAAGTACGCGAGTCCACTCCAGAGGGCTCCAACGTGCTTCAAACGGTATAATCCCTTGGCCTGTCGGGTAATGTCCCGATAAACCACCGATACACAGGATCAAATAAGGTTACCTCACACGAAGGTGAGTCCAGAGATACAGTCACCATCATATTTTACATCACAGGGAATTACATTACAAGAGTTTCCAACAATAGTGCAAAGTTTCAAATTTAGAGAAAACATTATAAACTGTTAAAGTTATGGCTTTTGGCAGCGGAAAACATACGCGACGATTCACAACACGTCGTCAAGATGGATGTCATGCTAAGCCTGGGCACGACATCACTCGAGATCATCAGTATTGGCCGGGGACGGATCCCATTCCTCGGACCAATTTTCTGGAAGAGCACAGGGCCATGACAGGGGAAGAGTAGGATTTTCAAAGGCTTTACCTGAAAAACATAAAACTAGCAAGGCTGAGTATACTAATACTCAGCAAGGCTTACCCGGGGTTGGGTATAATTTAGCCCATAACTAGACTCATGAAAGCTTGTAATGGTTCCGGGTTTAGTTTTAGCTGAAAAGCAACTAAGAATATAACCTATTCTCGAGTTTTAGCTTTCAGATTCTAGTTTGATTAGCCATTCTAGGTAAGCACCTATACTAAACAAGCAATGTAGATATTATCATCCATCAAGATTATTTCTTCAACAATTACACTTTTTACTCGATGTGGTAAAAGGGATAAGCAGTCTCATACATCGTGAGAGGCGGACGATTCCTGAATCGAAATTCAACCTTGCAAGGTAAACCTAACACACACGCTTGGAACATCCAAAGATCGTTCCGAAGCAACCGTTTACCTTTCATTCCGACTCGTGGGCAGGCCACCACAAGCGACTTGTAGGACCGTACGCACATCACTCGTGCAGGACATACGTCTGTAGCGCGACTACAAAACCCGTATTCCTGTCTGCCATGCAGAACGTACTCCCACAGGTCGGTGCGTGTGAACATAACATAAAGATCGAGTGGTGGGAGGTATGTCCACTTACCGGGCCGATTGGTTACTAGGCTTACCGCTTTACCATATTTCGCGGCATGTGGCTAGTACTGTTCAAATGCTTAGCCACCACTACCACACATATCGACCTTATCAGCTTTTACCAAAACAGACAGGGTAAAACCTCCGGTCATGGTACAACACATGACCCTGTCCGTCATCCTTATAGTGGTTGCAGAAATGTAAACATGCAACTCCTATATCGCGTGAGTGACAGGAAATCACCCGACTTCTACCGGTCCTATTAGCAGAGCGTCTATGCGATCAGGACTCGGGTACATTACATTGGATTCCTAGGATTCATGCATCTAGGGTTTCACTTCAACTCCTAGACTTAATGCAATATATAATGTAGATAGACATAGATTGCAGTGTAAATAAAGTAGTGGGATATGTCCGGGGCTTGCCTTTACTGGTGGGGCTGAAGTCAGTAAAGTTAAGATCTTCCGAACTTTGGTTCGGGGCTTCAGTTAATCCCTTGGTGACGTTCACTTGGTCTTCAGGAATATACTCCGCAGACTTCTGGGAGATCTTGTAGGTATCGTTTGTAGAAGTAGCCGTATCTACATGCAATGCAATATTACATTCAAAGTGTGCACATAAAACTACCTTACTTCATAATACAGTTGCAATCCAGCACTCATATAATACACTATTCACATCACAACCACAAAGATCTGAAACTAAACTTAGATCGAGCTCCAGGTGGACAACTAATTAGAATCGGCTACTTGTTGAGGGTTACAACAGAGCCGACTGGAAACAATAGGGGTTTAGTCGATTGAACGGTGCATCGGTTCCCTAATTGATCGATGAAAGCATCGATTACTTCAGCAGAGGGGTGATTCCTAAACCAGTTGTGTCTTAACTGAGATGTGCTTAAGTGTTATTCTAGGTAACTAGGTGTGGTTGTATCGACTCGATTACGTCAGCACAACTATTGAGTGACGTACAGCCATTTGGAGTGTGGTTAAGGGTATGTGACCGATAAGTATAAAGCCGACCTCACAGTCGATAAATCGACTGATAGAATTGTGTGGATAAGGATGGGGAAACTAAGGATCGATTGGCCGTTTTTGACCGATATGGAAAAGCAACCAAAATCGGCTTTGTTCGGCCGATGGCAAGAACCCTAAGACTGTGTGTGCATCTCCGATACATTGTCTAGGTGCAGCCGATGTAGGACAGAACAAAGGAATTGTATCGACAGTAGCCGATACTAGAAAGGTAATGACCGTATCAGCTAACCAGCCGATGGTAGAGACATATCAAGAGGAATGTTTCGGCTGACAGCTGTTACACAGAAACATCCTAGACTCAAAGAAAACGGATGCTAAGTGGTTGGGTTGATAACCTGACACTGAAGCATAACTGTCGAGACGTATAAGCTAAGCAATAGATACACACGGACTAACAAGGATCTATATACGACAAGGAACTTAAGGAAACAGCAATCAAGACGAGGACAATGTCTTGATGGTAGGGATATGAGCACTAGGGTGATAGGATTAACTAACTATCACACTTCTCCACTTAAAACATACATCCTACAATTACTTTTCAGCGATAACACATGTACACAACACAAGGTACAAATAAAGCACACACTCCCTAATATTTGACCTAGATCACAAATCAAGACTTTCAATTCAAGAGCACAACATACAACTTGTAAACTTTGAACTAAGGATTCAGACAAAACTGATTTTGCATTTTTATGAACTCCTTACGAAATTCTATGAAATGTAGAAGTTCACTGATTTGAAATAAAGAAAGTTCTGGAAGTCTTACAGAAAACACCCTAGAACTTTTTAAAACATAGCAATCAAGTCCTTGGTCCGGGAAAACAAAGAATGGAAAGGTAACGATGATATTCCGGTAAAGGAGTTGCCGGTATTAGGAAGATTCAGTGAATCAGGGGAAACCTTGGGGTAGCCTTGGTTGTAGAGGAGAACAGACGGAAAGTGAAGTCCCGTGGCGATAGGATCGGCAAAGAGAACAGCTCGACGATGGTGAGACTCCGTGGATGACGAAGGAGTTTGCCGGGAATGGTTGTAGTGGGTGGAAGATGGCCGAAGGGATAATCCCCGCGGTGATTTGTGATCTTGCTTGGCGTTCGACGAGGAGTAGGAGTTGCTGGATGTCGTGGATCCCTGGGGTGAAACGACAGAGACGGATTGGTTCGCTAGGACAACTCCTCCGCGAACCTTCAGGGTCCAACTGCTCACGAGCTAAGTCTCCTTTTGCTCATGCACGTGTGCCATAGATACACGGCCGGCACACCCGCGTAGCTCCCTGCAGGACTGCCGTGTTTGGTTGCATCGAGGCTCCTCCGAGCTCGTCACGCCCGACTGCTGCCTTTTCTTCGCAACTTCTCCTTCCGACTTGCCGCGCCATAAGCGCTTCTCCGCCTCCGCGAGGATTGAGGAAGCTCGCCGTGCGTGGTTCCACTGAGCTCACCGCATCCGGTCGCCACCTCCACACATCATCGCTCTACACGTCGTCGCCCTGCATGGTTATTCTTCTTCCTCCTGTTGTCAGGCCCGCACTCACCTCGGCCTTGCCGCGTCGCAGGTCCCTCCGCGACCGTCCTTGCTAAGGTACTGCCGTGCGCGACCTCGTCGCCCTCCGTGCGGGTCGGTCCCGAGCCGCCACGCCTCACCTCCGCCCGCGCACACCCGAACCGCGCGCGTCCTTGGCCCACATCGTGCTGCTGCTCACGCGTCTGAAACCGCCCTGCACATCACTGCTCGCTCTGGGCTGTTCACCTTCGCTCGAGTCCTGCTCCAACACTCACACGCCCACGCCGCCTGCATCTGCGCCGTGCTTGCTCCAGCCTTGCCATGTGATTCCCTCGCATCCACGCTCCAGCGTCCACTCTGCTCCGCCACGCACGTGCTACTCGACCCGTGCGCCCGCATCACCAACCTTCGCTCCTGCCCAAGCCACTCCCGAACCGACGCGCTGCTTCCACTGCGCTGCGCTCCAGCTCCTGTTCACCCAACGCCCGCGAGCCAGCGCCGTCTGCTCGCTTGAAGCCGTCGACTTCGCTCTTGCGCTCGGCTCACGCGCGCCACCCGCACCTGTGCACGTCTGCTGCCTGGCCACACGCCGCTTGGCCCGAGCCGTGCGCTGCTGCACGCCTGGGCCACCAACCTGCGCGCGCTCCGTTCTCACACGCTCTCCCAACTCCCACGCCGCCAGCGCCTGTCTCCCGCTCGCTCCGTGTCTGCGCATAGCGCCGCGCCGTCCTGGACCTGCCTGCTCCCGCGCACTGCCTGGGGCCGCTACCGCCTGGGCCGCGAGCCGACCGAGCCCGCGCCGAGCCACCACCTGCCCACGCGCTGCCCCAGCGCCGGCCGCCGCTCGCTTGCGCGCGCCAGAGCCGCTGGGCGCCGCTAGGGGCTGCTCGCAAGCCGCGCGTCCCGCGCGCCGCGAGCCGCCGCTCCTCCCGCGGCCGGCCGCCCGAGCCGCGCAGCGCCCCGTGTGGGGCCGCCGCTCGCCCAGCCGCCTAGAGCCGAGCCGCCTGCTGCCTGGTGGAGAAGAAGAAGGGAGGCAGGTGAAGTACCCCTGGACAGAGGCACCGCCCGCAAGAAAAAGAGATGCCAGAAGAGGATAAGTGAGAGAGAGAAAGAACAGAGAAGGAGGAATGAAATTCTCCAAGGACTTATACGCGATTTCAGAAAACTGCAGGGACTTGTTTGTAAAGCAAAATTTCCCATTGATTTAAAATCCAAATGAAGAAATGCCCAAAGCGAAAGTTGGAGAGTTTTTCAAACTCTACAACATTGCTTTAGGGCTCAAGTTCAAAAACTCAAAACTTGCATCTTTACACGTGAATTTTTGAACAAAAGTTGGATTTGAATTACTTTTGTCCTAAAAAGCGTAACTTTATAAAATTCAGGACCTAAATGCAAGTATTTATGACACGTCATGATGACTTGCACTTTTTACACTTTAGTCCTGAATAACTTTGGAAATTACTTTTATAAATCAAATACTTGCGTAAAAGGATTTGTACTTGTATAAAATTACATAAATACCCTTATTTTTACCACTTTACCCAAAATTTTTACACACTTCAACGCACACATTTCAAATGAAACTTTTGGTTAAATAAATATATATTTTTACAAAACATACAATAAGAAAAACCTATTTGCAAAACTACCCTTCACTTATTTTGAAATCGCCTCCATCCAAATACATTTTGCAAAAATAACCCTAGGTTTTTCTGTATTTACAAAAATACCCTTTTTACTTGTACTTTTAAATTTTCAAAAGTTTCACATAAACATACACAAGCTTTACACTTAACAAACACATAATTCACACTAATAAAATATAGGTCTAGCATTACAAGTACACGAACTGTCACAGCCTCCCCCTAAAAAGAATCTCGTCCCGAGATTCGGACGAAAGACTCTTAAGGGAAGAGAAGCAAATCATCCATCAAAAGTGGCAAGAAAGCAATCACACTAGAGAAAGTTATTGTTGATGGTAAAAGCTATTGGAGTATGATGAGAGCAGAGATAGATTGTACATGGATGAGTATAACAAGATAAGAGAGGAAAAGGTGATCAAGTTCTCGTAGAGCTAAGATCATCACATGACGATGATAAATGTCGGCGACATTCATCACAAAACTTATGGATAACAAGTGAGAATAGTATGAGAGATTGATAAGTGATGTTTGAAACCTTCTTGCTCAGAGGTTATTACCTGAATAATTTTAGATGATATTGATTGCAAAACATGCCTATTTAGACCGATGCAATCAAGGGATAATGACAAAATGCTCTACTCAGAGTGCAATGCTTGATATATAACCATGAATGTGATGCACTATTGAAATGTATGATTGCAATGATGGTGCGACACGAGGATGGAGAATTCCATGTACGATCAAGATGGTGCATAAGACACAATGCAATTACCATGATGCTGACCAAATGATGCATACACCATGATGCAAAGATGACGACGCTTGCAATGTATGCACGTATGAAATGCATGAAATATGATGCATACCCTCATGAGTTGATGATGCACATGACTCGTGCCCTACAACCGTTCTCTCGGGACTAACACCTGGGTGGTTCTATATCCTTGAGCGAAGATCAAAAGTTAGGACACTAGTAAGGTTGCAAAAAAGGAGATTGCAGTGGGGTTACATCACATAGACCTAGTCACGAGTGCGCTCCTAATGGCTCAGTCATGTGGCTGCAGCACACCTGAGGCCTTAGGTTCCGACACGGCATCATGGTCATGTGATTAAACACAACGACAAAAGAGGAATAGCAACCCTGTAGTGCCAACAGCAACAAGATAGACTTAGGAAACCCAAGACAACCCGAAGTTGTATTGGAGGCTCACCCGTTAGTTAGTCTACGGATTTTCGATGATGATGCAACACCATGCACTGACCAAAAATGATACATATTATAATGCATAACTTTTGCTGGTAGAATTGTATCCAAAAAGTAATTATTGTCCTAAATCCTTTTTAATTTATCCAAAATCATCTGAGCAAAAATTGAAGGTGCAACTTTCAGATGTTGTAACCAGAATAGCCAACAAGATAAGGTACAACATCAGGAGAGGATAAATGGATAACTAACCATCAAAGGAAAAGTTCAATGGTTCTGCCGAAACAGATTCAAGGCAAGATCAAGGGTTTGATTTAGCTATCGAGCTAAGATCGGCGATAAGGTTCAAACTAGCAGATTATGTTGGCTCCTACAACACAAAGTCTAGGCAAGCATTCAGATACAAGCACTTATTTCAGTACATCAATGTAACAAACAAGGCAATCAGGTCAATCCAAGATGTCATGATGTATGCACGTTCTACACGTCCTCACAAACAAAAATAATTGCCAAGTAATCTTGGTCTTACGTGGTTAAGTACGGTGGCATCATATAAATACGTCTCTCCCTATAATAGCTAGTCGTTCATACATTCAAGCTTACGCAACGAGGTTAGCATACCTGCAGAAAACCACAAGATATATGTATACCGAACCTTTCATGCCAGCATGTTATGAAAGCGTCCCCAATCATTACTGTTCACTATAGAAATAGCATCTGTACAATTACCGCCGTACAGACAACGTTAACATATGTTATCAAGATAATGTATTCACGGGGGTATCGCAAAATGCGGGGGTATTGTGACAGTTCTAGTCCTTGTAAATTAGGCACATTGTTTGTTAGTGTGAAGTATGTGCTTGTTAGTATAAAGCTTATGTGTGTTTAAGTAAAGCTTTTAAAAATTTAAATGCACATAAAAGGGTATTTTTTTTATAATTACAGGAAACCTAGGGTTGTTTTTGCAAAATGTTTTTGGATGGGAGGTAATTTCAAAATAAGGATGTTTATATAATTTATGAAAATACAAGTTCTTTTATGTAAATTAGTTGAAGTATAAAAGTAATATCTAAAAATTACCAAGGATCAAAGTGAAAAAGGTAAAAGTAATCATTACCAGCCTTAAATGCTTGCAAATAAGCCCAAAAGTTCATAAGATTTATAACATTAGGACAAAACTTATGTAATTTTTAAGTTGAGAGCAAAATGGTAAAATAACACAGTGTGCTTTAGGTTTCTAAACTTGAGCCCTAAAGCAAAGTTATAGGATTTGAAAAGTTCTACAACCTTTATTTTGACCATTTTCTCATCAGAGCTTTGGATCAGTGGGAAATTTCTGTTTACAATGAAGTCCCTGAGGTTTTTGCATTTTCCAACGAAGCCCCTCAGACCCCCTCCTCTCTTCTTCCTCCTCTGGCACCTCCTCTGCTTCGCCCGCTGCTCCTCTGCCGCCGGTGTCAGCGCCGCTTCCCCGGCCATGTGCTGAGCCTCGGCCGCTCCCCGGCGCCACCTCCAGCTCCAAGCTGCTCCACGCGTCGACCCCAAACCGAGCGCCGCTCTAGCTTTTCTTGCTGGCTCCCTCGCCGAGTGCCACGTTACCTGTGGCACTGCCATTGCCGCCCAGTCTCGCCGGCACTTCTGCTCGCCGCCCACCGCGTCAACGCAGCCACCCAGGACCGCGGCATTACGCCCTTTCCACTCTCCTCTATCTCTACGGACTATAAAAGGCCGGTTCTAGCTCACGGTCGCACTACCAGAAACCACCGTTGCCCTCCATTGTTGCTGCTCAACCACCCCACACTGAGCTCGCCCCTCCGGTCTCTCTTCTCTCGAGCTGACCCCCAAAATCGCTTGCCCCCAGCCCCTTGAAGCTCCTCCACCTGTTCCCCGTCGACCCCGCTCACCGGAGCTCGCCGGAGCACCACTGCCACCATTGGCAAGTTACTGTCACCATCGTCGGCCTTCCTCCAGCCACCCCGGCATCAACCGAGCCCATCCAAAGGTAGCCCTCGTGTCCCTCATGCTCCCCCACCTATCCCTCGCCTCCGGGAAGCACCCCATCGCCGGAATCGAACTCCCTGAGCTCTCTCTGTTCCAAAAATCGCGACCAGGGACCCCATACAACAATAGGAATAGTTCCAGGGACCTATCTGCACAGACCATGACACAGATGAATAGTATCGCGCTGGACCTTTCTGAAATCTTTGGCTGAAACTTTGAAAAATCGTAGTAAATCATAGAAAAAAATCAGAAAAATGCCAAACCAATTTTGTTGGAATCCTTAAGTAAAATTCGACTACTTTTATTTAGGAAGTTTGAGCTGTAGGTGTATATTTTCTGATGTAGATTAAATATTAGAAAATAAGTGTTTTAATTGTATCTCATGTTATATGCATGTGTTGCGGCTGAATTTTGGAACCTAGGTTGTATGTCCCATGAGTAGCTTTGTGTAAAAATTTCGAGTACTTTACTGTTCATTTACTTAGAATTCGAGTACTTTTTGTTGTATGTTGATAGAAAGTTCATAATTTAATTCTAGCTGCATTGCTTCATGTTTAATGCTGAAAATTTTACCTTAGTTTTGCTTCAACATGTTTAGTTCACTGTAAAAAGTTCGTGCCCAGAAACTATGTGCATGTTTGTAAATCTATTTTTGTTCAGTTTGTCTTGTTGAGGCTAAAATAAATACTTTAGGTTGGCAATAAATGCTGGTAAATTGTTTTTACACTCCTTATCAATGTGTTATCATGCAAGTTAATCTGTGCTACCAGATCCTTGCTGCATGTCAAGTTGTTGCATTTATTTGGTTCCTAGATATAGTTTTCTTTTTGAGTGTTACTAAAAGGTGCTTTCCTACCTGTTAATTTCAGTAGGTAATTCTTGTTCCTGAGTAAGTCATGTTACCCTTGTTGGATACTTATAACATGAGTTATAGTTACAACAAGTGTCTCTGTACGGCTGCTCAAATTATGAGCATGTACTTTAAAGTTGATTGCTTACGCGTGGTATTGTTAGTATGCTTGTTAAAACTAGCTCGTAACCCCCGTACAACTTAGCTAACATACCTGAGACTTGTGACACTTGAGTCATAATGTATGATTTGGAATAAATTATAAACCACTTAAAGCTATATTTAGTTATGTGTGCTTGTTGTTACAATATGATTCTTGTGCCACTTGTTCGAATCTTAATTAGACTTGTTGTGCAACTCTAAAACATATGGGAAGTCTAATCTGAAAGTGAAACATTTGATTTATATTTAACCTGCTGGTTGTGTGACACTAGACTTAATTAGCTCTTGGTAGTCAAAGTCCTTGCGATAGATTGACTGAAGTTAAATTGTGCATCATGCCTGATGTATTTGCTGCCCCTATGGCAGACTGTTGTGATGATTGGTTAACCTTCTCTGTTAGCACATTTATGTCAGTCGATTTATCGACTGAGATATTGGCCACACACCCCTTTAGCTATATACCCATAGGACACACACCTATCGGTCACATACCCTCAACCACACTACAATCGGGTGCACATCTGTAAAATATATCCTCCTCGGCACAAGCCCTTCGGCCACATCCTCTTTAGTCTAATTCCATGTTTGTAGTCCCATCGACTTAAGTCCGATGTTAATGTTCGGTTCCACCGAGTTCTTATAGTAGATCCAGTTTAGATGACCCCATCGACTGTACATCACTTGATTGTTGTACTGACGTAATCAAGCCGATACAACCACACCTAGTTACCTAGGATAACATTTAAGCACATTTTAGTTAAGCACAGTTAGTGCAGAGTAGGACAATCAGCTACACGGCTGATGTGCCCCAGTAGATATAGGAGAACATTAAGGATGAAAACCGGCTACATAGCTGATCCACCAATCGGCTGAATACGCTGAGACACAGACCGTACGGATACATAGTTCGACTAGTCTACCAATACACCATCGGCTAGTTACTCGCACTCGTCAACTAGCTATGCCGATACATCACTCGACTAGTTCTACCCGATGTATAAATCGGCGAATGTGCCGATACACTAAATCGGCTAGAAGGCCAAATCACCGATCGACTAGTTTTGCTAAAGCATGCATCAGCTATGCTGATACGCACGTGATCAGTTAAGTACGCTGATACTCGCACAGATTAGTTAAGACACAGCCGCTTTAGGAAACACCCCTCTGCTAAAATAATCGATACCTTCATCGATCAATTAGGAAACCCTATCAATCGGCTACACAGGCCAAAGTACACAACCCTAGGTCAGTAAGATAGCACAGTCGACACGCCCCTGTTAGGCACAACCAAGGCACATCAATCGGCTAAATCTGATGCACCCTCGTCAACTAAGGCAAGCCGATACACCAACCATCAGTTAGGCAAAAATATGCTGATAACTAAATCCAATCAGCAAGATCCTTCCTTGTTCTATCCTTGGAACACTGTACCTTTAATATTCCTACCTCTATTAGCCATTTTAACCTTAGGTGAAACCAAATCGGTTAATCTCTTCTGCTCATATATAGAAACTACTCATGCCAATTTCTCTTCTAAACAGAAATCAGCAGATTTCCTAATACTGTATAGAGAGCTCCCTTCTTTACCAATTCTATCGACGGAACCCCTGTTGTTTCCAATCGACTCTGCTGTAGTCTTCAACAAATAGTCCATCTTAATTAGTTGTCCTCCTAAAGCTCTATCTAAGTTTAGTTCAGATCTTTCTGGTTGTTATGTGAGTAGTATGTTAAATGAGTGTTGAATTGCAACCTTATCGTAAAGTAAAATAGCTTATGTGCACACTTTGAATGAAATGTTGCATTGCATGTAGATACGACTATTTCCGCAGACGGTACCTACAAGATCTTCCAAGAGTCTATAGAGGATACTTCTGAAGACCAAATGAACGTCACCAAGGGATTATCGGAAGCCCCGAACCAAAGTTCGGAAGATATTGACCTTTCTAACTTCAGCCCCATCAGTAAAGGCAAGCCCCGGACATATCCCATTACTTTCTTTACACTGCAACCTATACGTATTTATCTATATTTATGCATTAAGTCTAGGAATTGTAATGAAACCCTAGATGCATATCTCTAGGAACCAATGTACTGAACATTAGAACCTGAGTCCGACTAGTGCTATGCTAATAGGACCGATAGAAGTCGAGTGATTTCCTGTCACTCGCGCGATATAGGAATTGATTATCTTCATTCCTGCAATCACTATAAGGATGACGGACGGGGTTATGTGTAAAATTCATGGAAGGAAGTGATACCCCGTCTGTGTTGATGAATTTGGATAAGGTCGCAGTGTGTGGTAGTGGCAGTTAAGCGTTTGAAAGTACTAGCCACATGCCGCGAAATATGGTAAGCGGTAAGCCTAGTAACCAATCGGCCCGGCAAGTGGACTCATCTCCCACCACTCGACTTTTATTTTATGTTTACACGCACCGACTGTGAGAATACGTTCTGCAGAGCAGACAGGAATACGGTCATGTAGTCGCGCTACAGACGTATGTCCTGCACATTGGATGTGCGTATGGTCCAGCAGTCGCTTGTGGTGGCATTGTTCCACGACCCGGAGTGAAAGGCAAACGGTTGCTTCGGAACGACCTGTTGGTGTTCCAAGCGTGTGAGTTAGGTTTACCTTGCAAGGTTTGAAATTCGATTCAGAATCGTCAGCTTCTCACGAAGATTGAGACTGCTTAACTCTTTTGCCACATAGAGTAACAAGAGCAATGTTGTTCATAAGTAATGCTGATGTATGCTTTAAAGACTCTACCTTGCTTGAGTAGCTATAGGTGCTTACCTAGAATGGTTAAAAGAATTAGAACTTGAAAGCTAAAATATAAAATAAGGACCTACTCTTTGTTGCTTTTCAGCAAAAGCTAAACCTTGAACCTTTTGCAAAGCCTGCATGGTTTAGTTATGGGCTAAGTATACCCAATACCGGGTAAGTCTTGCTGAGCATTAGAGTACTCAGCCTTATGCTTTGCTTGATGGTTGGTCCGTGGAGTGGGATGCGTCCCCGGTCAACCCTGATCATAACGAGTGATGTTATGCCATGGCTTAGCACGACATCCTTATTAGCGACGAGTATAGTTATCGTACTTTAAATTCCGCTGCTAGAACTTGAACTTTACAACTGGTTTGTAATAATGACTCCTAGTTGAACCTTTGCTGTTTCTGCAAACTTTGTAATAACTTTGCTAAATGTGGAACTTTGTATTACTTGTGGAAACTTTTGTAAAATGATTTCCCTGTGATGTAAAATATGATGGTGACTGTATCTCTGGACTCACCTTCGTGTGAGGTAACCTTATTTGATCCTGTGTATCGGTGGTTTATCGGGACGTTACCCGACAGGCCAAGTGTGACGCCCCGAAAATTTCGAATTTAAACTACGCGTTAAGATGCCCTGACCGAAAATTTATCCATCACAAAACCCGGACTCTCTCCGTTTCATCGCCACACCGACGGCCGACGCGAGCCTGACCGCCGCTCCGCTCACACGTTAGAGTAATTCGTAGAGACTGTTCGACGCCAAAACCCTAAAACCTAACCAGATCACTGTCCCGTTCCGCTTCGCCCGTTGGCCTGTCGCTCACGCGCGATCGCCCGCCGCGATTAGCGCCGGTGCGACTCCTTTTCTTTTCCCTCTCCTCGCGCGAATCCCGCGCGCGTGGCCGACCGGCCGCGGTCGCCGCCGCGACCGGCGCCGACACGTCTCTCTCTCTCTCTCTCTCTCTCTCTCTCCTTCTCTCCTTTTCTTTCCCTCTTCCATTTCTTTTCTTTCTTTTCTTTCTTTTCTTTTCTCTCTTTTTCTTTTCTTTTTCCCCTTTTCTTCTTTCTCCTTCCTTCTTTCTTTTCCCTCTCCTTCCCTCTTTCTCTTCCCTTCCCGGCTTCCCCTGCCAAGCGCCCGCACGCCGCCCAGGCCGAGCGCCTGCACCGCCCCGGCCGTGTCGCGCACGCGCCCGCCCCGCGTGCTCCGCGTGCCCCGCGTGGCCACGCACCTCGCCGCGCCGCCCGTCGCCCGCACGCCCGCCCTGGCCCGCGCCTCGCCGCGCCGCCCGCGCGCGCACGAGCGCGTGCTGCGCCGCCCGTCGCTGGCGCCCTGCCCGACCGCGCGCGCCGTCCCCTCCTGGCCACTGTGGCCGCACAGCGCCCAACCCTCGGCGCCCACGCCGCACGGCGACGACCGCAAGCCGCCGGGGCACCATTAATGGCGCCCCGTGCAGCCCGCCGGCCGCCACCCCCCCGAGGGCCTCCTTCCCGCCGCCCTCTCCCTATAAATCCCCCCCCACCGCACAGCCCGCCTCCCCACGGCCTCCACCGCCACCTGCAGCCCCTCCCCGAGCCCGTAGCGCCACCGCCGCCCACAGCTTTCCTGCCGCCCGCCGCCCACCGTGGGGGCGCCCCCTCGCCCCACCTCGGCCTGAGGTAAGGCCGGGGATGGACTCCCCGTGCCCCCCTCCCCCTTTTTTCCCCCACCCCCGGACCGCCGCCGTGCCCCAGGCCGCCGCATCAGGCCGGCGCCGAGCTCCTCTCCCCCTCCCCTGTTTCCCACGGCAAGAGGAAGAAGAAAGGGCTATTTTGCCCTTAGCCCCCTCCCTTCTTCCCTAACTGTTAAAAAGCCCCCCACTCTATTGGCCTTTTTGCAAGAAAGCCCCTGTTTACTATTTTCTTTCAAACTAAGTCCCCCCCCCACAATGCAAACTTATTCCAAATAGGCCCTCACACTTTCTACTACACCCTAGCACTTCTGTAATTCACAAATAAGCCCTTCCCTTTTAGAGAAACTTGCAAATAAGCCCTGGATTCCCTGTTTGACCCCTAGATCTCCTTTTACCTCGTCATTTTATGTGCGAAACGACCTCCGATCGACCTGAAATTTTACCACGCCCTTTCTAGCATAGTTCTAAGCATGCTATACAGAAATTACCCAAAAATATTGCCCCTACCTCCGTAACTAAATTACTTCCGATTCAAGCCTATCGGTAAAAGCTTTTAGTTCATTCGCTTGATCGTGTGCCTGTTTGCTTGCGTCTTAGGAGACGGAGTGAATGAGGAAGGTCCCGACTGCGATCAAGTGAATGAGGACCAGTTCTGCGACCCCGAACCCGAAGGACAGTGCTTCGATCAGGACTTTCCGCAAGGACTGGACGATGGCAAGTTCAATTCTGCCCTTTGATGCATGTTTTTGTCCTAGTTTTTATAAACACAACCCGATGGCCTGTTTTATAAAATTGCATGGTTTTGCGTGCCGTAACCATGGTAGGATAGCCACCCTTGTTGTGACAACCATACCTTGACCACCTGATTTTATAAAGAAAATGCGTGTGTGTGGGAAAGGGTAAAATGTGGATTTGAGAAACGAGTCGGACGGGATGGATGGCATTTCTGTGTGAATTGCCGTTGGTGTGCTCGTACCTGTGTGGTTGAGCGTGGAGGGGAGATATCCATCTTATCACCCCTAAGGACCGAGTTGATGTGTCGTCTCACCTAGCTTCCTGTCGTGCAAACCACTTGACCGTTGTATGGGCAACGGCTTGGCCTAACCCCACTAGTTAGTCTGATAGCCATCAGGAGAGCTGGGAGCAACGGGTGATCAAGGAGACGGGATAAGCTCTGTGTGACTTATGCCCCGGTTAAACCTCGGTGGTAGGTCGAATGACCCCTTGATAAATCCCGTGGTGGCTAGTCAGGTCTAGCTAAGGTGGGTAAGGGCTTCGATGGGATCTGCACCGGCACTAAGGTGTTCGTGCTGTGGTACCCCACCTGTGGGTAAAGTTGCACACCTCTGCAGAGTTGAAAATCTATTCGAATAGCCGTGCCCACGGTATTGGGCAAGTTATGGTGTGGTCACATAACTAGTGTTTCTCTCTGGGAAGGGTTGAGCTGGTGTGAGTGGTTTGGAAAGTGTCCGGCAGTTGTGCCGTGTGCTACAGCGGACGGGGAGTCCGGTAGCAGTTTAAAACTTGGATCCTGCGTGGATCAACCTTGTATGCTCTTTGGTACTTGAAAGCTTGTTTTGAAAATGTTTTAAACGAACCATTGCATGCAACCGAGATTTCCGCAAACAAACCCTAACCGTACCCTTGGATTACCCCTTTGCATTAATTTCTGTTATACCCCCCTCCGTGGGTGTGATTGGACTTGCTGAGTACCTTTGTACTCACCCCTTCTTACTTTTACAGTGGAAGACCCAGACTATGTCCCCGAAGACAACGAGTAGGGTTTCGTCCTGCACCCAGTCTTGCCTGTGGTTGAGACCACCGTCGGATTCTGCATGGCGCAAGACTCTGATGATTTTCTTTTCGTAGCTAGTGTAGTAGTGTGGGTTCTGGTTGTAATCCTCGCGATAGTGGCGCTTCACTGCCCATTACCGCGTAGAGTTGTACGGTGATGTACCATCTGATGTAATAAAAGTGTTATCAGCCTCCTGGGACTGATAAATCAACACTTTTAAGTCTTCCCTGATGGGGGGACGCTTCAGGTGGTATCAGAGCCGTAGGCTGGCCGTAGGACGTGACCCTAGGAGCGAGACCCTTTTTCAGGCCCTAGAACTTGTCCCGATTTAGAAATTTTCTGCACAAACACTCACCACTAGTCTTTGCCTTGTTCCAGATGGCTGGCAATGGATGGGTTAGCGGAATCTTCCACGCAGAGCCCGGTCTCCTCAAGTTACTATTGCTCAGCCTGGAACGCGTTGGGATCATGGAACCACCGGAGTATGCCTACCGTGAGTACCTCGCCGGAGGCACCCTTCGGTGCGACATGATGGTTTTTGTGGAGAGAAGCACCCGCTACCCCGATGTGGACCCTTGGTTCATCTCCACTGCTGGTTTCCGCTTCCCCGACACCTATCGAAAGGCCGCTCGTAAAGCCCTGCGACGGCTGCGTGTGCTCTACAGGCGCCACCTTCAGCGGACCCCCATGGGATTTTTCCCACCCGCTGAGGGGAGAGGACGCACTTGGATTGCCCGAATGAGGGGACTTGGACGAGAAGAAGAAGACCTAGAAGATACGGTCTCCCACCTATCCATCTACCTTACTGGCTTGGATGCACTCTGCCGCGAACAGTCGGCGCAACTGAAGCAGCTAATCCGTGGGATTGAAAGGATAACCCAGGAGCTGGAGGAACAACGGACAAGAGCTGCAAACGCCGAGTATTCCTTAGCCGCCCTCCAAGCCCAGATGCAAGAATACGAGAACCGCAACGGAATAGGTGGATGGATAGAGGAAGAAGAAGAAGAACCCATGGAAACCCATTGGGATAAGGGTACTCAGACCGAAAATGAGATGGATCGGTTCCTTCCAATAAAGAAGCGCTCTATCAGGACTGAGGAAGAATCCCCGTAATAGGATTAGCACTCCAAGTTAGAACCCGACCCTAATAACCCCGTGCCCCTGGAAACTGTACCCCACCATGTTGCAATAATAAGTGATATCTACTCCCTCGTTGTACCTGTACAAAATTTGTTTACCCTGTTCATGTTTCAGATGGCTGAGGAAGGATGGACCCAGGGCGATTGCCAAGCTGCACCTGGATTCCCCAGCCTCTTGATCAATACCCTGGAAGACCTTGGCGTTACGGAGCGCCCAAGGTACTACAGCCGAGAGTACGAGCACCATGGTACCCTCCGCTGCAGGGTGATCCTGGTCATCGCCAGGAGCAACCGCTACCCCGACATCCAGCCTTGGCGAGCGACCGCCACAGGATTTAGACACCAAGATACCTACCCCCTGGCCATCAGAAAAGCACTCCGTTATTTGTGCCGGATTTTTGAAGAACACCTCGCCCCCACGCCAGCGAAGTTCTTCCCGCCGGCCATCAGGACCCCAGTCTGGGAAGCACGCATGAGAAACCTGGAGCGACGTCGTCACGAAGAAGGCCCCCTGTACCAAGTGGCTACTTACCTAGCCGCCTTGGACCAACTCTTTGATGAGCAAGCCAACCTTCTAAGGGAGCAGACCCATCGAGCCGAGCAAGCAGAGCTCGCAGTGAGATTACAGCAGATCCGAGCCGCCCACGCCGAGGCAAGAGCCGCAGCCGCGGTCAGTAACGAAGCAGTCGCCCAAGAAAGCCTCAGGCAAGCCCGAGACCGGCGCATGCAAGATTGGACCCGAAGTGGGACACCAGTCCCGGCGATAGGGGAGGACCATGTTTTACTTGGGACGCCCATCATAGGATGGGGACCCTTTTTGGAAACACACAAGCCCCACCCGGGAACCCTGAAAGCTCTGCTGCCGCCGTCGAAAGGGATGCTGAAGCGCAACCCCTGGCCGGTGGAAACCCAGAGGACGGCGAGCAAGGATCACTCGCGCTCTCCGCCCCAGAAGAAGGCCTGCCCCGCAAGTAAAATGACCGGCGCCACCCTAGTGATGTGTCCCCAGCCACTTTTGTTGTTGTGCCTGATCCCAGACGAGTAGTACGAGACCTAGCCTTACCCTAAGTTGTACCCCCTT
Organism: Panicum hallii; assembly: GCF_002211085.1. Lineage (NCBI taxonomy): Eukaryota > Viridiplantae > Streptophyta > Magnoliopsida > Poales > Poaceae > Panicum > Panicum hallii. The sequence continues at coordinate 27,337,586 of NC_038047.1, forward strand.
GCAGTAATAAAATGGTTTGTGCTTGTTGTTTGTGATGTTGTGTGCTGGCTTGTTGTGTGCTGATTATTTATATGAGTACCGGCAGGAGGTAGATTCTGCCTTATATATATACGAATTAAACAACTTAAACATCACATAAACGTAACCCCAATCTACCCGATCAACAGGTGACCCCCGGAATGTCGCGAGGGCCTCCCGTGGCCGGAACCCCGTAGCCGCTAGTGTCGGAGCACATCCCGTTGAACAAGATCTTCCCCAAGGAGAACAAGAAGTAAGCCAGAACCGAGGGGGAAGTCAAGAAGGAGAACAACTACCACCACCCCCACCCCTCGGAGACCTGGCGCAGATCATCCATAACCAGACCCTCATATTGGAGACTCTGGCGAATGCCCTCATTAACCGGCAGCCACGAGGGCAGAATATGAACGACAAGCTGACGGCCTTTCTAAGGACCAAGCCACCTACCTTCGCCGGATCCTGCAACCCGTTGGATGCTGACGACTGGTTGCGAGTAATTCAGAGGAAGCTCGAACCATTCGAATGCCAGGACCGGGATAAAGTCCTTCTGGCAGCCCACCAGCTCACCGGAACAGCGTTATCCTGGTGGGAAAACTATTGTGCCGCAGCCGAAGATGCCTCTACCATCACCTGGGGAGAATTTGTAAGGGAGTTCCGCCGCTACCACATCCCTTCGGCCACTATGAAGCGCAAGGCGGGTGAATTCCGCGCACTACAGCAAGGAAGCATGTCGGTGGAAGAGTACACCCACCGGTTCATAGAATTGGCCCGGTACGCGCCGGAAGAAGTAAATGACGACGATAAGAAGCAAGACATGTTCAAGAAGGGGTTAAGCCCAGAACTCCGGACCTTGCTTACTCCCCAGATCTATCCGGACTTCAACACCCTGATGAACAAGGCTATCCTCACAGAAAGGGCCAAAGCTGAAGAGAGAAAGGATAATAAACGCAAATTCCTGGAAAGTAAGGCCCGCCAACAGGACCGCTTCCAAAAGCCGAGGAACACCAACTACACTGCACCAAGATCTCAGGCCCCAATGCAGTATAGGACCCAGTCCCAAGTGACAGGATCGCAGGCCCCGCCTAGGAGTCAGAATACCACGAGGGCCCCGCAGAGCAATGCAAGCCAGGCCGCCCCTGACAACAACAATGTTAGGGCCTGTTTCAACTGCCGCGAGATAGGGCATTACATTGCCAACTGCCCTTATGCCAAGAATAAACCGGCCACGTCAGCCTTCTCCAACACAGTGAATGGACCCAGACCAGCCCTGACTGGTGCCAACCGTGTGCCCGTCCGCAACAATGACAACAGTCAGCAGACGAAGCAGCCCCAGCAGTCGTTTGGACGAGCCCGCGTCAATCACATCGATGCGCAGGAGGCTCAAGAAGCTCAGGGCGTAGTGCTCGGTGAGTACCTAGTCAACTCAGCTCTGGCGACAGTACTATTTGATTCTGGGGCATCGCACTCGTTTATATCCTCAAGTTTTGTGGAAAAACACAAAATACCTACAGTACTACTAGCTACACCCCTATTAACCCGGACGCCTGGAGGCGACATCAATTGTCAATTAGGTTGTCCACGGGTAAGGATCAATTTAAGTGGGGTACACTTTCTAGCAGATTTGGTAGTACTTAAGCCTGGGGGAACAGACGTGATCCTTGGGATGGATTGGTTAAGCCGACACAATGGTCTCATAGGCTGCACTGACAAAGTGGTACACCTAACAAACCCCGAAGGGATACAAGTGATCTGCCATACCCGGGATAGTGAGTTTGACCCAATGATGTTTAGCATGGAAGCCAAGCCCTTAGAAGGAGTTCCGGTAGTAAACGAATACCCGGATGTATTCCCCGAAGAGCTTCCCGGTATGCCACCGGATAGGGATATAGAGTTCGTCATTGACCTTATCCCTGGAACCTCCCCTATAGCCAAAAGACCCAATAGGATGGCGGCATCCGAATTGACAGAATTAAAGAAACAACTAGAAGAGCTGCAACGAATTGGTTTCGTCAGACCAAGCTCGTCACCATGGGGAGCCCCAGTCCTATTTGTCAAGAAGAAAGATGGGAGTATGAGGTTGTGTGTAGATTACCGGGCACTGAACGAGGTTACCATTAAGAACAAGTACCCCCTCCCCAGGATTGATGACCTTTTCGATCAGCTAAAAGGAGCCAGGTACTTTTCTAAGATCGATCTAAGGTCAGGATATTTTCAACTCAAGATTAGGGAAAGTGACATCCCTAAGACAGCTTTTGTCACTCGCTACGGGCAATTTGAGTTCACCGTAATGTCCTTCGGACTAACCAATGCCCCTGCCTATTTTATGAACCTCATGAACAAGGTATTTATGGACGAGCTGGATAAGTTTGTTGTAGTCTTTATCGACGACATACTTATCTACTCCAAGAGTATTCAGGAACATGAGCAACATCTGCGGGTAGTATTGGAAAAGCTAAGGACACATAGGCTATATGCCAAGTTCAGCAAGTGCGAATTCTGGCTGGAGAGAGTAGCTTTCCTTGGTCACATCCTAACCGCGGAAGGTGTAGCAGTGGACCCAGAGAAGGTCGAAGCAGTTTCCAACTGGCAGCGACCGACTAATGTTAGTGAAATCAGAAGTTTTCTTGGATTAGCCGGATACTATCGGAGATTTATCGAGGGATTTTCCAAGATAGCCCGACCCATGACGGAACTTCTTAAGAAGGAGAAGAAGTTCGCCTGGACGGAAAGTTGTGAAAGAAGTTTTCAAGAGTTGAAACAAAGGCTGACAACCGCCCCAGTGCTGACCCTACCGGACATTCATCGGGATTTTGTCATTTATTGTGATGCATCCCGACAAGGATTAGGGTGTGTGCTGATGCAAGATGGGAAAGTCGTTGCATATGCTTCCCGTCAACTCCGGAACCACGAGCAGAACTATCCGACCCATGACTTAGAATTAGCAGCCGTAGTGCATGCCCTCAAGATCTGGAGGCATTACTTGATCGGGAATAAGTGTGAGATTTACACTGACCATAAGAGTCTGAAGTACATCTTTACCCAACCGGATTTGAACCTGAGGCAGAGGAGATGGCTGGAGTTGGTTAAGGATTACAATTTGGTAATCCATTATCACCCCGGAAAGGCGAACGTGGTAGCCGATGCCTTAAGCCGGAAATCCTATGGACCCAAGGATGACAATCTGCGCGAGGAAATGGCACGATTAAATGTGCACATTGTTCCTCGAGGTTCCAGCCAAGTGCTAAACGTTCAATCGACACTAGAAGATGGGATTAGAGAGGCCCAACGATCGGATCAAGAGTTAATGAAAATCCGCAAACAAACCGGAGAAAACAAAGCGCCAGGTTTCAGAGTGGACGATAAGGGGACGTTATGGTACGAGGATAGAATTTGTGTCCCCCAGAATGGAGATTTCCGGCAATTAATCATGGACGAAGCCCATAACTCGGCCTACTCCATCCACCCAGGATCCACCAAAATGTATATGGACATAAAGCAAAAATATTGGTGGAATGGAATGAAGGCGGATGTTGCACGATTCGTGGCCCATTGTGATACCTGCCAAAGGGTCAAGGCCGAACATCAAAAGCCGGCAGGATTATTGCAACCCTTGCCTATCCCGGTTTGGAAATGGGATGAGATAGGAATGGACTTTGTAGTAGGTCTACCCCGATCACAGAAGGGACACGTTCCATATGGGTAATTGTGGATCGACTCACTAAATCGGCACATTTCATACCCGTAAGAACCACTTATGGTGGAGAAAAGCTGGCAAGACTTTACGTGGAAAACATAGTGAAGTTACATGGAGTGCCTAGCAGAATTGTCTCGGATAGAGGGACCCAATTTACATCTAGGTTTTGGAAAAGCCTGCATGAAGCCATGGGCACCAAGCTAGATTTCAGTTCTGCGTATCACCCACAGATGGACAGTCAAACCGAAAGGGTAAATCAGATTATGGAAGATATGCTGAGAGCATGCGTCCTGACCTATGGACAGGACTGGGAGCAGAGTCTGCCTTATGCGGAATTTTCGTACAATAATAGTTACCAAGCCAGCCTGGGCATGTCGCCATTCGAAGCCCTCTATGGAAGAAATTGCAAAACCCCCTGATGTGGTTGGAAGTTGGGGAGCGTGCACTAGTAGGACCCGCACTCATAAAAGAAGCAGAAGAAAAAGTAGCGGAAATCCGCGAGAAATTGAAAGCGGCTCAGTCCCGACAAAAGAGCTATGCGGACAAGAAGAGGCGAGAAATAAGTTTCAATCCGGGAGAATTTGTCTATCTCAAAGTCTCACCCATTCGAGGGACACGAAGATTTCAGGTGCAAGGAAAATTAGCCCCTCGATACATTGGGCCGTATCGGGTTCTGAAGAAAGTCGGAGCCGTGGCGTACCGACTGGAGTTACCACAAGAAATGTCAGATATACACCCAGTATTTCATGCCTCGCAATTAAGAAGGTGTCTGAGAGTACCTGAGGGAGAACACGTGCCGGTGGAAACAATAGACCTGCAACCGGATCTGCGGTACCAGGAAGTGCCGGTCAAAATCCTGGACACTGTCACTAGGAGGACAAGAAACTCTGAGGTGCGGATTTGCAGGGTTCAATGGAGCAGACACGGAATAGAAGAAGCAACCTGGGAACGCGAGGAAGCGCTAAAGAAGGAGTTTCCCCATCTATTCAAGAGTCAGCCGAATCTCGAGGACGAGATTCATTTAAGTGGGGTAGGTTTGTGACGCCCCGAAAATTTCGAATTTAAACTACGCGTTAAGATGCCCTGACCGAAAATTTATCCATCACAAAACCCGGACTCTCTCCGTTTCATCGCCACACCGACGGCCGACGCGAGCCTGACCGCCGCTCCGCTCACACGTTAGAGTAATTCGTAGAGACTGTTCGACGCCAAAACCCTAAAACCTAACCAGATCACTGTCCCGTTCCGCTTCGCCCATTGGCCTGTCGCTCACGCGCGATCGCCAGCCGCGATTAGCGCCGGTGCGACTCCTTTTCTTTTCCCTCTCCTCGCGCGAATCCCGCGCGCGTGGCCGACCGGCCGCGGTCGCCGCCGCGACCGGCGCCGACACGTCTCTCTCTCTCTCTCTCTCTCCCCTTCTCTCCTTTTCTTTCCCTCTTCCATTTCTTTTCTTTCTTTTCTTTCTTTTCTTTCCTCTCTTTTTCTTTTCTTTTTCCCCTTTTCTTCTTTCTCCTTCCTTCTTTCTTTTCCCTCTCCTTCCCTCTTTCTCTTCCCTTCCCGGCTTCCCCTGCCAAGCGCCCGCACGCCGCCCAGGCCGAGCGCCTGCACCGCCCCGGCCGTGTCGCGCACGCGCCCGCCCCACGTGCTCCGCGTGCCCCGCGTGGCCACGCACCTCGCCGCGCCGCCCGTCGCCCGCACGCCCGCCCTGGCCCGCGCCTCGCCGCGCCGCCCGCGCGCGCACGAGCGCGTGCCGCGCCGCCCGTCGCTGGCGCCCTGCCCAACCGCGCGCGCCGTCCCCTCCTGGCCACTGTGGCCGCACAGCGCCCAACCCTCGGCGTCCACGCCGCACGGCGACGACCGCAAGCCGCCGGGGCACCATTAATGGCGCCCCGTGCAGCCCGCCGGCCGCCACCCCCCCGAGGGCCTCCTTCCCGCCGCCCTCTCCCTATAAATCCCCCCCCACCGCACAGCCCGCCTCCCCACGGCCTCCACCGCCACCTGCAGCCCCTCCCCGAGCCCGTAGCGCCACCGCCGCCCACAGCTTTCCCGCCGCCCGCCGCCCACCGTGGGGGCGCCCCTCGCCCCACCTCGGCCCGAGGTAAGGCCGGGGATGGACTCCCCGTGCCCCCCTCCCCCTTTTTTGCCCCACCCCCGGACCGCCGCCGTGCCCCAGGCCGCCGCATCAGGCCGGCGCCGAGCTCCTCTCCCCCTCCCCTGTTTCCCACGGCAAGAGGAAGAAGAAAGGGCTATTTTGCCCTTAGCCCCCTCCCTTCTTCCCTAACTGTTAAAAAGCCCCCCACTCTATTGGCCTTTTTGCAAGAAAGCCCCTGTTTACTATTTTCTTTCAAACTAAGTCCCCCCCCACAATGCAAACTTATTCCAAATAGGCCCTCACACTTTCTACTACACCCTAGCACTTCTGTAATTCACAAATAAGCCCTTCCCTTTTAGAGAAACTTGCAAATAAGCCCTGGATTCCCTGTTTGACCCCTAGATCTCCCTTTACCTCGTCATTTTATGTGCGAAACGACCTCCGATCGACCTGAAATTTTACCACGCCCTTTCTAGCATAGTTCTAAGCATGCTATACAGAAATTACCCAAAAATATTGCCCCTACCTCCGTAACTAAATTACTTCCGATTCAAGCCTATCGGTAAAAGCTTTTAGTTCGTTCGCTTGATCGTGTGCCTGTTTGCTTGCGTCTTAGGAGACGGAGTGAACGAGGAAGGTCCCGACTGCGATCAAGTGAACGAGGACCAGTTCTGCGACCCCGAACCCGAAGGACAGTGCTTCGATCAGGACTTTCCGCAAGGACTGGACGATGGCAAGTTCAATTCCGCCCTTTGATGCATGTTTTTGTCCTAGTTTTTATAAACATAACCCGATGGCCTGTTTTATAAAATTGCATGGTTTTGCATGCCGTAACCATGGTAGGATAGCCACCCTTGTTGTGACAACCATACCTTGACCACCTGATTTTATAAAGAAAATGCGTGTGTGTGGGAAAGGGTAAAATGTGGATTTGAGAAACGAGTCGGACGGGATGGATGGCATTTCTGTGTGAATTGCCGTTGGTGTGCTCGTACCTGTGTGGTTGAGCGTGGAGGGGAGATATCCATCTTGTCACCCCTAAGGACCGAGTTGATGTGTCGTCTCACCTAGCTTCCTGTCGTGCAAACCACTTGACCGTTGTATGGGCAACGGCTTGGCCTAACCCCACTAGTTAGTCTGATAGCCATCAGGAGAGCTGGGAGCAACAGGTGATCAAGGAGACGGGATAAGCTCTGTGTGACTTATGCCCCGGTTAAACCTCGGTGGTAGGTCGAATGACCCCTTGATAAATCCCGTGGTGGCTAGTCAGGTCTAGCTAAGGTGGGTAAGGGCTTCGATGGGATCTGCACCGGCACTAAGGTGTTCGTGCTGTGGTACCCCACCTGTGGGTAAAGTTGCACACCTCTGCAGAGTTGAAAATCTATTCGAATAGCCGTGCCCACGGTATTGGGCAAGTTATGGTGTGGTCACATAACTAGTGTTTCTCTCTGGGAAGGGTTGAGCTGGTGTGAGTGGTTTGGAAAGTGTCCGGCAGTTGTGCCGTGTGCTACGGCGGACGGGGAGTCCGGTAGCAGTTTAAAACTTGGATCCTGCATGGATCAACCTTGTATGCTCTTTGGTACTTGAAAGCTTGTTTTGAAAATGTTTTAAACGAACCATTGCATGCAACCGAGATTTCCGCAAACAAACCCTAACCGTACCCTTGGATTACCCCTTTGCATTAATTTCTGTTATACACCCCTCCGTGGGTGTGATTGGACTTGCTGAGTACCTTTGTACTCACCCCTTCTTACTTTTACAGTGGAAGACCCAGACTACGTCCCCGAAGACAACGAGTAGGGTTTCGTCCTGCACCCAGTCTTGCCTGTGGTTGACACCACCGTCGGATTCCGCATGGCGCAAGACTCTGATGATTTTCTTTTCGTAGCTAGTGTAGTAGTGTGGGTTCTGGTTGTAATCCTCGCGATAGTGGCGCTTCACTGCCCATTACCGCGTAGAGTTGTACGGTGATGTACCATCTGATGTAATAAAAGTGTTATCAGCCTCCTGGGACTGATAAATCAACACTTTTAAGTCTTCCCTGATGGGGGGACGCTTCACCAAGGGATTATACCGTTTGAAGCACGTTGGAGCCCTCGGGGTGGACTCACGTACCTGATCCGGTATAATTCAGGTTGGTTCTGCCATAGGTATGAACTGCGATCGCCATACCCTGTGCCGAACCATATACTCCCAATGTAGTCAACCGAAGTTGGTACATTGGCAGCATCTCAAGTAGGCCACTACTTGAGAATCAGCGTTCGGTTCGCATCACCGACGGGAAGGCTAACTCCCCAGTTAGCTGAGGATCCTTACCTCCTTACCTCATCGTCGAAGGTGTCATTACAGAAAGTAAAGTTGGGTTGTGCATGAATTTAAGTTTTGACAGAAAAGTAATGCTGGTAGTTAGGGTTATATATATATACTATAGCCACCTCTACTTCCCTTATAAACATTACCCTAGGGCTTTACGTACTAAGCTCAATCCTTAACGAATCCAACGCGACTTTGCCAAACATTTTGTTGGTCAAACTTTTATACTGAAAGCATTTTTAAGGTAAAATGTATCTCCAGAGTAACCTTATAGCTCTGATACCAGCTGTGGCAGAACCAACCTGAATTATACCGGCTCAAGTACGCGAGTCCACTCCAGAAGGCTCCAACGTGCTTCAAATGGTATAATCCCTTGGCCTGTCGGGTAACGTCCCGATAAACCACCGATACACAGGATCAAATAAGGTTACCTCACACGAAGGTGAGTCCAGAGATACAGTCACCATCATATTTTACATCACAGGGAATTACATTACAAGAGTTTCCAACAATAGTGCAAAGTTTCAAATTTAGAGAAAACATTACAAACTGTTAAAGTTATGGCTTTTGGCAGCGGAAAACATACGCGACGATTCACAACACGTTGTCAAGATGAATGTCATGCTAAGCCCGGGCACGACATCACTCGAGATCATCAGTATTGGCCGGGGACGGATCCCATTCCTTGGACCAATCTTCTGGAAGAGCACAGGGCCATGACAGGGGAAGAGTAGGATTTTCAAAGGCTTTACCTGAAAAACATAAAACTAGCAAGGCTGAGTATACTAATACTCAGCAAGGCTTACCCGGGGTTGGGTATACTTTAGCCCATAACTAGACTCATGAAAGCTTGTAATGGTTCCGGGTTTAGTTTTAGCTGAAAAGCAACTAAGAATATAACCTATTCTCGAGTTTTAGCTTTCAGATTCTAGTTTGATTAGCCATTTTAGGTAAGCACCTATACTAAACAAGCAATGTAGATATTATCATCCATCAAGATTATTTCTTCAACAATTACACTTTTTACTCGATGTGGTAAAAGGGATAAGCAGTCTCATACATCGTGAGAGGCGGACGATTCCTGAATCGATATTCAACCTTGCAAGGTAAACCTAACACACACGCTTGGAACATCCAAAGATCGTTCCGAAGCAACCGTTTACCTTTCATTCCGACTCGTGGACAGGCCACCACAAGCGACTTGTAGGACCATACGCACATCACTCGTGCAGGACATACGTCTGTAGCGCGACTACAAAACCCGTATTCCTGTCTGCCATGCAGAACGTACTCCCACAGGTCGGTGCGTGTGAACATAACATAAAGATCGAGTGGTGGGAGGTATGTCCACTTACCGAGACGATTGGTTACTAGGCTTACCGCTTTACCATATTTCGCGGCATGTGGCTAGTACTGTTCAAATGCTTAGCCACCACTACCACACATATCGACCTTATCAGCTTTTACCAAAACAGACAGGGTAAAACCTCCGGTCATGATACAACACATGACCCTGTCCGTCATCCTTATAGTGGTTGCAGAAATGTAAACATGCAACTCCTATATCGCGTGAGTGACAGGAAATCACCCGACTTCTACCGGTCCTATTAGCAGAGCGTCTATGCGATCAGGACTCGGGTACATTACATTGGATTCCTAAGATTCATGCATCTAGGGTTTCACTTCAACTCCTATACTTAATGCAATATATAATGTAGATAGACATAGATTGCAGTGTAAATAAAGTAGTGGGATATGTCCGGGGCTTGCCTTTACTGGTGGGGCTGAAGTCAGTAAAGTTAAGATCTTCCGAACTTTGGTTCGGGGCTTCAGTTAATCCCTTGGTGACGTTCACTTGGTCTTCAGGAATATCCTCCGCAGACTTCTGGGAGATCTTGTAGGTATCATTTGTAGAAGTAGCCGTATCTACATGCAATGCAATATTACATTCAAAGTGTGCACATAAACCTACCTTACTTCACAATACAGTTGCAATCCAGCACTCATATAATACACTATTTACATCACAACCACAAAGATCTGAAACTAAACTTAGATCGAGCTCCAGGTGGACAACTAATTAGAATCGGCTACTTGTTGAGGGTTACAATAGAGCCGACTGGAAACAACAGGGGTTTCGTCGATTGAACGGTGCATCGGTTCCCTAATTGATCGTTGAAAGCATCGATTACTTCAGCAGAGGGGTGATTCCTAAAGCAGTTGTGTCTTAACTGAGATGTGCTTAAGTGTTATTCTAGGTAACTAGGTGTGGTTGTATCGACTCGATTACGTCAGCACAACTATTGAGTGACGTACAGCCGTTTGGAGTGTTGTTAAGGGTATGTGACCGATAAGTATAAAGCCGACCTCACAGTCGATAAATCGACTGATAGAATTGTGTGGATAAGGATGGGGAAACTAAGGATCGATTGGCCGTTTTTGACCGATATGGAAAAGCAACCAAAATCGGCTTGGTTCGGCCGATGGCAAGAACCCTAAGACTGTGTGTGCATCTCCGATACATCGTCTAGGTGCAGCCAATGTAGGACAGAACAAAGGAATTGTATCGACAGTAGCCGATACTAGAAAGGTAACGACCGTATCAGCTAACCAGCCGATGGTAGAGACATATCAAGAGGAATGTTTCGGCTGACAGCTGTTACACAGAAACATCCTAGACTCAAAGAAAACGGATGCTAAGTGGTTGGGTTGATAACCTGACACTGAAGCATAACTGTCGAGATGTATAAGCTAAGCAATAGATACACACGGACTAACAAGGATCTATATACGACAAGGAACTTAAGGAAACAGCAATCAAGACGAGGACAATGTCTTGATGGTAGGGATATGAGCACTAGGGTGATAGGATTAACTAACTATCACACTTCTCCACTTAAAACATACATCCTACAATTACTTTTCAGCGATAACACATGTACACAACACAAGGTACAAATAAAGCACACACTCCCTAATATTTGACCTAGATCACAAATCAAGACTTTCAATTCAAGAGCACAACATACAACTTGTAAACTTTGAACTAAGGATTCAGACAAAACTGATTTTGCATTTTTATGAACTCCTTACGAAATTCTATGAAATGTAGAAGTTCACTGATTTGAAATAAAGAAAGTTCTGGAAGTCTTACAGAAAACACCCTAGAACTTTTTAAACATAGCAATCAAGTCCTTGGTCCGGGAAAACAAAGAATGGAAAGGTAACGATGATATTCCGGTAAAGGAGTTGCCGGTATTAGGAAGATTCAGTGAATCAGGGCAAACCTTGGGGTAGCCTTGGTTGTAGAGGAGAACAGACGGAAAGTGAAGTCCCGTGGCGATAGGATCGGCGAAGAGAAAAGCTCGACGATGGTGAGACTCCGTGGATGATGAAGGAGTTTGCCGGGAATGGTTGTAGTGGGTGGAAGATGGCCGAAGGGATAATCCCCGCGGTGATTTGTGATCTTGCTCGGCGTTCGACGAGGAGTAGGAGTTGCTGGATGTCGTGGATCCCTGGGGCGAAACGACAGAGCCGGATTGGTTTGCTAGGACAACTCCTCCGCGAACCTTCAGGGTCCAACTGCTCACGAGCTAAGTCTCCTTTTGCTCACGCACGTGTGCCACAGATACACGGCCGGCACACCCGCGTAGCTCCCTGCAGGACTGTCGTGTTTGGTTGCATCGAGGCTCCTCCGAGCTCGTCATGCTCGACTGCTGCCTTTGCTTCGCAACTTCTCCTTCCGACTTGCCACGCCATAAGCGCTTCTCTGCCTCCACGAGGATCGAGGAAGCTCACCGTGCGTGGTTCCACTGAGCTCACCGCATCCGGTCGCCACCTCCACACATCATCGCTCTACACGTCGTCGCCCTGCATGGTTATTCTTCTTCCTCCTGTTGTCAGGCCCGCACTCACCTCGGCCTTGCCGCATCGCAGGTCCCTCTGCGACCGTCCTTGCTAAGGTACTGCCGTGCGCGACCTCGTCGCCCTTCGTGCGGGTCGGTCCCGAGCCGCCACGCCTCACCTCCGCCCGCGCACGCCCGAACCGCGCGCGTCCTTGGCCCGCATCGCGCTGCTGCTCACGCGTTTGAAACCGCCCTGCACGTCACTGCTCGCTCTGGGCCGTTCACCTTCGCTCGAGTCGTGCTCCTGCACTCACACGCCCATGCCGCCTGAATCTGCGCCGTGCTTGCTCCAGCCTTGGCATGTCATTCCCTCGCATCCACGCTCCAGCGCCCACTCTGCTCCGCCGCGCACGTGCTGCTCGACCCGTGCGCCCGCATCACCAACCTTCGCTCCTGCCCTCGCCACTCCCGAACCGACGCGCTGCTTCCACTGCGCTGTGCTCCAGCTCCTGTTCGCCCAACGCCCGCGAGCCAGCGCCGTCTGCTCGCCTGAAGCCGTCGGCTTCGCTCTTGCGCTCGGCTCACGCGCGCCGCCCGCACCTGTGCACGTCTGCTGCCTGGCCACACGCCGCTTGGCCCGAGCCGCGCGCTGCTGCACGCCTGGGCCACCAACCTGCGCGCGCTCCGTTCTCACACGCTCTCCCAACTCCCACGCCGCCAGCGCCTGTCTCCCGCTCGCTCCGTGTCCGCGCACAGTGCCGCGCCGTCCTGGGCCTGCCTACTCCCGCGCACTGCCTGGGGCCGCTACCGCCTGGGCCGCGAGCCGACCGAGCCCGCGCCGAGCCACCACCTGCCCGCGCGCGCTGCCCCTGCGCCGGCCGCCTCTCCTTTCCTTTTCTTTTTCTATACTCTAACCATTCAAACCATTCCATTTGAATTCAAATAAATTTGAATTCAAACCCAACACAAATAAAACAATGCACCAGCATGAATGCACAAGCAAGTTGACCCTATAATTAATTTTATTTTCTTGTGTTATAAATTGCTTTAAATGCCACAAAAATTAAAGAAAAACCTGGAAATTTCATTTGAGCCAAAATAAATTCATTAAAATTTAAGGAAATTACCTTAGGGTGTTACATAGGCTTACCGCTTACCATATTTCGCGGCATGTGGCTAGTACTTTCAAAAGCTTAGCCACCACTACCACACATTTCGACCTTAAAACTTTTATCAAAACAGACAGGGTAAACCACAGGTCATGATACAGCACATGACCCTGTCCATCATCCTTATAATGTTTGCGGGATCGTAAACAAGCAACTCCTATATCGCGCGAGTGACAGGAAATCACTCGACTTTTACCGGTCCTATTTAGCAGAGCATCTAAACGAGAAGGACTTGGGTTCAATACATTGGATTCCTAAGATCTTATGCAACTAGGGTTTCATCTCAACTCCTAGACTTAATGCATAAGTATAGATAAATAGACAAAGATTGCAGTGTAAATAAAGTAGTGGGATATGTCCGGGGCTTGCCTTCTTGAGTGGGGTTGGGGGTAGGAGTGTCAGAGGCTTCCGAACTCAGGTTCGGGGCTTCCGTTAGTCCCTCGACGACTTGCGCTGGGTCTTCTGGGAAGCCTTGGTCTTGCCCTAAGACCAATTCGTAGTCCCCGTCGTCGAGCGTCGTTGACTCTATATGAGATGCAATAAATTAAATAAGGTGAAATTTAAATTTAAGATTTCACATTTCAAATGTTATAACTCATCCAATTAACACACAAGAATTTATAAAATAAAGAGGGTTTAGGTTTGAAACACTATTTATAAAGGAATCACAAAGATATTGTGGAGTTTGTTGCAAACAAGAATTAAAACATTTAAATTATATTTAAAATGAACCAAAATTTAAATTCAAAACTTTTAAATAAAAGATCATAGGTTTTGGAAATTTGATTATACATTAAGCATCAAATAATATCACATTAGAGAATGACAATAGATCTCAATTAGAAAAGGTTATACAATAGGTTTAGTTAATATTTCAAATTTGAAAGTTTAAATTAAAAGAAGTTAAGTTTAAATCAAATTTGAGTTTGAAACTTTGCACAAAGTTACCTAGAGCTTATAGAACATTCATGCCAAACTTCATAAGCAACAAAGCATGAAATATCAAGGTTAAGCATAAACTACCCCTTAATCTTAGGTTTAAAATAGAGGTAAAAGTATTTTGTTTCAAACTAAACTCCATTAACAGAAGTTATAGAGTTTGAAATCTAGTTTCTAACAAAACTAGTTTTTCCATTTTTGAAATTTTCTATGAATTGCTATGAATTTTACAATACAGAACATGCACACACATGAAATAACAACCACTCCTTTACAAACTAGTCCCTACGTTTAGCAGATAACCCCCTGGGAAAACTTCAATCATTGCAATCAAGTCAAACAGCCATGGCCGGCGGTGGGGGGCTCGGGTCCAGCCAAAATTCCGGCCATGGGGTCGACGGCGGTGAGGGGCAAGGGGAGGGAGAGCATGAGGGAACCTTAAGCTACCTATTGGTGGTCTTGGAGGGGCTCGAAGTGGCCAGAGATGAGCTGCCCACGGGAGGCCGAACCGGCGGCCGGAGGTGAGCGACGGCGGTGGAGCTCCGGCGTTCGGGGGAGGAAAGGGCCGGGCTGGGGAGGTGCGGTGGGGGATGGGGGAGCTGATGGCGCTGCTGGTTTGGGAAGGGAGAGGGCGGAGGGGAGAGCTCCACGGGGACCTGAAGCTCGGCGGCGCTAATGGAGGAGGCAGCGAGGTTCTGTACGCGCGCTTGGAGGTCCTGGGCACCCTTTTTATAGGCAATTGAGTGAAGGAGGGGAGCCAGGACGAGCTGAACTTAGGTTTTGCATCGCTACATTGGGGGGGGGGGTGAACCACAGAAGTGCGGCGGCGGCAGAGATGCTGGCGGGCGGCGCTGGCAACGCGCGGGCGTCGTGGCGCGCGGGCAAGGCGCCAACAGGGGGAAAATAGAGCGGTGGGTGGGTAGGGAAGTGACGCGTGGGCGGGGGAGAGCATGAGGTGGCCTGCGGCGGCTGGGAGTAATGCGCTGCGCCGGCGGCAGAAGTGCCAGGGGAGCAGAGCAGAGGGCAGAGGCGCCAGGAAGAAGAAGGGGGAAAGAATAGAGCCGAGGACTGATTTGCAATATCAGAGAAAAATAGGGACCTAACTGTAAAGAGCTGGCAACTTTTAAACCAGTGCTCAAATGGAGATGGTCCAAAAAGCAAAAGTGCATAGTTTTTCAAACTCTACAGCTTCTCTTTAAGATTCATCTGCAGTTGAGCAATAGTTTTGAAGATACTATAAACTTAGTAATATTTTCAAATTTTATGTAAGTCCTATGGATAAAATTACTTTTACAAATATACCCAAGGGTAATTTCACATATTTTTTTGCAATTTAACCACAGATTCCATCTTTTGCAAAACAACCCTCATACTTTTAAACTTTTCCCTCTATTTCCACCCATTTTGCAATAAAAGGACCTCTAGTTAAAACTAATTACATAAATATCACTTTTTCTTTAATATTGCACATATGAAGCACACCTTTGCCAAACTTTACACATAAAAACATATCAACACTTTAGGGTGTGACCATGCTATTTACCTGAGTGTCACAGTTGTGACAACCAGGTAATTAGATTTGTGAATATTAGACCTAGTGTAAAGAGTATGTGCTTGCTATGGTGTTTATGTATAGTACAAATAATTAAGAATACAGTTGTAATTTCTATAGAATATAGGTCCTTGAGTGCTGATTAAGTGTAATAGATATGCTAGATTGCATGAAAAATGGGTTTTTGTGGAAAACGAGGACCTAAATGTAATTAGTGCAAAATATGGGTCCTTTTATGCAATTTAAGTAGAGTATAAAAGTGATTTCTAAAAGTTTACTTAGGACTAATCTGCAAGAGTGCCAGTCATCATGACAGTCAGGAAAACTTTTAAATAGGTCCAAATTTTTGACCAAATCCTTTTGGGTAAGGACAAGGTAATTTAAATTTCACCTTTGTTCAAATTCAACATGTAATGCTGAAAGTTTTGGGTTTTTAAGCTTGAGCCCTAAAACAATGTTGTAGGGCCTGAAAAGTTCTACAACTTTTGTTTTGGGCATCCTCTCATTAGGTCTTTGTATCGTTGGGAAAAATTAGTTTACCGTAGAGCCCCTGTATTTCTTTAGTTTTACAAACAGGTCCCTGGGAAAATCTCCTTTCTCTTCCTCCTCCGGCGCCGCTCTGCTCTCTGCTCTGCAGCTTATCGCTGACCACCTTGCCGCCTCCTGCTGTGCTGCAAGTTCCCGTGCGCCATAATTTCCCTCCGCAGGCAGCTGTGCTTCTTTCCCCTCGTCCAAATTTGCATTGTGACCTTATCCTCACCCTGCGCACGGCACCAGGTCTTCTGCCGTTGCAGTGCTGCTGCAGTGCCTCCGTCGCCATTTGCCCCACGCCACCTCCCTCCAGCGCGCCTCCTGTCCATCGCTGCCGCGGCCCTCTCCTCCCCGAGCTGCTTCGCCGCGGAGGACCGCCACCACTGGAATCCCCCACCTCCCGACGCCCTCAATTCCTCCCCTCGTTCTGCCTCGCTGCCGCTCCTCTTGTGCCAGGCCGCCGCCCCTGCTCTTCCCCAAACAGGTGCTGCCGCCGCCCTACCCTTTCCCCAAACCGGAGCTGCGCCGCGCCTGTTCCTCCAGACCAAGGTTGCACCGTCACCTCCTGCCCGACCGCCCAGAACAACCGCACCTGTAAGCTCTGTTTTTCCCCAACGTCGATGTCTCCCTGTGGCCCTTCTCCTCACTTCCTGATCGCCAAAAGGAGTTCCTGGGGTGCTGCTCGACCTCCCCGACCGCCGGCATGGTCCCCTCTCGTTGGAACCGAACTCCCCAAGCGCCTCCTCTGTTCAAGCTCGCCTTGAGGACCTTGTGCAACAATTAGAGCAAGCTCAGGGTGTTTTCTGCGAAGTCTAGACCCATAGGAACAGTAGAGTTTGAGGACCTGTGTGTAAGGGTGCTTGTTATTTCATGTGAAGTGATGCTGCTGACTTGTAAAATCAATAGAAAATAGTAGAAAATTCCAAAAATTGCAAAATCAGTTTTGTTAGAAAGTAGATTTTAAGCTCTACAACTTCTATTAAGTGAGTTTGATATGAAACAAAATAGTTTTGAATCTATGTTAAATCTAAGATAAGAGAGTGTAATATCCATAGCTCCTGCATGTTAGCTTTGGTGATCTTGATTTTTGGGTATGCAATCTCTGTAGATTAAATATGAATTGATATGAAATTTTCAAATCTAAGTTTGTTTTGTAATTTAAATTCTTTTAAGTTGATCAATTCAATTTGTTTTATAGTAGAATTAGCTAAGTCTTTTCAGTAAAGCTTATCTAATTAGATCTTTTAGTCAAAATCTTTTAAGTATGCAATAGAGCTGTGTTTAAATTTTCAAAACTTTGTAACTTTAATTATCCAAGCTTCACATTCAAATTTTGAATTTAATTTTGAGTATTTTAATTCTTGTTTTCAATTAAATCAATGCTATAGTCATGAGTTGAATGTTTATGATTCAAAGCTTAGGTTTCCTTTTTGTGCCATGAGTTCTTGAGTGTTAATCTTCTGGATTGCAGTTTATCATGAAATAAAGTAAAAAGACTATGCATCTCTTAATTTTATATTCTTGCATATCATGTAGACTCGACTGCTCTCGCCAACGGTGTTTACGAGCTGATCGCGGACCAAGCCGTGGAAACTCTTACGGACCCCGAAGACGTCGTCAAAAGTCTAACTGAAGCCTCGAACCAAAGTTCGGAAGATCTTAACTTTGTTGACTTCAGCCCCACCAGTAAAGGCAAGCCCCGGACATAACCCACTATTTTATTACACTGCAATCTATATCTATTTACGTATTCTATGCATTAAGTTCTTAGAAATTGCTTGAAACCCTAGTTGCATTCTCCTAGGAACCAATGTGATGGATACTAGCACTTGAGTCCGACTAGCTGCTATGCTAATAGGGCCGGTAGAAGTCGGGTGATTTCCTGTCACTCGCGCGATATAGGAATTGTAATGTTTACATTCCTGTTATCACTATAAGGATGCCGGACGGGAGTTTTGTGCGGTATCATGGTTGAGGTGATACCCCGTCTGTGTTGTTGAATTTTGATAAGGTCGCGGTGTGTGCCGATCGGGGTTAAGCGTTTGAAAGTACTAACCACATGCCGCGAAATATGGCAAGCGGTAAGCCTAGTAACCAAGCGGCCTGAGGAGTGGACATACCTCCCACCACTCGTCTTGCTTCTTCTGGTTACTTATGTTCGACTGAGGAAATACGTGTTGCAAGGGCAACCAGGAATACGGGTTTTGTAGTCGCGCTACAGACGTATGTCCTGCACGAGTGATGTGCATATGTTCCTGCAGTCGCTTGTGGTGGCTCTGATCCACGAGTCGGAATGAAAGGTAAACGGTTGCTTCGAAACGACCCTTTGGTGTTTCAAGCGTGTGAGTTAGGTTTACCTTGCAAGGTTAAATTCGATTCAGAATCGTCCGCCTCTCATGATGATTGAGACTACTTAATCCCTTTATCACACAGTAACAAGAGCAACTATATGATGAATAATACTGATGGTTGAGATAAAGAGCTCTACCTTGCTTGCTTAGTTTTAAGTGCTTATCTAGAATGGTTAATCACATAGAACTTGAAAGCTAAAAGTTGAAAATAAGGATCTACTCTTAGTTGCTTTTCAGCTGAAACTTAACCCAGAACTATTATAAGCCTTCATAAGTCTAGTTATGGGCTAAGTATACCCAATCCCGGGTAAGCCTTGCTGAGTATTAGTATACTCAGCCTTGCTAGTTGTATGTTTTTCAGGTGATATCTGTGAAGACCCTACTCTTCCCTTGTCATGGCCTTGTGCTCTTCCAGACAGTTGGTCCGTGGAATGGGATCCGTCCTTGGTCAACATTGATGATACCGAGCGATGTCGTGCCCGGGCTTAGCATGACATCTGTCTTGACGACGTATTGTAATCGTCGCGTATGTTTTCCGCTGCTAAAAACCATAGCTTTAACGGTTTGTAGTCTTTTCTCTAGATTTGAAACTTCATACTTCATTTGGAAACTCTTATAATGTATTTCCCTGTGATGTAAAATATGATGGTGACTGTATCTCTGGACTCACCTTCGTGTGAGGTAACCTTATTTGATCCTGTGTATCGGTGGTTTATCGGGACGTTACCCGACAGGCCAAGGGATTATACCGTTTGAAGCACGTTGGAGCCCTCAGGAATGGACTCACGTACTTGAGCCGGTATAATTCAGGTTGGTTCTGCCACAGCTGGTATCAGAGCTATAAGGTTACTTTGGAGATACATTTTACCTTAAAAATGCTTTCAGTATAAAAGTTTGACCAACAAAACATTTGGCAAAACTACGTTGGATTCGTTAAGGTTGTACTTAGTACGTAAAGCCCTAGGGTGATGTTTAAGGGAAAATAGATGTGGCTGTACTATATATATATATATATCTAACCTCCAGCATTACTTTCTGTGAAAACTTAAATTCATGCACAACCCAACTTTACTTTCTGTAACGACACCTTCGATCGTGAGGTAAGAAGGTAAGGATCCTCAGCCAACTGAGGGAGCTTGGCCTTCCCGTCGGTGATGCGAACCGAACGCTGTTTCTCAAGCAGTGGCCTACTTGAGATGCTGCCAATGTACCAACTTAGGTTGACTACATTGGGAGTATTATGGTTCGGCGCAGGGTATGGAGATCGCTGTTCATCCCCCCGCATTTTGTGGTACCCCCGTGAAAACGTTGTTTCGATAACGTATGCTAACGTCGTCTGTACGGCGGTAATAGTACAGATGCTGTTTCTATAGTGAGTAGTAATGAATGGGGACGCTTTCATGACATGCTGGCATGAAAGGTTCATTGGATATATATATGTATTATGGTTTTCTGCAGGTACACTAACCACGAATACGAAACTAGGACGGATAGGGTTTATCGACTAGTTAATAGTGAGAGACGTATGTATAATGCCACCGAGATTAACTACGTAAGTCCGAAGATATTCAGCAGTTATTTTTGGTTGTGAGGTCGAATAGTGCGTGCATGCATAATACACTAATCAACAAAATGGGTGTTTAATTTTGTTGTTTACCTAAGGATAGGTGACATGTTGGTTATTCCTAGCAGGGTCTCAATAGAATCTTTAGTTGGGTATCTTATGTATCTCTCTGATTTCCAGCTTTTGCTGTTATCAGAAATCAGTTGTCTTATTCCATTTACCTTGTAAATTTTCAGCAGGGTAAATAAATTTCGTCATCTAAATCCTTGTTTCAGATGGTTGGAGCCACACGTGGAACCCCGGAAGGTTTCCGGACAGAACAGATCAGCGGTTTCCAACCACCATCACCACCACTTCCGAATCTAGCCGACGTTCTGGCTCGGCAAACTGAACTTCTTAATCTATTGGTACAAGCACAACAGAATCAACAACGCCAGCAATCACGAGGTTGTGATGAACCTCAAGTGGCAACCTATTAAGACTTCCTCAGTACCCAGCCCCCGCTATTCAGTAAAGCGGAGGAGCCCCTTGATGCTGATGCCTGGCTTCGCACCATTGAATCCAAGTTTACTTTTCTTACGATTCCTTGTGCGGATTCCAGCAAGGCTCACTTCGCTGCACAACAACTATGCGGAGCTGCCCGTATCTGTGGGATAATTATTGTGCTATGCAAACGGATGGCCATGTTATCTCCTGGGAAGAATTCCGGAATGCCTTTAGGGCACATCATATACCTGAAGGGCTGATGGAACGGAAACTGAATGAGTTCTTGGCACTTACTCAAGGCACCCGCACCGTACTGCAGTATGCACAGGCTTTTAATCACCTGTGTCAGTATGCGGGTTATTATGCTGATAATGATGCCAAGAAGCAAGATCGTTTTCGTCGAGGTTTGAATACTAAGCTCAAAGAACATCTGAATCTTATCAAGGCGAATACCTTCAGTGAGCTGGTTAACATGGCTTTAACTCAGGAGGATTGCATTACGGCACACCGTGCCGAAAAGAAGCGAAGGATCTTTACTGAACCCGCGAGCCTTCAACCCTCGCAGTATCAATTGGTTCAGAATGTATCGCCTAGGGTGCCACAGCGCAATGCCCTGATCAGCAAGTTGGCTTTAGGGCCGCTTCAACAAATAGGAGAGTATCAACCTCCCGTATCTTTGCAACAATCACAACAAACCAGCCCACGGCCAAATGTTCAGCAAGATCAACAGAAAAGCAACACTTATTGCTGTTTAAAGTGCGGAAGTGCGGATCATCTCCTTAGAAATTGTCCGCAACTTAAGAAACCAAATCAAGGGCAGAGTTCCAGTAAGAATAACCAGAACAAGGGCAAAAGACCGATGATGCAAGTCTGCCAAGGGCAAATTAACTTCACCACCCATGCGGAACTTCCGGATGGAGCCCCTATTATGTCGGGTACATTCTTGATATGTCACAAACCAGTTGTTACATTATTCGATTCAGGAGCAACTCATAGTTTTCATCAGTAACAATTGCAGTACCCGAATAGGACTTGATCCTTGTCCCACCCAGGGTTCATATATGATTTCTACCCCTGGAGGCGAGATCGCTTCTAATCAAATGATTAGGAGTGTACCAATTCAATTAGGCAGCAAAGTAATTAAAACTGATTTGGTCTTGTTAAACTTAGAGGGTATTGATGTCATACTTGGGACAAATTGGATGACAGAACATAGAGTACTGCTAGACATCTCTTCCCGAGTTATCGAGATTGCACATCAAGGATCAACTACCCTCTATCTGCCCCAGCAAGAGTATTTGCACTCTTGCACTTATGCCATCACGGACGTCAAAGTAAAAGATATCCCAGTAGTCTGTGAATATTCCGATGTCTTTCCAGACGACTTGCCTGGGATGCCACCAGACAGAGACATCGAGTTCATTATTGAACTTCAACCTGGTACCGCTCCTATTTCGAAGAGGCCGTATCGCATGCCTCCAAATGAATTGGCTGAATTGAAAATCCAACTCCAAGATCTTCTGGACAAAGATTTCATACGCCCAAGTGCTTCACCTTGGGGTTGTCCTGCTCTCTTCGTAAAGAAGAAAGACAATAGCCTAAGGCTATGTGTCGATTATCGTCCACTCAATGCGGTTACTATCAAAAATAAATATCCTCTTCCCCGCATTGACATCTTATTCAATCAATTAGCTGGAGCTAAGGTCTTTTCCAAGATTGACTTGCGCTCTGGTTATCATCAGATAAGAATCAGGCCGTGTGACATCCCAAAAACGGCCTTCTCAACCAGATATGGACTTTATGAATATCTGGTTATGTCATTTGGGCTTACCAATGCACCGGCATATTTCATGTATCTCATGAATTCAGTCTTTACGCCGGAACTCGACAAATTCATCGTGGTCTTCATTGATGATATTCTGATATATTTCAAGACTAAAGAAGACCATGCTAATCATATACATGTCGTTCTTCAACGACTACGTGATCATCACCTTTATGCCAAATTCTCAAAATGTGAATTTTGGCTAGATAGTGTGAAATTTTTGGGACACACTATCTCTAGTGAAGGCATATCGGTTGATCCAACTAAAGTCCAGGAAGTTATGGATTGGAAGCCTCCAACTTCGGTTCATCAAATACGAAGTTTCCTTGGATTGGCGGGATACTATCGCCGATTCATTCCAGACTTCTCCAAGATAGCTAAACCCACGACTGAACTGCTTAAGAAAGAGGTTAAGTTCCGCTGGGATGATAAGTGTGATAAAGCATTCCACACTTTGAGAAGACTTCTAACAACTGCCCCAGTGCTAGCTCAACCGGATAATACTCAGCCTTTTGATGTCTACTGTGATGCTTCGGGAACTGGTCTTGGTTGTATTCTTATGCAAAACAACCGAGTCATTGCTTATGCATCCCGAGCACTTCGGAACCATGAAGGAAATTATCCAACACATGATCTTGAATTGGCAGCTGTTAGTCATGCTCTCAAGATCTGGAGACATCATCTTATGGGTGCTAAGTGTAACATCTACACTGACCATAAGAGCCTCAAGTATATCTTCACTCAAGCTGACTTAAATATGAGGCAAAGGCGTTGGTTGGAACTGATTAAAGACTATAATCTTGAGGTACACTATCATCCTGGCAAAGCCAATGTGGTTGCAGATGCACTTGGCCGCAAGGCACGTTGTCATTGCTTATCCGTTGAGGCTTTCAATGACACTCTCTGCAATCAGATGAGGAAGCTCAATTTAGAAATCATTCCTCAAGGTAGTCTGAATCTTTTATCGATCGAGTCTACCCTTCGAGATAAAATCATCATGTCTCAATTACATAATGAGGGTATCAAAATTATCAAATCAAAGTTATCTCTGGGAGAAGCCAAATATAAGTGTTTTCACACTGATCATCAAGGAACTTTATGGTTCAACAATCGAATTGTTGTACCTAAAGATCATCAGCTTCGCAAGCAAATCCTTGATGAGGCACATCTATCCAAATTCTCTATTCATCCTGGTAGTACCAAAATGTATCAAGATCTACGACAGAATTTTTGGTGGACCAGAATGAAAAGAGAGATTGCTAAATATGTATCCGAGTGCGATACGTGCCAGAGAGTCAAAGCCAGTCATCTCAAGGCATCTGGTACACTTCAGCCATTACCCATTCCATCATGGAAATGGGAAGACATTAGTATGGATTTCATTGTTGGTCTTCCTAACACCTCCCAGAAACATGACTCCATATGGGTAATTATCGATAGACTTACTAAAACAGCTCATTTTCTTCCTGTGCATACCACTTACTCAGCTAAAAAGTATGCTGAAGTCTATCTGGATCAAATTGTTCGGTTGCATGGTGTCCCTAAGACTATTATTTCTGATCGGGGGGCACAATTCATTGCACGCTACTGGGAACAACTACAGTCTGCTCTTGGATCCAAACTGATTCGAAGCTCTGCATATCATCCTCAGACGGATGGACAGACTGAGCGAGTCAACCAAATTCTTGAAGACATGCTCCGAGCTTGTATTATTCACTATGGTACAAGCTGGGACAAATGTCTTGTTTTGGCCGAATTCTCTTACAACAACAGTTATCAATCTAGCCTTCAGATGGCTCCTTTTGAAGCGTTATACGGTCGCAGATGTCGAACTCCTTTGAGTTGGTCCGAGACCGGTGAACGCAAAATCTTTGGACCAGATCTAGTTGTCGAAGCTGAAGATAAAGTTAAGATTATTCAAGCCAACCTTAAAATAGCTCAGTCCAGACAGAAAAGCTATGCAGATAAAAGAAGGAAACCTCTACAATTCCAAGCAGGAGATTTTGTCTATCTCCGAGTATCTCCTACCAAGGGTGTTCAACGTTTCGGCATAAAAGGGAAATTAGCACCACGGTATGTTGGACCCTTTGAGATTCTTAAGGTCTGTGGCCCAGTGGCTTACAAAATTCGCCTTCCATCTCAATTGGCTGCCATTCATGATGTCTTCCATATCTCCCAACTCAAAAAGTGCATTAAAGTACCTACGGAGATCGTTGAAACCACCGCCATTGAGATTGAACCTGATCTATCTTACACCAAGCAACCTATTCAAATCTTGGATACCAAGGAAAGAGTCACCAGGAAAAAGACGATTAAGATGTACAAGATTTTGTGGGATCACCACACCGAAGAAGAAGCAACTTGGGAAACAGAATCTTATCTTCAACAAAATTTCCCAAACTTTCTTCAAGCCAATCCCCAAATCTAATCGTCTGATTCTTTCTGCCTTCGAATCTCGGGACGAGATTCTTTTTAGGGGGGAAGGCTGTGACAACCAGGTAATTAGATTTGTGAATATTAGACCTAGTGTAAAGAGTATGTGCTTGCTATGGTGTTTATGTATAGTACAAATAATTAAGAATACAGTTGTAATTTCTATAGAATATAGGTCCTTGAGTGCTGATTAAGTGTAATAGATATGCTAGATTGCATGAAAAATGGGTTTTTGTGGAAAACGAGGACCTAAATGTAATTAGTGCAAAATATGGGTCCTTTTATGCAATTTAAGTAGAGTATAAAAGTGATTTCTAAAAGTTTACTTAGGACTAATCTGCAAGAATGCCAGTCATCATGACAGTCAGGAAAACTTTTAAATAGGTCCAAATTTTTGACCAAATCCTTTTGGGTAAGGACAAGGTAATTTAAATTTCACCTTTGTTCAAATTCAACATGTAATGCTGAAAGTTTTGGGTTTTTAAGCTTGAGCCCTAAAACAATGTTGTAGGGCCTGAAAAGTTCTACAACTTTTGTTTTGGGCATCCTCTCATTAGGTCTTTGTATCGTTGGGAAAAATTAGTTTACCGTAGAGCCCCTGTATTTCTTCAGTTTTACAAACAGGTCCTTGGGAAAATCTCCTTTCTCTTCCTCCTCCGGCGCTACTCTGCTCTCTGCTCTGCAGCTTATCGCTGACCACCTTGCCGCCTCCTGCTGTGCTGCAAGTTCCCGTGCGCCATAATTTCCCTCCGCAGGCAGCTGTGCTACTTTCCTCTCGTCCAAACTTGCACTGTGACCTTATCCTCACCCTGCGCACGGCACCAGGTCTTCTGCCATTGCAGTGCTGCTGCAGTGCCTCCATCGCCACTCGCCCCACGCCACCTCCCTCCAGCGCGCCTCCTGTCCATCGCTGCCGCGGCCCTCTCCTCCCCGAGCTGCTTCGCCGCGGAAGACCGCCTCCACTGGAATCCCCCACCTCCCGACGCCCTCAATTCGTCCCCTCGTTCTGCCTCGCTGCCGCTCCTCTTGCGCCAGGCCGCCGCCCCTGCTCTTCCCCAAACAGGTGCTGCCGCCGCCCTGCCCTTTCCCCAAACCGGAGCTGCGCCACCCCTGTTCCTCCAGACCAAGGTTGCACCATCGCCTCCTGCCCGACCGGCCAGAACAGCCGCACCTGTAAGCTCTGTTTTTTCCCCAACGTCGATGTCTCCCTGTGGCCCTTCTCCTCACTTCCTGATCGCCAAAAGGAGTTCCCGGGGTGCTGCTCGACCTCCCCGACCACCGGCATGGTCCCCTCCCGTTGGAACCGAACTCCCCAAGCGCCTCCTCTGTTTAAGCTCGCCTTGAGGACCTTGTGCAACAATTAGAGCAAGCTCAGGGTGTTTTCTGCGAAGTCTAGACCCATAGGAACAGTAGAGTTTGAGGACCTGTGTGTAAGGGTGCTTGTTATTTCATGTGAAGTGATGCTGCTGACTTGTAAAATCAATAGAAAGTAGTAGAAAATTCCAAAAATTGCAAAATCAGTTTTGTTAGAAACTAGATTTTAAGCTCTACAACTTCTATTAAGTGAGTTTGATATGAAACAAAATAGTTTTGAATCTATGTTAAATCTAAGATAAGAGAGTGTAATATCCATAGCTCCTGCATGTTAGCTTTGTTGATCCTGATTTTTGGGTATGCAATCTCTGTAGATTAAATATGAATTGATATGAAATTTTCAAACCTAAGTTTGTTTTTTAATTTAAATTCTTTTAAGTTGATCAATTCAATTTGTTTTATAGTAGAATTAGCTAAGTCTTTTCAGTAAAGCTTATCTAATTAGATCTTTTAGTCAAAATCTTTTAAGTATGCAATAGAGCTGTGTTTAAATTTTCAAAACTTTGTAACTTTAATTATCCAAGCTTCACATTCAAATTTTGAATTTAATTTTGAGTATTTTAATTCTTGTTTTCAATTAAATCAATGCTATAGTCATGAGTTGAATGTTTATGATTCAAAGCTTAGGTTTCCTTTTTGTGCCATGAGTTCTTGAGTGTTAATCTTCTGGATTGCAGTTTATCATGAAATAAAGTAAAAAGACTATGCATCTCTTAATTTTATATTCTTGCATATCATGTAGACTCGACTGCTCTCGCCGACGGTGTTTACGAGCTGATCGCGGACCAAGCCGTGGAAACTCTTACGGACCCCGAAGACGTCGTCGAAAGTCTAACTGAAGCCCCGAACCAAAGTTCGGAAGATCTTAACTTTGCTGACTTCAGCCCCACCAGTAAAGACAAGCCCCGGACATAACCCACTATTTTATTACACTGCAATCTATATCTATTTACGTATTCTATGCATTAAATTCTTAGAAATTGCTTGAAACCCTAGTTGCATTCTCCTAGGAACCAATGTGATGGATACTAGCACTTGAGTCCGACTAGCTGCTATGCTAATAGGGCCGGTAGAAGTCGGGTGATTTCCTGTCACTCGCGCGATATTGGAATTGTAATGTTTACATTCCTGTTATCACTATAAGGATGCCGGATGGGAGTTTTGTGCGGTATCATGGTTGAGGTGATACCCCGTCTGTGTTGTTGAATTTTGATAAGGTCACGGTGTGTGCCGATCGGGGTTAAGCATTTGAAAGTACTAACCACATGCCGCGAAATATGGTAAGCGGTAAGCCTAGTAACCAATCGGCCCGAGGAGTGGACATACCTCCCACCACTCGTCTTGCTTCTTCTGGTTACTTATGTTCGACTGAGGAAATACGTGTTGCAAGGGCAACCAGGAATACGGGTTTTGTAGTCGCGCTACAGACGTATGTCCTGCACGAGTGATGTGCGTATGTTCCTGCAGTCGCTTGTGGTGGCTCTGATCCACGAGTCGGAATGAAAGGTAAACGGTTGCTTCGAAACGACCCTTTGGTGTTTCAAGCGTGTGAGTTAGGTTTACCTTGCAAGGTTAAATTCGATTCAGAATCGTCCGCCTCTCACGATGATTGAGACTACTTAATCCCTTTATCACACAATAACAAGAGCAACTATATGATGAATAATACTGATGGTTGAGATAAAGAGCTCTACCTTGCTTGCTTAGTTGTAAGTGCTTATCTAGAATGGTTAATCACATAGAACTTGAAAGCTAAAAGTTGAAAATAAGGATCTACTCTTAGTTGCTTTTCAGCTGAAACTTAACCCAGAACTATTATAAGCCTTCATAAGTCTAGTTATGGGCTAAGTATACCCAATCCCGGGTAAGCCTTGCTGAGTATTAGTATACTTAGCCTTGCTAGTTGTATGTTTTTCAGGTGATATCTGTGAAGACCCTACTCTTCCCTTGTCATGGCCTTGTGCTCTTCCAGACAGTTGGTCCGTGGAATGGGATCCGTCCTCGGTCAACATTGATGATACCGAGCGATGTCGTGCCCGGGCTTAGCATGACATCTGTCTTGACGACGTATTGTAATCGTCGCGTATGTTTTCCGCTGCTAAAAACCATAGCTTTAACGGTTTGTAGTCTTTTCTCTAGATTTGAAACTTCATACTTCATTTGGAAACTCTTATAATGTATTTCCCTGTGATGTAAAATATGATGGTGACTGTATCTCTGGACTCACCTTCATGTGAGGTAACCTTATTTGATCCTGTGTATCGGTGGTTTATCGGGACGTTACCCGACAGGCCAAGGGATTATACCGTTTGAAGCATGTTGGAGCCCTCAGGAATGGACTCACGTACTTGAGCCGGTATAATTCAGGTTGGTTCTGCCACAACAACCTTCCCCCCTAAAAAGAATCTCGTCCCGAGATTCCTGAATAGAATGGAATGGAATGATCAAGCTCGGAGGTTGGCTTGGAAGAAGTCGGGGAAGTTATGCTAAAGATAGGATTCGGTTTCCCATGTTGCTTCTTCTTCCGTGTGATGGTTCCATTGAATCTTGTACATTTTGATGGTTTTTCTTCTGGTGCTTCTCTCTTTAGTGTCTAGTATCCTGATCGGATGCTCGATATAGGTCAGATCTGGTTCGATTTCGATAGCTTGGGATTCGATGATTTCGGTAGGGATCTTGATACACTTCTTGAGTTGGGATACATGGAAGATGTTATGAACGGCTGCTAATTGAGGAGGAAGTTGAAGACGGTAAGCTACGGGTCCACAGACTTCAAGGACTTCAAAGGGCCCGATATATCGAGGAGCAAGTTTCCCTTTTACACCGAACCTTTGAATACCTCGGATAGGAGAGACTCGAAGATATACGAAGTCTCCAACTTGAAATCGTAACGGACTTCTTCGTATATCAGCGTAGCTTTTCTGTCGAGATTGTGCCGTCTTGAGATTTGCCTCTATAATTCTTATTTTCTCTTCTGCCTCACTGACAAGGTCGGGTCCAAAGACTTTACGCTCGCCGGTTTGTGACCAATTCAAAGGAGTTCGGCATCGGCGACCGTACAATGCTTCAAATGGGGCCATCCTAATGCTTGTCTGATAGCTGTTATTATAAGAAAATTCTGCCAGTGACAAGCATTTGTCCCAATTCTTGCCATACTGAAGAACACAGGCTCTAAGCATGTCTTCCAGAATCTGATTTACTCGTTCAATTTGTCCATCTGTTTGGGGATGATATGCAGAGTTTCGGATTAATTTCGTTCCAAGAGCATTTTGGAGTTGCTCCCAGAACCTAGAAACGAATTGTGTTCCGCGATCGGAGATGATCGTCTTAGGTATACCATGAAGGCGAACAATTTGATCCAAGTAAATCTCAGCGTACTTCTTGGCATTACACGTAGTGTGTACAGGAAGGAATAGTGCCATTTTGGTTAATCGATCAACGATTACCCAAATAGAGTCATGTCTCCGAGAAGTATTAGGTAGTCCAACAATAAAATCCATACTGATATCTTCCCATTTCCAAGAGGGGATGGTTAAAGGTTGGAGGGTACCACCAGTCTTCAGATGACTGGCTTTGATTCTTTGGCAAATATCACACTCTGAGACGTACTTAGCAATTTCTCGTCTCATACGTGTAACACCCTAAGGTAAATTTCTCATATTTTTTTTAATGAGTTTATTTGGGCTTAAATAAATTTTCCAAGCTTTACTTTAATTTTCGTGGCATTTAAAGCAATTTATAACGCAAGAAAATAAAATTAATTATAAGATCAACTTGATTGTGCATTCATGCTGGTGCATTATTTTTGTTTGTGTTGAGTGTATAGGTTTGAATTCAAATTGTATTTGAATTCAAGTAGAATTGTTTGAATTAGTGGGGTATAGAAAAAGAAAAGGAAAGAAGAAAGGATAAAAGAAAAGCAGCCCGGCCCACTCTCTCTTCCCCCTCTCTTCTCTCGGGCCCTCTTTCTCCTCTCCTCGTCTCCCCGCATGGGCCACGCCGGCCCATCCCCTCTTCTTCACCCGCGGCCCAGCTCCTCCCTCTCCCTCTTTCCCTTCCCCGCTTGGGCCTCCGCGTTTTCCCCAGCCCGAGCCGGCTCCTCCCCTCGCGCGCCCCGGCCCAGTCCTCTCAGCCGCACCCTCCTTTCTCTCGCTGACCACACGACCCCACCCGTCATCCCCCTCCTCCCGCACCCCTGCTCCCGCAACGGCCGCGCCAAGGCACGGCCGAGATCCCCGGCCCTCCCCCGCTGCAACCTGCCCCGAGCCCCCTGGCCCCGCTCTTCTTATCCCCTTGCGCCACCCCTGGAACCCGTCCCCCCCAATAGCGCCGTCCCGAACCCTAGAAGCGGCCGCCGCCTTGCCTCGGATTGGACCCGAGCCGTCGCCGCCGGTGAGTCCAAATTGCCGGCCCTCGTACCTCCTCGTGCCGTGCTGACCCCCCTACCCTCTCCGCAGGAGCCTCCAGGACCGATCTCCGCAGCTCAGAAGGCCCGGCCGCCCCGGCACCATCCTCCCCCGCGAAGAGCCGAGCTCTTCCGCCGCCGGTCGTCGTCGTTCTCCACCGTCCGCTGCCGCCCCGGTCTCTAAAACACCTTGGTGAGCTCCTCCTCCATCCCCTGCTCCTTTTGCGCCAGTTGTCGTAGGCCGTAGGCCGCACCCGAGCCCGGAACGCGAGCGCCGCCGTTGCGCCGCCGTCCCGAGCCGCCCTCACTGCCGTTCTACTCTAACCGAGCCCAAATCCACCCCTACAAGTGCCCAGATAGATTTCCCGTGTCGTGCTGAGCATCCTGGGCGTGATCTCGTCGTGAACTGACCCCGGAAACGCGTGATCGCGCATCTCCGGCGAGCTTCCGAGCCGCGCCGCCGCAGCCCTCCTTTCTCCGGCGGTCAGCGCCGCCAGCCGCACCCCTCTCTCTTCTGAGCCGTCCGATCCGCGATCAGTAGACAGGATTAGATCCTTAGGCTCTTGATCCAGACCGTCGGATCGTGATCCAGTGGATGGGATTCCCCCGTACCGGTTCGCCCTTATTTTAAATCCAGGCCGTCCGTCATGGATCCGGCGCGTGGGATTGAATCCCCGTTATGATCGGCTCTGGCGCGTTAGATCCCGATCGGATGGGTGAGATCCGCGCGTACCCCTTCGTTTAGCAGATCTAATCTGAGCCGCCCGAGGATGATCCAACGATTCAGAACAGAAGGTACCACTTCAGCCCGCTTCTTTTGCTAAAGAACCCCCAGGTTTCCCTGGAATCAACCCGCCGTCCACCCACAGTTCAAAAGTATTTACGATCAGGTCCTTTTCTTCTCGTTTAGACCCCTGAGCTTTCCAGATTTAGTACCCGCAGTCCATATCTTGGGTTTTCTCGTGCTAGCCCCTGTATCTAGGGTTTAATTACGTTTTAGTCCTCGGTTTTTGTCCAGAAGCCCCTGGAAGTCCTGTTTTTCTTACAAATAGGTCCCTGGATCCTGTTTTAAGCGCAGTTTTCACGTTTTAGCTCCGTTTTAGGTGTTCTTTATGTGCACGCGATCGTTGTAATGCGTAGATTAGTTCTAGGCTAGTTTCATGTGCTGTTCTGTTGTTTTGGTGTACTGTTTTCTTATGGTTTGTTCTTGTTGTGCATGTGTGTATGTGTGGGCTATGTTTGATGATCGTGAGTAGACGCGGAGCCTTTGGAGCAGTACCAGGAGCAGCGTCTTCCGAGCACTTCGAGCAGCAGCCGGGAGAGTACGAGGAAGGCAAGTATAACATGAACCTCCTATCACTTTTAAATACAATTTCATACTGCATTTAATATTGTATACCTATAAGGACTTCCTAGCCACTTTTATATCCTTATATATATATCCTATGGGTTGCATTTTTGGTTAGTTGTGCTAGGTTGCTGCGCTATAACAAACCTTGGTCCTTTTTAATTAATTGGATTAATGGTCTTATGCAACTTAATTCTGGAGCCAACCCTCTGTGCTGTGTGCTTGAGTGGTTTGTGCGTCCTTAAAAGATGTTTTTGTTAGAAACATGGTTTAGGGGGCCAGCACGGTGCTTAGTGCTTGGTTGGCCACTCTCCATAAGGACCGGTTCATAGAGCGACAACCTGGGACAACCGCGCAACCACAAGACTGGTATGGGACGGTCTTGACTTACTAATTAGGTCATTTTGGTTCGGGAGCAACTTACCTGCGTGGGCAAGAGGGGTGGTAAGCTTCAATGGTCCCTGCTCCTCTGGCTTGGTCTGTGCTGTGTGTCTTGTACCCCCGGAGGTGGGCCCCATCGTCGCTGATCCAGAATCCTTAGCGGTTACACCTTACCAACGTGATCCTTTGTAACGGTCTCGTAGTGTGCTCGCTAGCCATCTCACCTAAGGAAGTGTGATGAACAACTAGCGTAGCTCACGACTTGTGGGTAAAGTTGTGCAACCTCTCGAGAGTGTAAAACTGATATATCAGCTGTGCTCACAGTCATGAGCGGCCCAGATCCTCCGTCTGATTAGTGGGGTTATCAACCTTTGACGAGGGCGATTCCCCGGGTGGTTTTGGTTTGGATGGTTCTCAGTAGTTCTTAATTAATATTGATTAATTCTTATGAAATTTGGGTTACGGTAACTCATCCACTTGTAGTAATTAGCTTTAATAAAATTTGCCAAGATTAAAAGCTAATGCAGTTGAGTCAGCTAACCTTAGAGCCTCATGCTCGTGTTATACTTGTTGAGTACGAGTTTGTACTCACACTTGCCTCTCTACTCTTCTGTTCTATTTTTGGATATCTTCGACTGCTGCTCAGTGCCCGGCAACGTGGAGGACTACGTCAGCGGCTTCGACGACTTCTAGGCGTTTGTCTCCCAGTCGACGTCCCTGTGGCGCCCAGCTCTTCATGTATTTCTTTTACGCTTCCGCAACTCTTGAACCGATTCTTGATTCGGTTGTAATAAATTAAATTCATTTATGATTCATTTACGTTTTACATTAATGTTATTCGTGACATGTGTTGTGATATCTTGAGGATCTGTTGTATATATGCATGACTTGATCCTGGCGCATATATGATTGCTCGATTTATGTTCTTATAAATCGGGTGTGACAATACGGGTCCACCAAAAGCTTTGTTTCAGATCTTGATACATCTTTGTACTGCCCGGATGTATAGAAAATTTGGACAGGTGGGCTTCATCCATTGTTTGCTTTCGGAGTTTATGGTCCTTAGGTACTACTAGACGTTTGTTGAACCACAAAACTTCTTCGGAATCTATCTGGAAACATTTGTACTTTTTCTCTCCCTGTATTAACTTCTGCTTAATGATTCCAACTCCCTCACTATGCTGCTGAGCTAGAACAATGTCATCCCTAAGCGTGGCTTCAACCGAGAGATGGTTTAAGTCACCTTGGGGAATGATTTCTAGATTAAGCTTTTCCATTTCCCAACAAAGAGTTTCGTTAAAAGCTTCAACAGATAGGCAGGAACAATGTACCTTGCGACTGAGGGCATCGGCAACAACATTAGCCTTGCCAGGGTGATAGCATACCTCTAAATCATAATCCTTGATTAGTTCTAGGTAGCGTCTTTGCCTCATATTCAAATCTGCTTGGGTAAAGATATATTTGAGGCTTTTATGATCAGTATAGATATGACACTTTGCACCCATTAGATGATGTCTCCAAATTTTCAAGGCATGGATGACAGCTGCTAGTTCGAGGTCATGGGTAGGATAGTTCCGTTCATGAGCTCTGAGTGCCCACGATGCATATGCAATCACTCGGTGATTTTGCATAAGGACACAACCAAGTCCAGTTCCAGATGCATCGCAATAGATATCAAAGGGTTGTGACACATCGGGTTGGGCCAAGACTGGGGCAGTAGTAAGACGATCTCTGAGAACATGGAATGCATCATCACATTTTTGATCCCAAGAGAATTTGACACCTTTCTTTAATAACTCGGTCATAGGTTTGGCTATTCTGGAGAAATCTGGAATAAACCGACGATAATAGCCTGCTAGACCAAGAAAACTACGGATCTGATGGACTGAGGTTGGAGGTTTCCAATCCATCACTTCTTGTACTTTACTGGGATCGACGGATATTCCGTCACCAGAAATGGTATGGCCAAGAATTTTACGGTATCCAACCAGAATTCACACTTGGAGAATTTGGCGTATAGGTGGTGGTCTCTTAATCGTTGAAGAATGACATGGAGATGTTTGACATGATCTTCTAGAGTTTTAGAATAGATCAAAATGTCATCAATGAAGACCACAACAAACTTGTCGAGTTCTTGCATGAAGACAGAATTCATGAGGTACATAAAGTAGGCTGGAGCGTTAGTGAGACCAAACGACATGACAAGATACTCGTATAGACCATATCGGGTGGAGAAAGCTGTTTTTGGAACATCACTGGGCCGAATCTTAATTTGGTGATAGCCGGAACGAAGATCAATCTTAGAGAATACCTTAGCTCCGGCTAGTTGATCGAATAGAATGTCAATGCGGGGTAGAGGATACTTTTTTTTGATAGTCACCGCATTAAGAGGACGGTAATCAACACACAACCTTAAACTATTGTCTTTCTTTTTCACAAACAGGGCTAGAGAACCCCAGGGTGATGCACTTGGACGAATAAAACCTTTATCCAAGAGGTCCTGGAGTTGGATTTTCAATTCAGCCAACTCGTTAGGAGGCATGCGATAAGACTTTCTGGAGATAGGAGCTGTACCAGGTTGGAGTTCTATGATGAACTCGATATCTCTGTCTGGGGGCATTCCAGGTAAGTCATCCGGAAAAACATCTGGATATTCACAAACGACTGGAATATCCTCTAGCTTGACCCCAGATGTAGCATAGGTGTAAGAGTTGAAGGACTTTGGTGGTGGAAGATAAAGAAGAGTAGGTTCATTCTCCGGTGAACCTATTTCCACAGTTCGGGAAGGGATATCTATAGATACATGGTACTGGGTCATCCAATTCATTCCTAAAAGAACATCCATTCCCTTTAGGTCTAGTAATAGTAAATCTGACTTTATCAGAGTATTGCCTATTTGAATTGGCACGCCCCTACAGACGTGATTTGAAGAGATGCTACCACCAGGAGTTGTTATCACATATATCCCATTAACATGACAAATTTCCAAGCCTATCTTAGTCCCAAACTTTGTAGTGATAAAGCTATGGGTGGCACCTGTATCAAAAAGAACAGTAACGGGGTAACGGTTGATAGAAAATGTACTCGTCATTATTGGTGTCCCCTCAGGAAGTTCGGATAGCGTAGTAAGATTCACCCTCCCTTGACGGACCTGCACTACTTGCTTTTTGCCTTTTCCCTGGTGGTTCGGATTAAATGTCTGCCCTTGGAAAGCTTTCCTAGGTTGAGGGCAGTCCTTGATGAAGGGGGACGGGCTTCCGCAATTGAAACAACGATAATTGCTGTTTCCTGGAGTAGCTGGCGGAAAGCTCGGCCGCAGACCTTGTCGTGGTGGCTGTTGATTTTGCGGCAGCGGTGGTCGGTTGAATTGGGCCTGTTGGGGAGGTCGAGCTACCCATCTGCCAGGCAAATTACTTCGAGGCGGAGCTCGAGGGGCGTTGCTCAGGACCAACCGATACCATGGCGACTGTGAAGTTGTAGGCCCTGTAGGTGCCTTTCGTTTCTTTTCGGCCCTGTGGGCGGCAATGCAATCCTCTTGAGTAATGGCCATATTGACCAGTTCATTAAAATTGTCGGCCTTTACCAAATTCAACCATTCCTTAAGTTTGGTATTTAGGCCCCGGCGAAAGCGATCACATTTGCGGGCATCAGTGTCCGCATGAGATCCCGCATACTGGCACAGGTGATTGAAAACCTGTGCATATTGCGTAACGGTGCGGGTACCTTGGGTTAAACTAAAAAATTCATTGAGCTTCCGCTCAATGAGTCCCGCTGGTATGTGACATGCTCGGAATGCAGTCCGAAACTTGTCCCAGGTGACGACGTGATCGGCAGGTTGCATAGCATGAAACTGGTCCCACCATAAACGGGCAATGCCTCGGAGTTGCTGGGCTGCAAAGAGCACCTTGTTCTCCTCTGAACATGGAGCTGGTAGTAAGGCGAACTTAGACTCAATAGTTCGCAACCAGGCGTCTGCGTCCAAAGGCTCATCAGCCTTATGGAATAATGGAGGTTGGGTGCTGAGGAAGTCCTGGTAACTGGCTGACAGGGGTTCACCTCGGCCTCGAGGTTGCTGCTGAAAGTGGCCCATTTGAGCTTGTACAAGTTGATTAAGAAGCTCAGTTTGCCGGGCCATAACCTCGGCCAGGTTGGGAGGTGGCGGTGGTGGTTGCTGAGAACTACCAGGCTGACCTGCTCAGAATCCTTCCGGGGTTCCTCGAGTAGCTCCAACCATCTGAAATAAAGGAGACATCCATTATCAACCATAATCTTGTTCCAGTTTTCATATAGTATGCAATTACCAAACAGAAATGTAATGCATATACTCCATTCAATCCACTTGTAACAGATACACAGATATTGAACAAGATAACCAAGACACAGGATTTAGATTACTATGCAGATACTGATATCCTTACATCTTACATCAACACACTCAAACCATTACAAACTTTTGCCTAAAAGTACATGCCACACATACAACAAGTGGCTTTATAACTAAGTAATCTACACACTACCTATGTTACATCTTATACACTAATTACATCTAAACCATCACCCTCTCAGCCACAACTAAAAGTCATCAAAGTTTCCTACTGACGACTGACTACCAGAAGAGGAATGGTAGGGACTGACGACAGGATCCCCATGCTCAAAATCAAGTTCGGAGACCCCTTCAATTTCCTCGGGTTCTTCCTCTTCAACCTCAGGTACTGCTGGTGCAACGGGAGGAATCGGGGGCTGCTGCAATTCCTCAATCTGAGCTTGAGCATCGTCAACCGCAAGGATCAGATCCTGGACTTGTGTCTGGAGAAATTCAATAACAGTATCGCGCTGAGTGATGATGTGATCACTCTCATTGATCTGATCTTCCCGATGGTGGATGGTCTCGTTTTGAGTAGCAATAATCCCATCCTTCTCAATCACCACAGCTTGAAGTTGATCCATCTGGGTGATATGTCTAGCAGCTTCCTCATGGAGTCTTCGTGCAGCATTAATCAAATGGCCTATCTCCCGGCGTAGCAACGAGTGATTATGGTACTGCACACTCGTGAAACGCCTCATCCCTCGTAGGACTTCTTCTGGTGAACCTTCCAATCTATGACTCTCAGGAATTACCCTGAGGTCCCACTCTAACTCACCAGGATCCGTTGTAGCAAACAAACCAATGGGTTGTCCTACGACTTCCTCAGGATGTTGACTACAAAAGGCGTAAATGGCTTCTAGTGCTGCCGCTTCGATAGTATCCACAATTCGGTAGCCTATCATGCTGATTTGAACAGGCTGCCATTGTGAACGAAAAGGATGTTGAGGAATAGTCATCCTGACATGAGCTCTATGAATTCCTGCTTCCAGATGTTCGACGGCATCATACTGGGGAGGTTCTGTATAATGGAAGGTCTGCAAAGACTCCCAAAGTAAACGGGGAAAACCTTCCCAATGGAGGGCATTAGTATGAAGATGCCCTTCCGGATCCCAGAAAACGTTAGAAGGTACGGCCATCTGCGACAAAAATGCAAATGGTGAAACTTTTTATCTTGTTAAGAGAGTACAAGATAAACAGAACAAGATAGTCAATTCTGATAACAGCAAGGACTGAAAATCAGATGAAAACCTAGAATTCTATATAGGATACCCAACCTAATACTATCATTAGAACTCCATTAGCCCATTCCAAAGACAAACCACATATTCTTCATATATGAAAATCCTTTTGTTAACAAATTATGCATGCACGTACTACTCGTCCTCACAACCAAAACAACTGCCGAATATGTTCGGTCTTACGTAATTAATTCCGGTGGCATAACCATACGTCTCTCACTACATATAACTAATCGATAAACCCTACGCATCCTAATAGCGTGAGCGTGGTCAGTGTACCTGCAGAAGAATACACATATATATATATATATATCTCATGAACCTTTCATGGCAGCACGACATGAAAGCGTCCCCAATCATTACTGCTCTCTATAGAAACAGCATCTGTACAATTACCGCCGTACAGACAACATTAACATACGTTATCGAAACAACGTATTCACGAGGGTACCGCAAAATGCGGGGGTATGAACAGCGATCGCCATACCCTGCGCCGAACCATATACTCCCAATATAATCAACCTAAGTTGGTATATTGGCAGCATCTCAAGTAGGCCACTGCTTGAGAAACAGCGTTCGGTTCGCATCACCGACGGGAAGGCTAAGCTCCCTCAGTTGGCTGAGGATCCTTACCTTCTTACCTCCATTCGTAGGTGTCGTTACAGAAAGTAAGGTTGGGTTATGCACGAATTTAAGTTTTGACGGAAAGTAGTGCTGCAAGTTAGAATTATATATATACTCTAGTTGCCACCTGATACTTTCCCCATATAAATCCCTAGGGCTTTACGTTCTATTCTTCCACCTTAACGGATCCAACGTATTTTTATAAACTCATTTGTTGACAAACTTTTATCCTGAAAACACCTTTTAAGAGCTTCTCCAGATGTAAAAGTAAACCTACAGCTCTGATACCAGCTGTGGCAGAACCGCCTGAATTATTCCGGCTCAAGTGCGCTATTGATCGTCGTACAACTGCAATCAGCTTAACGCACTTCAAACGGAACAATCCTTTGGTCTGTCGGGTCTCCGCCCGATACAACCACGGTTCAACAGGACCGAAGCAGGTTTACCTCGCACGAAGGCGAGTTCACATCACAGAATAGCTCATCAACTTTTAAGTTATAGCCATACATACATTATTACAAACCGAGTTCAAAGATGAGTAAAATTTATACAAACGGGGTTTAAAGTGACAAGCATAACAGCTTGTCCAAACTCACAGCGGAAGGAAAAAGTTCACGCGACTACACACGTCGCGAGGACGGACACCAAACTTAGCCCAGGGCCTGGTGTCACTCCGGAGGGTCACTACCGGCCGGGGACGGGTCCCACTCCACGGACCAGCCATAAGGAACGGACGTTGGCCACACAAGGTTGTCCGTGGGATTCTCGTAGGTCATACCTGAAACAGATATTGGCAAGGCTGAGTATTCTAGTACTCAGCAAGGCTTACCCGGGATTGGGTATACTTTAGCCCGTAACTAGACTCATGAAGGCATTGTAAAGGTTCTGGGTTTATTTTCAGCTGAAAAGCAACAAAGAGTATAAACTATTTTCAAGTTTTAGCTTTCAGATTCTAGTTTGATTAGCCATTCTAGGTAAGCACCTATACTAAACAAGCATAGTTTATCACCCATCAAGATTATTCCATCATCAATTATACTTTTTACTCGATGTGGTAGAAGGAATAAGCAGTCTCAATCCTCGTGAGAGGCGGACGATTTGAATCGAATTTAACCTTGCAAGGTAAACCTAACACACACGCTTAGAATACCAGCAGGGCGTTCCGAAGCAACCGTTTCCCTCATATTCTGGGTTATGGATCAGGGCCACCACAAGCGACTGCAGGACCGTACGCACATCACTCGTGCAGGACATACATCTGTAGCGTGTAATATCCAGGTAGTTAGCCAACTAGATACTAAGTTTGGGTGTATTATATGTAAGCATGTTATAGTGTATACAAGTTGTACAAAGCAATGAGGGTATATTTGTAAATTATGAGTTTTATAAATTCTTATGTGCAAGTGTGTGAAAATGTTCTTAAGTGTTAAATTTCAGATGGCTTTAGAAAAGAAAAGAGCAAAAGTTAAATAAACCTAAGGGGAATAGACTTTATATGAAACTAAGGACCTTTATGTAATTAATACAAAGATATAAGGACTTACATGTGAAATGGTAAAAAGATAAAAGTAAAACTTAGTTTTACCTAAGGACTAAAGTGTAAAAAGAGCTAGTCATGATTACTGCAGAAAAATTACAAAGAGACCCTAAACATTAGAGTATTTTGTTTAAATTAACACATAAAGTTTATAATTTAAGTTGTGTTCAAAAGTTCAAAATAAAATAGTACCCTTTGAGATTTTGAACTCGAGCTCTAAAGCATTCTTGTAGGATTTGAAATTCTCTACAACTTTGCTTTAGACATTTTTCTCATTAGGATTTTGTATCAATGGGAAATTTTAGTTTACAGAGGAGTCCCTGGAATTTTTGGGAATTACAAACGAGTCCTTCTGACTCCCGTCTGCCTTCTTCCTCCTCTGGCACCGCCGCTTCCCCGTCTGTCCCGCTCTGCCACCGCCGTTCACCGCCGGCGCAGGCTCCCGAGCTCCACCTCCAGCTGCAGCACACATCCACGCGTCGTTTCCCTTCGATCCCGACCCCTTTCCTCTTCCCTGGTGGCTTCTCCACGCACGCCACGACGTCCCCGAACTGTTCGCCGGCCGCCACCTCCTGGTCACCGTGGACAGGCCACCCCGGTGCCTTAACTCCCTCTCTCTCGCGCGCAGCAACACCACTCCAACGCCTACATTCTATTCTGCTACCCCTAGTGCTCAACTCCGAGCGCCCGAGCTGCATTTCGCCGCCGCCGTCTCTTTCCACTCCGGCCGCGCACAGCACGCCTGTGGGCAGCCCACACCGGACCCCCTCCGCCCCAACCAACACCCGCACCAGCTTTCCCGTGTCTTGCTCGTGCTCGACGACCCACTGATCTTCCCCAATTTCCACTGAAGCCTTGTTCCCGACGAGCGCCACCGCCGCCGCTTTCGGCCTCCACCGTGGGCAGCTCGCTCCGGGCACTCTCACGCCACCACGACTCTCTGGCCAGCACCACATCATCGTCCTGAAGCTGTTCGACCCATCCATTGGTTCCCTAGTGCACTACAGAGCCTCCCCGACGCTCGCCGGCGTTCTTCCTCGCCGCCGCCGCATCGGTCTCCGTCGATCCCCCTTGATCCAACGTGTTTTCATTCAATTAGTTGCACGTACACGTTCCCCAGGACTCACTGGTTCTCGTGCGCAGGATCTTGGCCAACATTCACCACCGGAGCTCCGCCGTCGACGATGACCCCTCCGCCGTCACTTCGGGCTCGAGTCGAACTCCACTGTTCCGGCCATCCCCGTCCACGACAAGTAGCGCAACGAGACCACAGTAAGACCCTGAGCCTTTCCCTGCCCTTGGACCTCACCGCCGGTGATCACCATTGCCGGAACACGGCCGCCCCCGCCTTGCTCTGTTCTGGTTCACAGCCAAGGACCTCGGGTTAGAAGGAAAAGAAAACCAGGGGGTTAAGTGCGTAGCCTTAGACTCAAAGGAATAGTGACCGAAGGACCCTTTGTGTAAATTAGGCTGTCAACTTAGAAATTCTGTATCTATTCGAGGAAAAATCATAAAAATGCAAACTAAATTTTGTTGGAATCCTTAAGTCAAATTCGACTACTTTTGTTTAGGCAGTTTGAGCTGTAGGTGTATATTTTCTGATGTAGATTAAATATTAGAAAATAAGTGTTTTAATTGTATCTCATGTTGTAGGCATGTGTTAAAGCTGAAATTTGGATCACAGATTGTAGGTGCTATGTATAGCTCTGTGTAAAAAGTTCGAGTACTTTACTGTTCATTTCCTTAGGTTTCGAGTACTTTTTGTTATATGTTGATAAAAGTTACTTAATTTAATTCCAAATGTGTCCCTTCATATTTAGGGCTGAAAAATTTATCTTAGCTTTGTTACAACAGGAGTAATTGAAGATAAAAATTTGAGAAATAGAAACCTAATATAACTTGAGTTATAAATTTCAAACTTAAATTCAAAGGTAATTCATAAATAAAATTGTTATACATGAAAAATTATGAAACTTTTCTGGACTATTAATCTTGAGTAATTCATGATGTTCTTAAATTCTGAACTCTAGTTTTAGTGTAAAACTCCAATTATAATTATATCTTGAAATTCTAATTATAATCCTGTTTAATTTTGTGGCTTAGTTCCTTTAGAGTAAAATTTCAATAGAACCCACCTATGATAATTTTCATAAGTACTAATTATTTTTCTTAATTCAAGATTTGGTTAATTAATTCAAGGTTAACCATAATTAAATAATAACCAAAAATTAATTACAATGTTTAGCTAATAAATGGAGATTACTAAGTGTATGTAGTGTTACTTGAGATAATCAGATATGCTAACTAATGTAGTTAGTTGGATGTTGAGGGTAACCCACCCGGTTGCCTAACGAGACTAGTTAGTTTAGTTAGTACTCGATAAATGACTGTCCAGTGCAGGGTAGTTAAGTTGATTGTCAATATGTAATGCCCTTTATTTAGATTGCAACTTTATCGTGAACTGAACTACAAATATATGCATCCATTAAACTTCATTTTGCATATCATGTAGAATCGACCACTCTCGCCGACGGGGATTATCAGCTGATCCCGGAACAAGAAGAAGTTTATTCCGAAGACCCCGGGAATCTTGTCGCGGATTTCTCTGAAGCCCCGAACCAAGGTTTGGAAGAAAATAGTTTGACTAACCCCAACCCTACCAACGAAGGCAAGCCCCGGACATAACCCATACTTTATTACACTGCAACCTATACTATTTATGTATATCTTTATGCATTAAGTTCTTAGGAGTTGTTTGTAAACCTTAGTTGCATAATTCTAAGAACCTATGTATTGAACACTAGAACTTGAGTCCGAATAGCTGCTCTGCTTATAGGACCGGTAGAAGTCGAGTGGTTTCCTGTCACTCGCGCGATATATAGGAGTTGTAATGTTTACATTCCTGTTATCACTATAAGGATGACGGACGGGAGTTTTATGAGGTATCATGGTCAAGATGATACCCCGTCTGTTTTGATGAATTTGATAAGGTCGCGGTGTGTGGTAGCGGTGGTTAAGCGTTTGAAAGTACTAGCCACATACCATGAAATATGGTAAGCGGTAAGCCTAGTAACCGATCGGCCCGAGGAGTGGACATACCCCCCACCACATGTATTTGCTTCTTTTGGTTACTTTGTTCGACGTGTAGGCATATGTG
The DNA here is from genome assembly GCF_002211085.1 of Panicum hallii. NCBI lineage: Eukaryota > Viridiplantae > Streptophyta > Magnoliopsida > Poales > Poaceae > Panicum > Panicum hallii. The sequence goes on from NC_038047.1 coordinate 27,380,828, forward strand.
TTGCTGGGCAACCAGGAGTACGGGTTTTGTAGTCGCGCTACAGACGTACGTCCTGCACTTTGGAAGTGCGTATGACCTGCAGTCGCTTGTGGTGGATCTGATCCACGAGTCGGAATGAAAGGTAAACGGTTGCTTTGGAACGACCCTGTGGTGTTCCAAGCGTGTGAGTTAGGTTTACCTTGCAAGGGTTGAATCTCGATTCAGAATCGTCCGCCTCTCACGATGTATGAGACTGCTTATCCCCTTTATCACATAGAGTAACAAGAGTAATTATGTGATTATCAAAGATGATGTTTGAATAAAGATTCTACCATGTTTGAATAGTTATAGGTGCTTACCTAGAATGGTTAATCAACTAGAACCTGAAAGCTAAAAGTTGAAATTAAGGATCTACTCTTTGTTGCTTTTCAGCTGAAAACCCTACCCAAAGCTAAAAGCCATCATGAGTTTAGTTATGGGCTAAGGTATACCCAATTTCGGGTAAGTCTTGCTGAGTATTAGTATACTCAGCCTTGCTTTTGTTGATTTAATCCAGGTAATCTCCCTGATGAGCCAGCTTTCATTACACCGTGGCCCTACCTTTTGCCTGATGGTTGGTCCGTGGAATGGGACCCGTCCCCGGCCAACACCGATCCCGCCGAGTGATATTATGCCAGGGCTAGCATAATATCTGTAATAACGACGTGTATAATGGCTACACTTTTCAAATTCCGCTGCTTTGACTGAAAACTAAAACCTGTCTTGTAATAATCTCTCTTCTGTGGGAGCTAATGATGCTTTGTACATTTTTGTAATGTAACTGCCTGTGGTGTAAGATATTTTAGCATTGTATCTCTGGACTCACCTTCGTGTGAGGTACCTTGTTGGATCCTGAGTTCGGTGGTTTATCGGGACGTTACCCGACAGACCAATGGTTTTATACCGTTTGAAGTATGAGGTAGCCCTTCGGTGAGGACTCGCGTACTTGAGTCGGTATAATTCAGGTTGGTTCTGCCACATAGCGCGACTACAAAACCCGTATTCCTGTCTGCCATGCAGAACGTACTCCCACACGTCGGTGCGTGTAAACATAAAATAAAAGTCGAGTGGTGGAAGCGCGTCCATTTGCCGGGCCAATCGGGTACTAGGCTGTCACACCCGATTTATAAGAACATAAATCAAGCAATCATATATGCGCCAGGATCAAGTCACGCATATATACAACAGATTATCAAGATATCACAACACATGTCATGAATAAAACATATAAATTATAAAATGAATGTCTTTATTACAACTGAATCAAGAATCAGTTCAAGGAATGCGGAAGCGTAAAGTAAATACATGAAGAGCGGGGCGCCACAGGGACGTCAACTGGGAGACATTGCCTAGAAATCGTCGAGTCCGCTGATGTAGTCCTCCACGTCGCCTGGTACTGAGCAGCAGTCGAAGATATCCGAAATGGAACAGAAGAATAGAGAGGCAAGTGTGAGTACAAACTAGTACTCAACAAGTATAACACGAGTATGAGGCTGTAGGGTTAGCTGACTCAACTGCATTAGCTTTTAATCTTGGCAAATTTTATTAAAACTATTCACTATAAGTGGATGAATTACCATAAACCCATATTGCATAAGAAATTAATCAATATTAATTAAGAACTACTGAGAACCCTCCAAACCAAAACCACCCGAGGGATCTCCCTAATCAAAGGTTGATAACCCCACTAATCAAACGGAGGATCTGGGCCGCTCATGACTGTGAGCACAGCTGATATATCAGTTTTACACTCTCGAGAGGTTGCACAACTTTACCCACAAGTCGTGAGCTACGCTAGTTGTTCATCACACTTCCTTAGGTGAGATGACTAGCAAGCACACTACGAGACCGTTACAAAGGATCACGTTGGTAAGGTGTAACCGCTAAGGATTCTGGATCAGCAACGATGGGGCCCACCTCCGGGGTACAAGACACACAACACAGACCAAGCCGGAGGAGCAGGGACCATTGAAGCTTACCACCCCTCTTGCCCACGCAGGTAAGTTACTCCCGAACCAACACGACCTAATTAGTAAGTCAAGACCGTCCCATTCCAGTCTTGTGGTTGCGCGGTTGTCCCAGGTTGTCGCTCTATGAACCGGTCCTTCTGGAGAGTGGCCAACCAAGCACTAAGCACCGTGCTGGCCCCCTAAACCAAGTTTCTAACAAAATATCTTTTACGGAGACGTGAGCCACTCAAGCACACAGCACAGAGGCCACTCTCAGAATTAAGTTGCATATACCATTAATCATATTTAATTAAAGAGGACCAAGTGTGTTATAGCACAGCAACCTAGCACAACTAACCATAATGCAACCCAAAGGATAAATATTTAAGGATAAAGGTGGCTAGGAAATCCTTATAGGCATATAGAATTAAAATGCAGTATGAAATTGTATTTAAAAGTAATAGGATGTTCATGTTATACTTGCCTTCCTCGTACTCTCCCGGCTGCTGCTCGAACTGCTCGGAAGATGGCTGCTCCTGGTACTCGTCCAAAGGCTCCGCGTCTACTCACGATCATCAAGCATAGCCCACACATACACACATGCACAAACAATAGCAAACTATAAGAAAACAGTACACCAATACAATAGAACAGCACACAAAACTGGCCTAGAACTATTCTACGCGTTACAACGATCGCGTGGATATAAAGAGCGCTTAAAACGGAGCTAAGACGCGAAATCTACGCTTGAAACAAGATCCAGGGACCTATTTGTAAGAAAACTGGAGATTCTAAGGGGTCCTGCGCAAAACCGAGGGACCTATACATAAATAAACCCTAGACACAGGGGCTAGCTGGCTAAAAACCCTAGGCTGGATGGCGGGCACTAAATCCCGGAAGCTCAAGGGTCTAGAAGCATAAAACAGGACTAAAGCGTAAATACTTTTGAACTAAGATAGACCGCGGGTTGATTCCAGGAAAATCCGGGGGCTCTTTAGCAAAAGAAGCGGGCTGAAGCGGTACGCTCTAATTAGGGCCGTTGGATCTAACTTCTACGGTCTAGATTAGATTTTAACGGCGAAACGGTATCTACGTGCATCGGCCGTCAGATCTCGATCCGACGCTCCAGACTCTCCCTTAGCTCGGATCTAATACGGTGCGCTGGATCGACAACGGACGGCTCAGATTTAAAACCCCGGGCGAACCGGTACGCGTGGACTCCGTCCGTTGGATTCAGATCCCGTGGCTCAGATCTATCCCAACCGTGATCTAATCCTACGCGTTGAATACAGATCGGGTGGCTGGGGTTCACAGGAGCACGGCCGGCGGCGGGATGGTCACCGGAGCTTGTCTCCGCGGCGGCGCATCACCAGCGTAGGCCAATCTTGGCCGTCCGGCCTCCATCCGGGATGAGGTCAAGTCCTGGAGGTCGAGCACGACGTGGGGAACCCGTCTAGGCGCTCAAGAAGGCGAATTAGGGCTCGGGTAGGTGATCCCCACGGCGAGGGCGGCTCGGGGTCACGGTGGCAATGGGGACGCGCACGCGCAGAGGGAGATAGGGAGGGAAAAGGGGCACGACGCGCTCCTTACCACACCGGGGTGCTGCGACGACGGTTGGAGGCCGAAGATCGAGGGCGCCGGTGTCGAATCGCGGTGGCGTAAGGTGGGTTGGCGGCGGCGCTGTCCTCGGGTCGAGCGGCGACACGGCGGCACTAGGGCACAGAGGGAGCTGAGGGAGGCAGTGGCGGCTGAGGAGGAGCGCGAGAGAGAGCTGCGGCTAAGAAGGGTGGGGCGGTCCTCGGCGTGCGGGTCGTTCGCTCAACGGAACTCCCGCTCGTCACGGGTTGTTGTGACCCGTCCCGATCCGATCATGGCCAAGCTTCTAGAAGGAAGGGGAGGCTCGGCCGCTGGTAGTGGCCGAGCGACCGGCCGGCGGGGAAGAAACAGGGGAGGGGGAAAGAAAAGGGGGAGAAGGAGCTGACGTGCGGGCCACATCGCCAGAGAGAGAAGAGAGGGAGAGAGCGGGCCGTGGGCGGGGAGGCTGGCGCCGACAGGCGAGCCCGGGGTGGCAGCGAGAGAGGGAGAGAAGGTACGCGCGGGGTGGCCGGGCTGAGGGGAGAGGTGGGCCAGGCGCGGCCCACGCGAGGGAGTGGCTGCTGGGCTGCGGAGGGAAAAAGGAGAGAGGGGAGGAAGCCCGCGGGAGAAAAGAGAGTGGGCCGGCGTGGCCCACGCGGAAGGAGGGAGATTTGGGCGGCCTTCTTTTATTCCTTCTCCTTTCCTTTTCTTTTTCTATACTCTAACCATTCAAACCATTCCATTTGAATTCAAATAAATTTGAATTCAAACCCAACACAAATAAAACAATGCACCAGCATGAATGCACAAGCAAGTTGACCCTATAATTAATTTTATTTTCTTGTGTTATAAATTGCTTTAAATGCCACAAAAATTAAAGAAAAACCTGGAAATTTCATTTGAGCCAAAATAAATTCATTAAAATTTAAGGAAATTACCTTAGGGTGTTACATAGGCTTACCGCTTACCATATTTCGCGGCATGTGGCTAGTACTTTCAAAAGCTTAGCCACCACTACCACACATTTCGACCTTAAAACTTTTATCAAAACAGACAGGGTAAACCACAGCTCATGATACAGCACATGACCCTGTCCATCATCCTTATAATGTTTGCGGGATCATAAACAAGCAACTCCTATATCGCGCGAGTGACAGGAAATCACTCGACTTTTACCGGTCCTATTTAGCAGAGCATCTAAACGAGAAGGACTCGGGTTCAATACATTGGATTCCTAAGATCTTATGCAACTAGGGTTTCATCTCAACTCCTAGACTTAATGCATAAGTATAGATAAATAGACATAGATTGCAGTGTAAATAAAGTAGTGGGATATGTCCGGGGCTTGCCTTCTTGAGTGGGGTTGGGGGTAGGAGTGTCAGAGGCTTCCGAACTCAGGTTCGAGGCTTCAGTTAGTCCCTCGACGACTTGCGCTGGGTCTTCTGGGAAGCCTTGGTCTTGCCCTAAGACCAATTCGTAGTCCCCGTCGTTGAGCGTCGTTGACTCTATATGAGATGCAATAAATTAAATAAGGTGAAATTTAAATTTAAGATTTCACATTTCAAATGTTATAACTCATCCAATTAACACACAAGAATTTATAAAATAAAGAGGGTTTAGGTTTGAAACACTATTTATAAAGGAATCACAAAGATATTGTGGAGTTTGTTGCAAACAAGAATTAAAACATTTAAATTATATTTAAAATGAACCAAAATTCAAATTCAAAACTTTTAAATAAAAGATCATAGGTTTTGGAAATTTGATTATACATTAAGCATCAAATAATATCACATTAGAGAATGACAATAGATCTCAATTAGAAAAGGTTATACAATAGGTTTAGTTAATATTTCAAATTTGAAAGTTTAAATTAAAAGAAGTTAAGTTTAAATCAAATTTGAGTTTGAAACTTTGCACAAAGTTACCTAGAGCTTATAGAACATTCATGCCAAACTTCATAAGCAACAAAGCATGAAATATCAAGGTTAAGCATAAACTACCCCTTAATCTTAGGTTTAAAATAGAGGTAAAAGTATTTTGTTTCAAACTAAACTCCATTAACAGAAGTTATAGAGTTTGAAATCTAGTTTCTAACAAAACTAGTTTTGCCATTTTTGAAATTTTCTATGAATTGCTATGAATTTTACAAGATAGAACATGCACACACATGAAATAACAACCACTCCTTTACAAACTAGTCCCTACGTTTAGCAGATAACCCCCTGGAAAAACTTCAATCGTTGCAATCAAGTCAAACAGCCATGGCCGGCGGTGGGGGGCTCGGGTCCAGCCAAAATTCCGGCCATGGGGTCGACGGCGGCGAGGGGCAAGGGGAGGGAGAGCATGAGGGAACCTTAAGCTACCTATTGGTGGTCTTGGAGGGGCTCGAGGTGGCCGGAGATGAGCTGCCCACGGGAGGCCGAACCGGCGGCCGGAGGTGAGCGGCGGTGGTGGAGCTCCGGCGTTCGGGGGAGGAAAGGGCCGGGCTGGGGAGGTGCGGTGGGGGAATGGGGGAGCTGATGGCGATGCTGGTTTGGGAAGGGAGAGGGCGGAGGGGAGAGCTCCACGGTGACCCGAAACTCAGCGGCGCTAATGGAGGAGGCGGCGAGGTTCTGTACGCGCGCGTGGAGGTCCTGGGCGCCCTTTTTATAGGCAATTGAGTGAAGGAGGGGAGCCAGGACGAGCTGAACTTCGTGTTTGCGTCGCTAGGGGGGGGTGAACCACAGAAGTGCGGCGGCGGCAGAGACGCCGGCGGGCGGCGCTGGCAACGCGCGGGCGTCGTGGCGCCAACAGGGGGAAAATAGAGCGGTGGGTGGGCAGGGAAGTGACGCGTGGGCGGGGGAGAGCAGGAGGTGGCCGGCGGCGGCCGGGAGTAACGCGCTGCGCCGGCGGCAGAAGTGCCAGGGGAGCAGAGCAGAGGGCAGAGGTGCCAGGAAGAAGAAGGGGGAAAGAATAGAGCCGAGGACTGATTTGCAATATGAGAGAAAAATAGGGACCTGACTTTAAAGAGCTTGCAACTTTTAAACCAGTGCTCAAATGGAGATGGTCCAAAAAGCAAAAGTGCATAGTTTTTCAAATTCTACAGCTTCTCTTTAAGGTTCATCTGCAGTTGAGCAATAGTTTTGAAGATACTATAAACTTAGTAATATTTTCAAATTTTATGTAAGTCCTATGGATAATTTCACATATTTTTTTGCAATTTAACCACAGATTCCATCTTTTGCAAAACAACCCTCATACTTTTAAACTTTTCCCTCTATTTCCACCCATTTTGCAATAAAGGACCTCTAGTTAAAATTAATTACATAAATATCAATTTTTCTTTAATATTGCACATATGAAGCACACCTTTGCCAAACTTTACACATAAAAACATATCAACACTTTAGGGTGTGACCATGCTATTTACCTGAGTGTCACAACGCGAGCCGCCGCTCCTCCCGCGGCCAGCCGCCCGAGCCGCGCAGCGCCCCGCGTGGGGCCGCCGCTCGCCCGGCCGCCTAGAGCCGAGCCGCCTGCTGCCTGGTGGAGAAGAAGAAGGGAGGCAGGTGAAGTACCCCTGGACAGAGGCACCGCCCGCGAGAAAAGGAGATGCCAGAAGAGGGTAAGTGAGAGAGAGAAAGAACAGAGAAGGAGGAATGAAATTCTCCAAGGACTTATATGTGATTTTAGAAAACTGCAGGGACTTGTTTGTAAAGCAAAATTTCCCATTGATTTAAAATCCAAATGAAGAAATGCCCAAAGCGAAAGTTGGATTTTTGAACAAAAGTTGGATTTGAATTTAAAATCAAACTCTACAACATTGCTTTAGGGCTCAAGTTCAAAAACTCAAAACTTGCATCTTTACACGTGAATTTTTGAACAAAAGTTGGATTTGAATTACTTTTGTCCTAAAAAGCGTAACTTTATAAAATTCAGGACCTAAATGCAAGTATTTATGACACGTCATGATGACTTGCACTTTTTACACTTTAGTCCTGAATAACTTTGGAAATTACTTTTATAAATCAAATACTTGCGTAAAAGGATTTGTACTTGTATAAAATTACATAAATACCCTTATTTTTACCACTTTACCCAAAATTTTTATACACTTCAACACACACATTTCAAATGAAACTTTTGGTTAAATAAATATATATTTTTACAAAACATACAATAAGAAAAACCTATTTGAAAAACTACCCTTCACTTATTTTGAAATCACCTCCATCCAAATACATTTTGCAAAAATAACCCTAGGTTTTTCTGTATTTACAAAAATACCCTTTTTACTTGTACTTTTAAATTTTCAAAAGTTTCACATAAACATACACAAGCTTTACACTTAACAAACACATAATTCACACTAACAAAATATAGTCTAGCATTACAAGTACACGAACTGTCACACTGAACTTGAGCCCTAAAGCAAAATTATAGGATTTGAAAAGTTCTACAACTTCTATTTTGACCTTTTCCTCATTAGGGCTTTGGATCAGCGGGAAATTTCTGTTTTCAGTGACATCCCTGAGGTTTTTGCAATTTCCAACGAAGTCCCCCGGACCTCCTCCTCTCTTCTTCCTCCTCTGGCAACTGCTCTGCTTCGCCCGCTGCACCCCTGCCGCCGGTGTCAGCACCGTTTCCCCGGCCATGTGCTGCGCCTCGGCCGCTCCCCGGTGCCACCTCCAGTTCCTAGCTACTCCACGCGTCGCCCCCAACCCAAGCGGCCGCTCTATCTTCTCCTCCCTGGCCCTCTCATGCGCGTGCCACACCGTCCCGCAGCTCTGCCACCGCCATCTCGCCGCCGCCGTGGCATCGCCCGTGCACGCCCCCTCGCTCTCTCTTTTCTGGTTCTAGAGCAGCACTAGTTCCCTGTCTTTCCATTCCATTCTTGTTCCTACTCTTTACTTGCCCAGGACCCCGAGCACAACCGCCGCCATCTCCTCCAACTCCGGCGCCCTCCTGTTCGCCGCGGAGCCCCCACCTCGAGCCTCCCATTGCCCACCCCAACCCCCTAGGAAGCTTCCTCGTACCCCACTGACACTCACCAGTCACTTACCGAGGCCGGACCTCCACCGGAGCTACCTCGCTGCTGCTCTCCCCTTCGCCGGTAAGCTTCTGCCGCCGTCGAGCTTGTACCTCCGCCCCTCCTCCACCCAATTCAACTACTCCAATAGCTTCCCTACATCCTTCTGCAGCTATTGAGCCCAAGCTTCGCCCTCCGTCGGGAACCTCCTCACCGACGAGCGCCCCTCCGCCGCTGCCTCGGCCACCGTGAGAAAGCCCCCTCCGGTCATCCCCTCTCCTTCCCAAGACCTCAAGAAGGTGCGCCTTGACCTCCTGGTGCTCGCTGACCACCCCTTCCTCCACCCCCTGCCATCCCCTCGCCGGAATTTGGCCGGCACCACCTCTGCCTTTCTTCCCCGACGAGCCAAGGGTATATGTGCAAAGATTTCAAAAGTGTTAAGGGTGTCTCTGTAAAATTCCAGAGCCCCCCCCAATTCAAAAGCTATGAACTTCAAAAATTTGTAGAAAATTGTAGAAAATTTAGAAAAATGCCAAACTAGTTTTGTTGGAATTCTCAAATTAAATTCCACTACTTCTGTATAGTAAGTCTAAGCTATATGTGTATATTTTCTGATGTAAATTAAATACTAGGAAATGAATGTTTTATTTGTATCTCATGTTATGTGCGTGTGTTGTAGTTGATTTTTGGAACTTAGATTGTATGTGCTATGCATAGCTCTGTGTAAAAATCTTGAGTGCTTTACTGCTCTTTTGCTTAGAAATTTAAGTACCTTTGTTTATATGTGGATAAAACACTTAGATTTTAATTAAGGGTGTTCCTATTGATGTTTGTATTTGAAATTTTTACCATAACTTCTTTTTTGAATGTGTAATCCATGGTAAAAATATTAGGATTAATAGTAGGCCATACCCCAAATTATGAATTTTTGGTTTGTTTCCAAAGATAATTCTTTTATACTAGCTTTTATTCCTGGAAAGTTATGAAAATATTTTGAGATGTTACTCTAGATTAGTGTAGCATACCCACAAATTTTCAACCCATGATCAGGTGTAAAATAACTAAAATAAATAGAACTTGATTAGTAGATCCATATTAAATAATAACTTAGGGTTTTTCAAGGTGATTAGCTAGTTAATTAAATAAAAGTGTTAAGTGTAATTAGTTTATTAGTCAACCATGCTACTTCATGTAGTTAGTTAAATGTTTAGAGTTACCCCCCGTCACTTAATGTAACTAAGTATATGGGTTAATACCCGATAAATGACTGCCCAGTGGATGGCAACTGTGTTGCTTGTTAGTATATAATGTTAAGTTCGATGGATTGTAACTTTGTTGTGGAATGGAGTAACAATCTATGCATTTTCTAAACTACATCTTTTTCATCACATGTAGATTCAACGCTTCTCGCCAACGGAGACTATCATATCTTTCCGAAGCCCGAAGCGGAAGTCTCGGAAGAAGCTGGGAATATCGTGGGAGAATTAACTGAAGCTCCGAACCCGAGTTCGGAAGGATTTATTAACATCTCTGACCCCAGCCCCGCCAGTGAAGGCAAGCCCCGGACATAAACCCACTATTTTATTTACACTGCAATCTACATTTATATATACTCGTGCATTAAGTTCTTAGGAATTGTCTGGAAACCCTAGTTGCATATTCCTAGGAACTGATGTACTGAATATTAGAACCTGAGTCCGACAAGTGCTATGCTAATAGGTCCGGTAGAAGTCGAGTGATTTCCTGTCACTCGCGCGATATAGGAATTGGTTGCTTACATACTGCAATCACTATAAGGATGATGGACGGGTTATGTGCAGCTTTATGGAAAGGAATAATACCTCGTCTGTGTTGATAATTTTGGTTAAGGTCGTAGTGTGTGGTAGTGACAGTTAAGCGTTTGAAAGTACTAGCCACAAACCTTGAAATATGGTAAGCGGTAAGCCTAGTAACCAATCAGCCCGGCAAGTGGACTCGTCCCCCACCACTCGACTTTTATTTTATGTTTACACGCACCGACTGTGGGAGTACGTTCTGCAGAGTAGACGGGAATACGGTCATGTAGTCACGCTACAGACGTATGTCCTGCACATTGGATGTGCGTATGGTCCAGCAGTCGCTTGTGGTGGCTTTGTTCCACGACCCGGACTGAAAGGCAAACTGTTGCTTCGGAACTATCGTTGGATGTTCCAAGCGTGTGAGTTAGGTTTACCTTGCAAGGGTTGAAAATTCGATTCAGAATCGTCCGCTTCTCATGAAGATTGAGACTGCTTAACTCTTTTGCCACATAGAGTAACAAGGAAAAGTTTATGAGGAGTAATACTAATGTATGCTTTAAAGAGACTGTACCATGCTTGAGTAGTTACAGGTGCTTACCTAGAATGGCTGAAGGAACTAGAACCTGAAAGCTAAAATATGAAAGTAAGGACCTACTCTTTATCGCTTTTCAGCTGAGACAAAACCTATGTCCTCATTAAGCCTTCATGGTCTAGTTATGGGCTAAGTATACCCAAATTTTGGGTAAGCCTTGCTGAGTATTAGAGTAATCAGCCTTGCTATATGATTTTGTTTCAGGTAGTGTCTCTGAAGACCCTACTTACCCCATGCCTTGGCCTTATGCTTTGCCTGACGGTTGGTCCGTGGAGTGGGATCCGTCCCCGGCCAACCCCGATCATAACGAGTGATGTTATGCCATGGCTTAGCATGACGTCCTTACTGGCGATGTGTATAGTTATCGTACTTTGAATTCCGCTGCTCGAACTTGAACTTTAAAACTGGTTTGTAATAATGACTCTTAGTTTGGAACCTTTGCTATTTCTGCAAACTTTGTAATAACTTTACTTAGTGTGGAACCTTGTACTACTTTTAGAAACTCTTGTAAAGTAATTTCCCTGTGTTGTAAAATATGATGGTGACTGTATCTCTAGACTCACCTTCGTGTGAGGTAACCTTATTTGATCCTGTATCGGTGGTTTATCGGGATGCTACCCGATAGACCAAGGGATTGTACCATTTGAAGTACGTTGGAGCCCTCTAGAGTGGACTCTCATGCTTGAGCCGGTATAATTCAGGTTGGTTCTGCCACAGGTGGCCAGAATCGAAGCAGGACGGTGCAGAGACGACGGCTCGACGGAGGACCGAGCCGGCACGGCGAGGTCTCGAGGCGGCGGTGGTGTTCCGGCGGCTGGAGTGTAGGAAGTCGACGGAAAAGTGGCCAGGAAGCTTCTTCAAGTAGATGTAGTACTGGTGGTGAGCTCGGTGAGGGCCAAGAAGAGACGGAGCGGCGGGACGACGGCGAGGCCGAGCGGCGGCGATGGACAAAACGGCCGGCGCGGCGTTCTAGTGATGTGAGCGCGAGTGGATGGAGAAGATCTGGTCAGGGAGATTCGGTGGAACATGGCGGTGCTGATGGAACACAGGATTGTGGTTGTAGGGCTGCGGAGGTGGCGGATGACAGTGAGCAGAGACGGTGGTGGAGCGGTGGCGACGGTGGTTGAGCGGAGAAGAAACCGAGGAAGCGAAATGTGGCCGCGCGAGCGGTTAAAAGTAGTCGAAGAGTACTCCTGGGCGTGCGGCGGGGCTAAGAAGGGGCACGGGCGAGCCGGAGCAGCTGCTTGCGACCGGTGGCGCGATGTGGCGGCTTCGGGCGACGGCGGCACGACGTGACGGGGCGGGAGGAAGCCAGCAGAGGTCGGGCTAGCTGTGGGCGGGTGAGTTGGAGGGCCAGGTGGTGAGGTTAAATCGGCGAGGGGCAGCTGGCAGCGCGGGAGCTTGCCAGCGAGGGACGGTCGGCGGTGGAGCAGGGCAGCAGAGAAAACAGAGAGGAAGGGGAGAGAGGAAGACGACGAGGACCTCTCCGTAATTTTCCAAAAGTTCAATGGTTTCATGGTGAAGCAAAATTTTCTTTCAAACCATAGCCCAAATGAAGATATGCCCAAAAGCAAAAGTGTAGAGTTTAGAAGGATCTACAACCTTGCTTTAAGGGTCAACTTCAAAAGAGTTAGGGTTTTGAAACTATTTTGAAATCCAATAAACAATCAAATTTCACATAAAACCTATTTAAAAATTCACATTCTAAAAGAAACCTTAGGATAATTCCACTACTTATAGTGGTTTAAAAGTAACTTCTTACCTTTACAAAACTAACCTTCTTATATTTTGAAATTACCCTTACCTTCACACACATTTAGCAAAAGAACCCTAATTTTTCCATAATTACAAAACTACCCTTTAACTTGCATTTTGGTTTTAAAAGTATTTATCAAAGCAACACACACTTCATTCTAACAAGCATAACATATACTAAAATTTAATATGCCTATCCCCTAAGTGCCTAAATGTCACAGAATGTACACCCACAGGCTGTGCCGAAAAAGTAACGCCTTCGAAGATTTGCTCACGACAAGCGTGAAGCAATTAAATGGGAAATAGCTAAACTCCTCGCGGCTGGCTTCATTAAAGAAGTGATTCATCCAGAGTGGGTAGCTAATCCCTTCCTTATAAGGAAAAAGAATAATGAATGGAGAATGTGCGTTGATTACACCGATCTCAACAAGCATTGCCTAAAGGATCACTTTGGGCAACCGCGCATTGATCAAGTCGTCGACTCGACGGCGGGTTGTGTACTCCTCTGCTTCCTTGATTGTTATTTAGGATATCATCAAATTGCACTCAAGGAGAAGGATCAAATCAAAACTGCGTTCATCACCCCGTTCAGGACGTACGCTTACAAAACTACATCTTTCGGGTTGAAAAATACAGGAGCAACATATCAGCGCGATTCAGATGTGCTTTGCTGATCAGCTGCATCGGAATGTCGAAGCCTACGTGGATGATGTGGTCATCAAGATGAGGAATCCTGACGGCCTGATTGCAGACTTGGAAGAGACGTTCAGCAGCCTACGCAGGTTTCGGTGGAAGCTCAACCCAACTAAATGCGTTTTCAGAGTACCATTAGGGAAATTGCTCGGGTTCATCATCAGCAACCGGGGAATTGAAGCCAACCCTGTGAAGGTTTTGGACATCACTGATATGGGGGCTCCGGCCACAATCAAAGATGTGCAGAAGATAACAGGCTGTATGGCAGCCCTAAACAGGTTCATCTCCCGGCTTGGGGAGAGAGGACTACCCTTCTTCAAGCTCGTGAAGCACCAAGACAAGTTCCAGTTGACAGAGGAGGCCGAGCAAGCTTTGCAAGACCTGAAGCATCACCTTCAGTCTCCTCAAGTCCTTACAACACCATTGCCGGGAGAAGATCTACTACTCTACATTGCGGCAACAACTCATGTTGTCAGCAGTGCTATTGTAGTCGAGCGCAACAAGGAAGGCCATGCATTTGGGGTGCAGAGGCTTGTGTACTTCATCAGCGAGGTACTCTCTGAATCCAAGGTACGATACCCGGCAGTTTAAAAACTTTTATATGCAATTCTGATTACTTCAAGAAAGTTGCGCAATTACTTCAACGAGTACAAGATCACTGTGATTACGGATTTTCTGTTGGCGGATATTCTCCGTAATCAAGATGACACCGGGCGTATATCAAAGTGGGCAGTGGAACTGGGGGCTTTGTCTATCGACTTCAAGCCAAGCACTGCAATCAAGTCTCAAGCTCTAGTCGATTTTATGGCTGAGTGGAGGGAGAATCAAATTCCAACTCCAGTCGACAAGCCAGAGCACTGGACCATGTACTTTGATGGGTCTCTTAAGCTCGATGGCGGCGGTGCTGGAGTTCTATTTATTTCTCCAAGAGGTGAACAATTGAAGTATGTCCTCCAAATCCTTTGGGAGGTATCCAATAATGAAGCCGAGTATGAAGCACTCCTTCACGGGCTACGTTTGGCGATATCACTAGGCATCAAGCGACTTCTTATATATGGTGATTCACTTCTAGTCGTTCAGCAAGTCAACAAAGAGTGGGACTGCAACAAGGAGACAATGGACGCTTATGTACAAGAAGTGCGCAAGCTGGAAAACAAGTTTTCTGGCCTAGAGGTTCATCGTGTGGTACGGGAGCGTAGTGTTGGCGCTGATATACTATCCAAGTTAGGGTCTACTCGTGCACAGGTTCCAACGGGAGTCTTTGTCTAGGAGTTAAAGCAGCCATCCATCAAGTCCTCACCTCCGGTAACCACTGAAGAGGGCCTTCAACAGCCTGATCGGGAGGTTATGATGCTTGGAGAGGACTGGAGAGAGGCTTATATCGATTTCATCCAGGATCAAAGACTACCAGCAGGGATAGATGCAAGAAGCGCAGAGGTAGCTCGTGTCATGCGCAGAAGTAAGGGTTTCGTCCTAGTCGACAGCAAGCTCTACCGGCGTGGCGCACGATCAGGTGTCCTCATGAAGTGCGTCACGAAAGAAGATGGCTACGACATACTGCAGGAGATACATAAGGGCGTTTGCGGCAACCATGCAGCTTGAAGAACGCTGGTGGGGAAAGCATACAGAGCTGGTTTCTGGTGGCCCACTGCAGTGTCCGATGCTGAGGACCTCATGCCGAGATGCCAAAACTGTCAACGCCTTCGAAGATTTGCTCACGACAAGCATGAGGCAATTAAACGGAAAATAGCTAAACTCCTCACGGCTGGCTTCATTAAAGAAGTGAATCATCCAGAGTGGGTAGCTAGTCCTGTCCTTGTAAGGAAAAAGAATAATGAATGGAGAATGTGCGTTGATTACACCGATCTCAACAAGCATTGCCCAAAGGATCACTTCAGGCTACCGCGCATTGATCAAGTCGTCGACTCGACAGCGGGTTGTGTACTCCTCTGATTCCTCGATTGTTATTCAGGATATCACCAGATTGCACTCAAGGAGGAAGATCAGATCAAAACCACGTTCATCACCCCGTTTGGGACTTACGCCTACAAAATTATGTCTTTCGGGTTGAAAAATGCAGGAGCAACCTATCAGCGCGCTATTCAGATGTGCTTTGCCAATCAGCTGCATCGAAACATTGAAGCCTACGTGGAAGACATGGTCATCAAGACTAGGCATCCCAAAGGCCTGATTGCAGACTTGGAGGAGACGTTCAGCAGCCTACGCAGGTTTCGATGGAAGCTCAACCTAACTAAATGCGTTTTCGGAGTACCATCAGGGAAATTGCTCAGGTTCATCATCAGCAACCGGGGTATTGAAGCCAACCCTGTGAAGATTTTGGCCATCACTGATATGGGGGCTCCAGTGTGACAGTTCATGTATTTGTAGTACTTGGCAAATATTTTGTTAATGTGAAGTATGTGTTTATTAGTGTAACGCTTGTGTGTGTTATGTGAAGCTTTTGAAAATTTAAAGTGCAAGTAAAAAGGGGTATTTTGTAATTACAGAAAAACCTAGGGTTGTTTTTGCAAAAAGTATTTGGATTAGGGTAATTTCAAAATAAGTGAAATATGTTTTTCTTACTTTATGTCTTGTAAAAATATATATATTTATCCAAAAGTTTCATTTGAAATGTGTATGTTGAAGTGTGTAAAATTTTTGGGTAAAGTGGTGAAAATAAGGGTATTTATGTAATTTTATAAAAGTACAAGTCCTTTTATGCCAATGTTTGATTTACAAAAGTAACTTTCAAATTTACTCAGGACTAAAGTGTAAAAAGTGCAAGTCATCATGGCATGTCTATCCAACCATTATGACGAGTCTATCCGTCATCATGACGTGTCATAAATGCTTGCATTTAGGTCCTGAATTTTATAAAGTTTCGCTCTTTAGGGCAAAAGCAATTCAAATCCGACTTTTGTTCAAAAATTCACGTGTAAAAATATAAGTTTTGAGTTTTTGAACTTGAGCCCTAAAGCAATGTTGTAGAGTTTGAAAAACTCTCCAACTTTCATTTTGGGCATTTCTTCATTAGGGTTTTAGATTGATGTGAAATTTATGTTTTACAGACAGATCTCTGCAGTTTTCTAAAATTACACATAAGTCCTTGGGAAATCCTAGTTCCCTTCCTCCTCTGTTTTTCCTCTCTCTATTCTTTCTTATCCTCCACTGGCGGCGCTTCTTTTCTCCTGTCTCTCTCCCTCTCTCTGGTTCCATTGGCTGGTGCAAGCAAGCGAGCTGGCGGCATGGCTGGGCGGTTGCAGATCGGCCCGGCGCAGGTGCGCAGCTGGCGCATAGGGGCGCGCGGGCCGCGGCGGGCTCAGGCGCGGGCGCGCCTGAGGCGGGGCGGCGCTAGCGCGGAAGCCGGAGCGGCGGACGCTCGGCGCGGCTCGGCACGGGCCACGGGAGCAGGGCGAGCAGCGGCCAGGTGGTGCCGGGCTTAGGCGGCAGCTGCGGCTCGGTGCGGCTCGGCAGGCGCGCAGGCAGCGCACGTGGGCGACGGAGGCGGGCGGCTGCGGCGCAAGGAGGCGTCGGGCGAGCGGGCTGGCGGGCCCAGGAGCGAGCGCTCGGGCGGCAGCGCGGGGGGAGCGGCTCGGCTCTGGCGCTCGGGACCGGCAGGTGCAGGAGCATGGGCGTGGAGGCTAGCGACGATGGGCTGGAGCCGGAGCAGGCGCTGGCGCACGGGTGGCTGCGGCGTGGCGCAAACGGGAGTGGCTGGCGGCAGCAGGCAAGGTGGATCCAGGCGCACGGGCGGCTGCAACTCGTGGCGAGCGGCTCAGGCGCGGTATGGTGGCGCAGCACAGGCTGGCCGTGGGAGCTGAGGCAGGACGCGCAGGTAGCGCGGGCGTGAGAACGGAGTGGCGCCAGCGCGAAGCAGGAGCAAGCGATTCGGGCCGGGCGCGTGCGGCACCGCGGCAGATCGGGAGCGGCGCGGGCAGAAGTGAAGGCTGGTGTTGTGGGCGCGCAGATGAAGCAGCACGCGGCGAGCGGACACTGAGGCGGTTCGTGGGCAGTGCAGGAGCGGAACGTGGGCGGCGCCGAGCGGATGGCGCGAGCATGCGTGCGGTGACGTGCGGAAGCTGGCGGTGTGTGCAGGTGTTGGGCGGCCGAAGCAGAATGGAGCCATGGGCACGAGCAGGTAGTGCTGGAGTGCGACGTGCCGAGCAACGGCACGCGCAGGAGGAGTTGCGGTGGAAAGTTGTTGCGCGAGATGCGGGAACGCGATGGCCGTATCGAGGACGCAGCTCAGGTGTTCGACAAAATGCCGATACGCGTGGTGCTGGAGAACGCGAGGGTCCTGCTGTTGGGCGAGGAAGTCAAGGAAAACGCAGCGGAAGGCACGGCCCTAATACAGGTAGACCACGGTCCTCGCAAAGGCGAAGGTGTGAGTATGGCGTGGCGAATCGGAAAGAGAAGCCGCGGAGCGAAGGCAGTGGTCGGGCGTGATGAGCTCAGAGGAGATGCGGTGCAGCTAGGCACGACGAGCTCCCTTCGTCTATCTGGAAGTCGAGGCGGGAGCAACGCGACACGGGTTTGACGTGCAACGCATGACCGGCGGCGGTGATAGGTCAAACCGGATGGCGTCGCAACAGGTGGAGAGGGCGGCGAAGTTACAGGACCCAGAGATCCGAGCGGAACTGAACCGGCGCGTTCGCGAGTGCGAGCGGAAGCGTTCTACCGGTGGGCGGCTCAGCTCGTGAGCAAGAAAATCCTGGGGTTCGCGGAAAAGTCGGTACAGTGAACCCATTTGGCTCCATCGTCTTACTCCATGATCCACGACATCCAACAGTTCGTATCCCTCGTGGCTCGCTCAACCGCTATCACAACGAGTCACCACGAAGACTACTCCTTCGGCCATCTTCCACCCACGGCAACCCTTCCCGGCAAACTTCTTCGTCATCTACGGAATCTCGTCACCGTCAAGCTCATCTTATCGCCGATTCTGTTCATTGCGGAAATTCACTTTCCGCCCATTCTTCTCCACAACTAAAGCTACCCCAAGGTTTGCCCTGACTCATTGAATCTTCCTTTTACCGGCAATCCCTTTGCCGGAATATCGATGTTATCTTCCTGTTCTTTGTTTTTCCCCGACCAGGGACTTAATTGCTTTAATTTAAAAAGTTCTAGGGTGTTTTCTGTAAGATTTCCAGAGCTTTCTTTATTTCAAATCAGTGAACTTCTACATTTCATAGATTTTCGTAAGGAGTTCATAAAAATACAAAATCAGTTTTATTGGAAACCCTAGGTCAAAATCTACAAGTTGTATGTTATGATCATGAGTTAAAAGTCTTTGATATGTGGTCTAATTGTCTAGATCAAATGTTAGGAAATGAATGTTGTATTGTGCCTTATATTGTATGCTTGTATTAAAGCTGAAAAATAAGCCATAGAATATATGTCTTAAATAGAGATGTGTGATGTTTAGTTAATCCTGTTATACGAATGCTTATATCCCTGTCATCAAGACTTTAACCTTGTCTTGATTGCCGTTTCCTTAAGATCCTTTTCGTAAAAGGATCCCTGTTAGTTTATGTGTTTTTGTTGCTTAGCTTATACATCTCTGCGGCTATGATTTAGCATCGGCTATCAATTCAGCCGCTAAGCATCCGTTTCCCTTGAGTCTAGAATGTTTCTGTGTAATAGCTGTCAGTCGATACTTCTACCATCGGCTGAATAGCTGATACGGTTGTTACCTTTCTAGTATCGGCTACTGCCGATACAATTCTTTTGTCTGTCCTACATCGACTGCACAGAGTCGATGTATCAGAGAGACACACACAATCTTAGGGTTCTTGCCATCGGCCGACCCAAGCCGATTTTGGTTGCTTTTCCATATCAGTCAAACACGGCCGATCGATCCTTAGTTTCCCCATCGTTATCCACACACATCTATCAGTCGATTTATCGACTGAGAGGTCGGCTTTACACCTATCGATCATATACCCTTAACCACACTCCAATCGGCTGTACGTCACTCAATTGATGTGCTGACGTAATTAAGCTGATACAACCACACCTAGTTACCTAGGATAACACTTAAGCACATCTCAGTTAAGACAACTGCTTTAGGAATCATCCTTCTGCCAAGGTAATCAATGCTTTCATCGATCATCTAGGAACCCAATGCACTCATCAATCGGCTAAACCCATGTTGTTCCCATCGGCTCTGTTGTAATCTTCAACAAGTAGCCGATCCAAATTAGTTGTCCTCCTAAAGCTCTGTTTAAGTTAGTTTCAGATCTTTTGATTGTTATACGTGTAATATGTTAAGTGAGTGTTGAATTGCAACTTTATTGTAAAGTAAGATAGTTTCGTATGCATACTTTAAATGTAATATTGCATCGCATGTAGATACGACTACTTTCGGCAACGGAACCTGCGAGATCTCCCCGGAGTCTACAGAAGATGTTTCTCAAGACCAAATGAACGTCACCAAAGGATTAACCGAAGCCCCGAACCAAAGTTCGGAAGATATTGACATTTCTGACTTCAGCCCCACCAGTAAAGGCAAGCCCCGGACATATCCCACTACTTTATTTACATTGCAATCTATGTCTATTTATATTATATCTTGCATTAAGTCTTGGAGTTGTAATGAAACCCTAGATGCATGAATCTTAGGAATCCAATGTATTGTACCCGAGTCCTTATCGCTTAGATGCTCTGCTAAATAGGACCGGTAAAAGTCGGGTGATTTCCTGTCACTCCGCGATATAGGAATTGCTTGTTTACAATTATACAACCACTATAATGATAATGGATAGGGTCATGTGTTGCATCATGACCTGAAGATTTACCCTGTCTGTTTTGTTAAAAGTGGTTAAGGTCGAACCATGTGGTAGTGGTGGCTAAGCGTTTGAAAGTACTAGCCACATGCCGCGAAATATGGTAAGCGGTAAGCCTAGTACCCGAATGGCCCGGCAAATGGAACACGTCTCCACCACTCGACTTTTATTTTGTGTTTACACGGACCGACGTGTGGGAGTATGTTCTGCATGGCAGACAGGAATACGGGTTTTGTAGTCGCGCTACAGACGTATGTCCTGCACAATTGGTGTGCGTACGGTCCTGCAGTCGCTTGTGGTGGCCCTGATCCATAACCCGGAATATGAGGGAAACGGTTGCTTCGGAACGCCCTGTTGGTATTCCAAGCGTGTGTGTTAGGTTTACCTTGCAAGGTTGAATTTCGATTCAGGAATCGTCCGCCTCTCACGATGAATGAGACTGCTTATCCCTTTTACCACATAGAGTAAGAAGTGTAACTAATGATGGAACAATCTTGATGGATGATAATCTCTACCTTGCTTGCTTAGTGTAGGTGCTAATCTAGAATGGATGATCAACTATAATGTGAAAGCCAAAATTTGAAAGTAGTTGATACTCTTTGTTGCTTTTCAGCTGAAAATAAACCCAGAACCCTTGAAATGCCTTCATGAGTCTAGTTATGGGCTAAAGTATACCCAAACCCGGGTAAGCCTTGCTGAGTATTAGTATACTCAGTCTTGCTAGCTTTATGTTTTTCAGGTAAAGCCTTTGAAGACCCTACTCTTTCCTTGTCTTGGCCCGGTGCTCTTCCAGATGGTTGGCCCTTGGAATAGGATCCGTCCCCGGCCAACACTGATGATCCCGAGTGATGTCGTGCCAGGGCTTAGCATGACATCCGTCTTGACGACGTGTTGTGAATCGTCGCGTATGTGTTTCCGCTGCTAAAAACCATAACTTTAATAGTTTGTAATGTTTTTCTATAAACTTGAATCTTCGTACTGCTTTAAGAAACTCTTGTAATATAATTCCTTGTGCTGTAAAATATGATGGTGACTGTATCTCTGGACTCACCTTCGTGTGAGGTAACCTTATTGATCCTGTATTCGGTGGTTTATCGGGACGTTACCCGACAGGCCAAGGGATTATACCGTTTGAAGTACGTTGGAGCCCTCAGGAATGGACTCGCGTACTTGAGCCGGTATAATTCAGGTTGGTTCTGCCACATCCGGCCACAATCAAAGATGTGCAGAAGCAAACAGGCTGTATGGCAGCCCTGAACAGATTCATCTCCCGGCTTGGGGAGAGAGGACTACCCTTCTTCAAGCTCCTGAAATGCCAAGACAAGTTCCAGTGTGGCCTTCTTCGGAGGAGGCCAAGTGAGCCTTGCAAAACCTGAAGCATCACCTTCAGTCTCCGTCGATCCTTACAGCACCATTGCCGGGAGAAGATCTACTACTCTACATTGCGGCAACAACTCATATTGTCAGCAGTGCTATTATAGTCGAGCGCAGCGAGGAAGGCTATGCATTTGGAGTGCAGACGCCTGTGTACTTTGTCAGCAAGGTACTCTCCGAATCCAAGATACGATAGCCGGTAGTTCAGAAAATTTTATACGCAATTCTGATTACATCAAGAAAGTTGCGCCATTACTTCGACGAGTACAAGATCACTGTGATTACGGATTTTCCGTTGGCGGATATTCTCCATAATCAAGATGCCACGGGGCGTATATCAAAGTGGGCAGTGGAACCGGGGGCTTTGTCTATCGACTTCAAGCCACGCACTGCAATCAAGTCTCAAGCTCTAGTCGATTTTATGGCTGAGTGGAGAGAGAATCAAATTCCAACTCCAGTCGACAAGTCAGAGCACTGGACCATGTACTTCGATGGGTCTCTTAAGCTCGATGGCGGCGGTGCTGGAGTTCTATTTATTTCTCCAAGAGGCGAACAACTGAAGTATGTCCTCCAGATCCTTTGGGAGGTATCCAATAATGAAGCCGAGTATGAAGCAGTCCTTCACGGGCTCTGTTTGGCGATATCACTAGGCATCAAGCAACTTCTTGTATATGGTGATTCACCTCTAGTCATCCAGCAAGTCAACAAAGAGTGGGACTGCAACAAGGAGATGATGGACGCTTATGTACAAGAGGTGCGCGAGCTGGAAAATAAATTTTCCAGCCTGGAGGTTCATCATGTGGTACGGGAGCATAATGTTGGCGCAGATATACTGTCCAAGCTAGGATCCACCCGCACACAGGTTCCAGCAGGAGCCTTTGTCCAGGAGCTGAAACAGCCATCCATCAATTCCCCACCTCAGGTAACCACTGATTCTGGCCTTCATCAGCCTGATCGAGAGGTTATGATGCTTGGAGAGGACTGGAGAGAGGCTTATATCGACTTCATCCGGGATCAAAGACTGCCCACAGGTATGGATGCCAAAAGTGCAGAGGCAGCTTGTGTCATGTGCAGAAGCAAGGGTTTTGTCCTAGTCGACAGTAAGCTCTACCGGCATGGCGCACGATCAGGGGTGCTCATGAAGTGCGTCACGAGAGAAGACGTCCATGACATACTGCGAGAGATACATGTGGGCGTCTGTGGCAACCATGTAGCTTCAAGAACGCTGGTGGGGAAAGCATACAGAGCTGGTTTCTGGTGGCCCACCGCAGTGTCCGATGCTAAGGACCTCGTGCCGAGATGCCAAAACTATCAATTCTTTGGTAAGCAATATCACGTCCCAGCTCACAGTCTCATCACCATATCGCCATCCTGGCCGTTCGCTTGCTGGAGCCTTGATATGATTGGGCCCTTCACAATGGCGCCAGGCGGTTTCACCCATGTATTGGTGGCTGTTGACAAGTTTACCAAGTGGATCGAGTGCAAGCCGATAGCCAAGCTCACACCAGATCGAGTCGTTGATCTCATCTCCAATATCTTGCATCGCTTCGGCTTCCCAACTACCATCATCACGCACTTGGGATCATACTTCACGGCCAACCAGTTCTAGGAGTTTTGTGAAAATGCATGCATCAAGATCAAATATCTCTCTGTTGCACACCCAAGGGCCAATGGTCAATTCAAGAGGGCGAACGACATGATAATTGATGGCCTCAAGAAACGACTCTATGACGAAAACAACAAGAAAGGAGAAAAGTGGATACACGAATTGCCACATGTCATCTGGGGGCTCCAGACTCAGCCGTCCAAAGCCACAGGACAAACACCATTCTTCCTCGTCTACGGCTCTGAAGCTATCTTGCCGGCCGACATCATGTGGAAATCCCCAAGGGTTGAAATGTACAATGAAGGCGAGGCAAACGAAGCAAGGCAGTTAGAGCTCGATTCTGTCGAAGAGGCTTGCTGCACCGCTCTTGTTCAGTCAGGTCGATACCTGCAGGGGATCCGGTGATATCAAGATCGCAACGTGAGGGAACGGTCGTTCAATATAGGCGATCTAGTCCTACGCCGCATCCAAGACGAGTCCGGCTTACACAAGCTCCACTCAAGGTGGGAAGGTCCGTTCATCGTCAAGTAGGTTACAAGACCGGGGTCGTATCAACTACAATACCCCGAGGGCCAAGATGTCCCGAATTCTTGGAACATTCAGAACCTACGCAAGTTCTACCCATGAGGAAGCATGCGGGGATAGCTGTTCTCCGGACGCCTAGGCGGCCTTTTTCTTCCGAATCAATTTGGAGGCTATGTGTCACAAAATTCAGAATGTAAATTTTTTTGTTAACAGACGGAGGCTCCGGCCACGTTCATGTTTTATAAATCGACTTCTTGTCATTAGTTGTGATGGAGGCTACGGCCATGTTCATGTTTTATTGACTTCGTGTTATAAGTTTTGACGGAGGCTATGACCACGTTCATGCTTTATATATCGACTTTCGCTGTGACCTTTGATGGTCGCTTGCGACGATGATCGCATTTTTCCCAACAAGTTTGATCCATTCGATTGGTTTATACCTAACTTGTTGGATGGGCTCGCATGAGGAGCTATTTCGACTACGCCCAGAGTCATTGCACTCGGGGTAATTTCGATTTCTTGCCATAAGCACGGCAGTCACACGATGATGCTCGCGTTCTTTCCTAACAGGTTAGACCTGCTGGTTCAGGTTACACCTAACTTGTTGGTTGGGCTCGCATGAGGAGCTATTTCGACTACGCCCAGAGTCATTGCACTCGGGGTAATTTTGATTTCTTGCCACAAGCAGGCAGTCACGCGATGATGCTCGCGTTCTTTCCTAACAGGTTAGACCTGCTGGTTCGGGTTACACCTAACTTGTTGGATGGGCTCACACGAGGAGTTATTTTGACTATGCCCAGAGTCATTGCACTTGGGGTAATTTTGATTTCTTGCCATAAGCACGGCAGTCTCACGACGATGCTCGCGTTATTTCCTAACTGGTTAGACCCGCTCGATCGGGTTATGTCTAACTTGTTGGATGGGTTCCTACTCGGGGCTACCTCGACTACCTCCAGGGCCGCCGCACCCGAAGTAGTGTCTACTACTTAGCCTTTGAACTTGGATGACAATTCAGTCGAGGCACACACAAGTAGAAATATCAAAGACAATTATATACAATGAAACGAGTACTTGTTTTTACATCTCAATCCTGCAGTACACTTTTTACTATTTGTTCTGCTACAGGTTGGGCTTCTTGGAGGTACTCGTTGAATTGTTCTTCGGAACACTCCGTAGCCACACCCTGCGCAAATGCTTCTAGTCGAGCCTCCGGCCAAAAGGATTTTACAAAGGAAAGAGCGTGGCTGACTCACACAACCGGGGCTTCGGTGAGGAACTTGACGAACTTCTGTGGCGCTCCGAGAAGTCGCTCTAGCAAGGGCCACTCGCCTGCTTCGCCATCTTCTTGTGGATCCACAATGTCCACAAGCTTCTTGGCGGCTCCCCTAAGGTCCTCCAGCTCCTTTTGCCGCTGCTCCTTCTCCTCGCCCAGCGTCTTGATCTGCTGAAGGCAATCGGCGAACTGTTGTTCAGTGTCGGCGATTACCTTCTACAGCTTCTTGACGTCATCTATATGGTGATACAGCATATTCTTCATGTCAGTAAGTAGCTCTTCTTTATATGTTAATATTTTTCTAAGCTCCGCGGTGAAGATATTTTCAGAATCCACGAAAAATTGTTAAGGGAATGTACTCGAGGGAAGAAAGGGGCTCACCTTGGTGCACCTTCTTCTGCTCTTTGAGTTGCTCCTAGAGCTCGGAGTTGGCCTTCTTGAGATTGCGGAGGTCATTTTTGAGGAGCCATGTCTCTCGAGTCCGCTCTCGCTTCAGCTTGTCAAGTTCTCTTTGAAGATAGATGTTCTTCGTCAGCTCTTCGGATATGCGTTTGTTCTTAGCAGCTAGCTCCTAGTGGCTACTCACAACTGCTTTCAGTTTCTCGATCTTTTTCTGTGAGTGCTTGATCACATCCTGCATAAGGGGGAAGGTTAAGACAAGCAACTCGACAACGTATACTAGCAGAAGAGTAATCGTGTCTTACTATGGTGTAATTGTACAACTCCTTGGAGATCTTCTTCAAGTATCTTATGTTGTCCTCCATCAGCATCGAGTCATCCACCAGATCTGTGGTGATGACGTTCTGGTATCCGCGTCCGGTCACCAGCAGATCTCCAGGGCTCCTTGAGGTCCCTGCGGCTTCTTCAGTGGATGGCTGTTGGGCACCTGCAAGTCAAGATACATTCAGTACATAATATTTATGGTCTAAGCAGCTAGCCATGGGCGGTCAGACACTCACTTGTGCCATCTGCAGGAGCAGCATCGGTGGTCTCGACTTGTTCCTCACCACCAGCCCTGGCTTCGGCTTGTTGGGGCTCAGGGGGTGGCAGGTCGGGTAGCGTTGTGTCCGCCTCGGGGGCTGGCTCCTTGGGCGTGGGCTCCTCTAAGGCTGGTGGCTCGGGGGCTGGGGTTGCTGCGGCAGGCTTTGGCTTGCGCCTCATGTCGCTTGTAGACCTAATAAAGTAAGAATCAGTTACATTATTACACAAGTCGAGAAGGACAGGATGTTTATTGTGCAAAAAAAAGAAGAGATGTATACTGACAGCGAAGACTTCTTCATGATAGCTTTCTTCACTCTCAGAGCCTGTGGTGTCTTAACCACGGTACTCGTTGCTGGCGGCGGAGTCATACCAGCTGGTGGCGCGGTGCCCGCCACGGCAATGGTAACCGCTCCTGTCGCAGAAGTTGATGGATCCATTCCCACCCCTTCGCGCTCAGGCTCAAGAGGAGAAGCAGGTGGACTGCAAATGGACAATGTTAGCATACAACAATACCAATATTTGACAATTCAACAAGGCAGCAAATTCATACCTGGAAGACTCGACTACATGCGCTTTCCGTTTGCGCACCACCCGACGACCCTGCAGGACCAAAGGCAGAGTTTCGGTCAACTCCACGGATGGTCCAGGGGAGTTGTTCCTTCTTGTCTCTCCTTCGGCTTCCTCTTCCGCCAGGGGGCTCCCGCCTTCAGTGGACTCACTGCCGGGTAGAGCCTCGGCTACTCGAGCCCTCTTCGCTTCGGCTGCGGCGCTAGGAAGAAGGTGGTCCGGTCGAGGGATGTCGGGTTGTGGAGGGTAGCTCCGGTACAACTCTGTATGTCCGTACAGAAGGTTTTCAGTTAGTAGTGGCAGAACAGCAGAACTTGTTTTCAACAAAAAGTAGTCGAATACTTACCGGTTTTGGATGATTTGTGCCGAAAACAGGTGCGGGACGTAGGGAACCGCATCCATGTCCAGCAGCACTCGCTTGACCCGGGTGAGTGCGGCGTCATCAGTCAGTTCTTCTGCGCACATCTGAGAGGAATCTTTAGCGCCTATGTACTCGAAGCCTAAAGTGTGGTGTTGTTGGAGTGGCTGGATCCGGCGCTTGAAGAAAGAGAACATTACGGATGCTCCGGTCACCCCTATTTCTTTGTGAGCTGCTATGATGGCTAGCAACTCATCAACTTGGTCCAGGTCTACTCTGGGGAGCTCGGTGTTCCACTCTGGCCTCACGACTAGGGGTTTGCCAAGTTTTTCAGGAAGCTGGGGAGCATGGTTTTCGATGTAGAACCAGTGGTTCTTCCGTCCAGGAATGTTGGAGGGGAATTTATAGGAAAGGTACCTATCACCGGCTTGCTGTCTAAGTTGGATGAAGGTGCCCCCTACAACGGATAGATTTTTGGTTGTGGGTTGTGGTTTCACCTGGAAAAGGAAGTGGAAAAGATCCCAATGGGGTTCAATTCCGAGGAAGGCTTCACAAAAATGGAAGAAGATTGCAACATGGCAAATGGAATTCGGGTTGAGATGATGGAGCTCAAGCCCGTAGAAATAAAGAAGGCCACGGAAAAAAGAGCAAGAGGGGAGGGCCAGACCCCGTTCGGCAAAATGGTAAAATGTGATGATTTCGTCTACATTTGCCATGGGGAAAGGTTCGCGAAAAGAGGGGCACCAGTTGACAAGACTCTTGTCTTGGAGCAATCCCTTGGAAACAAGTTTACTGAGGTCGTTGAGGGAGCACTTACTGTGAGTCCACTCCCCAGACGGCGGCTGCGCCTCCTTCTTTTTCCCATCCGCTTGCCACGAGTTGCTCGGGGGCTGCGGGGAAAGGGGTGGGGAGATTTGGTTGGATTGGGGCTATCCAAGAGGGTGAAGGCGGAGTGCGGCTCTATTTGGGGGATTTGGGAAGTTCTTGGCGGATTGCAGATTGGAAGCACAGTTTTTACTTGGCGTTACCGCGGGGTTAAATAACCAGCGGCTGGATACAGTTTTACTGTTTAGAAGTTGAAGAGTCATTTCAGGGAATATTCAGAAGATGAGGGGTTATTTGGTGGATTGTTTAGATAAAATATTCGATTAATCATTTTTAGGGTAATTGTCCCGAAAAAAGGGGTTTTTCGAATTCCAAATCTAACTTCCATCACTTGTACCATCACACCAGTTATTTCTCATGGGGACATTTTTTCACTGCATGCCACGACTTTTGGATCCTTATTTCCAAACCTGAGAGATTTGGATTCAAGGCTCAGGGGTTGCGGGATTTGTGGCATCGACTACTTATTTTTTCGAATTTATTTGAAAAGTAAGTAAGGAAGATTCAGGACTAACGCGACCCTCAGCCTGATTCTCCGATTCAATCTAAGGCTCGATGGCTACTCCATATGGACTGTGATTTTTCATTCGCACACCATATCGAAGAAGTAATTCGGGGCTTGAGCACCTCATAGCTTCAATGCAGCCAAGAAGGTACTCGAAGAAGAACTTCATGACGGAGCTTCAAAAGAAGCCGAAGACTGCTTCAAAAGTACTCGAGAAGCCTGCAGTACTCAGCTACGAAGAGCTCGGGGGCTTGTCAGACCTGGGGCTACGGGGCTGTGTACATAATGTAGTTTAAATAGGATTAAGTGATAAAGCCTGTATTATCTCTTATTTATGTTGTTTTCTACTCGTTTGAGTAGGTGATAAAGCTAGTCGGTACAGAAGGAAACTACTCGTGTTATACCCGGGTATGATTCCTTGGCTAGTATTGGATAGGATCCATGTAATCCAGACCTCCCGGATATATAAGGGGGGGCAGGGACCCATTCAAAACACAACATCAACACTTAAGGGAATACAAACCACCATACAGGACGTAGGGTATTATGCACCTCGTGGCCCGAACCTATCTAAATCTTGTGTCCGTTGCACCTTCGAGTTTCTGATCTCGGTGTCTCCTCACCTAAACTTACCACCCCGGGTGTATCCCTCGGTGGGCAGCCGATAAAACACCGACACCGACTACCTCGACAGAAATGGTGTGACGTCCCGAAAATCTCGAATTCTAAATTACGCGTTAAGGTGCCCTGACCGAAAATTTATCCGTCGTAAAACCCTGACTCCCTCCGTTTCACCGCCACACCGACGGCCGACGCGAGCCTGACCATCCCGCACCGCTCACACGCTAGAGTAATTCGTAAAAATGGTGCGACGACAAAACCCTAACCCTAACCAGACCGCTGTCCCGTTCCGCGTCGCTCGACGGCTTGTCGCCTACGCGCGGCCGCCCGCCGTGATTAGCGTCGACGCAACACCTTTCCTTTCTCTCCTCGCGCGAATATAGGGCGCGTGGCCGACCGGCCGCAGTCGCCGCCGCGACCGGCGCCGACGCGTTCCCCTCTCTCTCTCCTTTTTTTCTTTTTTTCTTTTTTTTCCTTTTCTTTCTTTTCTCTTTTCTCTTTTCCTTTCTCCCTTTTTCCCTTCTTCTTCCTTCCTTCTTTCTTTCCTCCCCTCTCTGCTCCTGAACGCCGCTCGACCCCGGCTCCCGAGCCACGGCCACTTTCCCTCCCCTGTGCGCACGCACGCCCCCGGGCTCGGCCACCCGTGCCCACGCACGCACGCCTCTGCGCCCGGCCGTGCACGCCCTGCGCGTGCTCCACGCGCCGCGCCGCCCGCCGCGCCGCTCGCCGTCAGGACGGCCGCAACGCCGCGCCGCCCGCCGCCAACGCTCCGCCCCGCCGCGCGCGCCGTCGTTTCCTTGCTCCTGTGATGGCACAGTCCCGCGTACGGCACCTCGGCACCCCCGCTGCACGCCGCGTCGTGACGAAAGCCCACGGCCGAGCACCATTAGTGCCGCCCCACGCCGCTCGCCGGCTTCCACCTACCCCCGGCCTCTCCGTTGCTTTCCCCGGCCTATAAATCAGCCCCGCGCCACCCCTTGTCCCCCCCACAGCTCCCACCGCCGCCCCCTGCCTCTCCCCGCGCCCCCATCGCCGGCCGCCCGGGCCGCACCACCCGCCGCTGCAGGCCACCGTCGCCCGGCCCCTCGCTCCACCTCGGCTCAAGGTGAGGCCGGGGATGAGATCCCCGTGCCCCCTCTCCCTCATCCCCCATACCCCCGAGCCGCCCTTGGCCCTGGCCGGCCGGGATTTGGCCGCCGGCGCCCTTCCCCTACCCCTCCTCTGCTCTGTGCGGGAGGAAGGAGGAAGAAAGGGTGTTTTTGCCCAAAACCCCCTCCCCCTTCCTGTATTCCTCCAAAAGGAACCCCTCCCCTTAATTACTTCTTTTCGCTAAAGAGACCTTGCCCTTTTTAATATTTCAAACCAAGTCCCCCCCACCACGTAAACTTAATTACACTCGACACCCGTTAGCATGCCCTAAATACCCCTAGCATTCGCAAATAAGTCCCTACCCTTTTTAGATAATTGTGAATAGGCCCCTGGACCCCGTTTAAGCCCTGAAACCACCTTTAGCGCGTCATTTTATGTGCGAAACGACCTCTGATTGACCCGAAACTTTACCACTCCGCTTCTAGTATAGTTTTAGCCGTGCCATTAAGAAACCACCCAGAGATAGCACCCCTAACTCCGTAACTAAATTATTTCCGATTCAAGCTCAACGATGAAAGCTTTTAGTTCTTTCGCTTGATGGTATGTCTGTTTGTTTGCGTCGTAGGACACGGAGTGAACGAAGAAGTTCCCGACTGCGACCAAGCACCCGAGGACCAGTTTTGCGACCCCGAACCCGAGGGACAGTGCTTCGATCAAGACCTCCCGCAAGGGTTTGACGATGGCAAGTTCAATTCCGCCCCTTGATGCATATTTTTATCCTAGTTTTTATAAACACGACCCAGTGGCCTGTTTTATGAAATTGCATGGTTTTGCGTGCCGTAAACATGGTAGGATAGCCACCCTTGTGTGATAACCATACCTTGAACACCTGATTTTATAAAGAAAATGCGTGTGTGTGGGAAAGGGTAAAATGTGGATTTGAGAAACGAGTCGGACGGGATGGATGGCATTTCTGTGTGAATTGCCGTTGGTGTGCTCGTACCTGTGTGGTTGAGCGTGGAGGGGAGATATCCATCTTGTCACCCCTAAGGACCGAGTTGATGTGTCATCTCACCTAGCTTCCTGTCGTGCAAACCACTTGACCGTTGTATGGGCAACGGCTTGGCCTAACCCCACTAGTTAGTCTGATAGCCATCAGGAGAGCTGGGAGCAATGGGTGATCAAGGAGATGGGATAAGCTCTGTGTGACTTATGCCCCGGTTAAACCTCGGTGGTAGGTCGAATGACCCCTTGATAAATCCCGTGGTGGCTAGTCAGGTCTAGCTAAGGTGGGTAAGGGCTTCGATGGGATCTGCACCGGCACTAAGGTGTTCGTGCTGTGGTACCCCACCTGTGGGTAAAGTTGCACACCTCTGCAGAGTTAAAATCTATTCGAATAGCCGTGCTCACGGTACTGGGCAAGTTACGGTGTGGTCACATAACTAGTGTTTCTCTCTGGGAATGGATGGGCTGGTGTGAGTTGTTTGGAAAGTGTCCGGCAGTTGTGCCGTGTGCTACGGTGGACGGGGAGTCCGGTAGCAGTTTAAAACTTGGATCCTGTGTGGATCGACACCGTGCGCTTTTTGGTATTAGAAAACTCATTTTGAAAGTTGTTTTTGAACAAACTTTGCACACAACTGAGTTTTCCGTAAATGAACTATAACCTTATCCTTGGATTATCCTGTGCATTAAAATCTGTTATACCCCCCCCTCCGTGGGTGTGATTGGACTTGCTGAGTACGTTTGTACTCACCCCTTCTTACTTTTACAGTGGAAGACCCAGACTACGTCCCCGAAGACAACGAGTAGGGTTTCGTCCTGCACCCAGTCTTGCCTGTGGTTGAGGTCACCGCTGGATTCCGCATGGCGCAAGACTCTGATGATTCTCTTTTCGTAACTAGTGTAGTGGTATGGGTTTTAGTTGTAATCCTCGCGATAGTGGCGCTTCATTGCCCATTACCGCGAAGAGTTGTACGGTGATGTACCACCTGTTGTAATAAAAGTGTTATCAGCCTCCTGGGACTGGTAAATTAACGCTTTTAAGTCTTCCCTGATGGGGGGACGCTTCAGGTGGTATCAGAGCCGTAGGCTGGCCGTAGGACGTGACCCTAGGAGCGAGACCCCTTTTTCAGGCCCTAGAATTTGTCCCGATTTGGAAACTTTCTGCACAAACACTCACCACTGGTCTTTGCCTTGTTCCAGATGGCTGGCAATGGATGGGTTAGCGGAATCTGCCACGCAGAGCCCGGCCTCCCCAAGTTACTATTGCTCAGCCTGGAACGTGTTGGGATCATGGAGCCACCGGAGTATGCCTACCGTGAGTACCTCGCCGGAGGCACCCTTCGGTGCGACATGATGGTTTTTGTGGAGAGAAGCACCCGCTACCCCGATGTGGACCCTTGGTTCATCTCCACTGCTGGTTTCCGCTTCCCCGACACCTATCGAAAGGCCGCTCGTAAAGCCCTGCGACGGCTGCGTGTGCTCTACAGGCGCCACCTTCAGCGGACCCCTATGGGATTTTTCCCACCCGCTGAGGGAAGGGGACGCACTTGGATTGCCCGAATGAGGGGACTTGGACGAGAAGAAGAAGACCTAGAAGATACGGTCTCCCACCTGTCCATCTACCTTACTGGCTTGGATGCACTCTACCGCGAGCAGGCGGCACAACTGAAGCAGCTAATCCATGGGATTGAAAAGATAACCCAGGAGCTGGAGGAGCAACGAACAAGAGCTGCGAACGCCGAGTATTCAGTGGCCGCCCTCCAAGTCCAGATACAAGAATACGAGAACCGCAATGGAATAGGTGGGTGGATAGAGGAAGAAGAAGAAGAACCCATGGAAACCCATTGGGATAAGGGTACTCAGACCGAAAACGAGATGGATCGGTTCCTTCCAATAAAGAAGCGCTCTATTAGGACCGAGGAAGAATCCCCATGATAGGATTAGCGCCCCTAGCCAAAACCCTACCCTAATGATCACGTATCCATGAAAACTGTACCACCCTTGTTGTAATAATAAATATCATCTACTCCCTTTTGCACCTGTACCAGGTTGTTTACCCTGTTCCTATTTCAGATGGCTGAGGAAGGATGGACCCAGGGTGATTGCCAAGCTGCACCTGGATTCCCCAGCCTCTTGATCAACACCCTGGAAGGCCTTGGCGTTACGGAACGCCCAAGGTACTACAGCCGAGAGTACGAGCACCATGGTACCCTCCGCTGCAGGGTGATCCTGGTCATCGCCAGGAGCAACCGCTACCCCGACATTCAGCCTTGGCGAGCGACCGCCACGGGGTTTAGACACCAAGACACCTACCCCTTGGCCATCAGAAAAGCACTCCGTTATTTGTGCCGGATTTTTGAAGAACACCTCGCCCCCACACCGGCGAAGTTCTTCCCGCCGGCCATCAGAACCCCAGTCTGGGAAGCACGCATGAGAAACCTGGAACGACGTCGCCACGAAGAAGGCCCCCTGTACCAAGTGGCTACTTACCTAGCCGCCCTGGACCAACTCTTTGATGAACAAGCCAACCTTCTAAGGGAGCAGACCCATCGAGCCGAGCAAGCAGAGCTTGCGGTGAGGATGCAGCAGATCAGAGCCGCCCACGCCGAGGCGAGAGCCGCAGCCACGGTCAGTAGCGAAGCAGTCGCCCAAGAAAGCCTCAGGCAGGCCCGAGACCGGCGTATGCAAGATTGGACCCAAAGTGGAACACCAGTCCCGGCGATAGGGGAAGACCACGTTTTACTCGGGACACCCGTCATAGGGTGGGATCACTCTTTGGGAGCACACGAGCCCCACCCGAGAATCCTGAAAGTTCTGCTGCCGCCGACGAAGGGGATGCTGCAATGCAGCCCCTGACCGATGGGAACCCAGAAGACGGCAAACGAGAACCTCTCGCCCTGTCCGCCCCAGAAGAAGACACACCACGCAAGTAAAGTGACCGACGCCATCCCAGTGATGCCCTCCCCCAGCCTTTCTGTTTACGCCGTACCCTTAAGACAAGACCATGGCTGAGTAGCACGAGACCTAGTCGTACCCCCAAGCTGTGCCCCCCCTGGCTGTAATAAAAAGGGTTTGTGCTTGCTATTTGATTGTGTGCTGGTTTGTTGTGTGCTACTTGTTTATATGGGTACCGGCAGAAGGTAGATTCTGCCTCATATATACGAATTAAACAACTTAAACATCACAAAATCGTAACTCCGATTTACCCAATCAACAGGTGACCCCCCGGAACGTCGCGAGGGCCTCCCGTGGCCGGAACCCCGTAGCCGCTAGTGTCGGAGCACAGCCCGTTGAACAAGATCTTCCCCAAGGAGAGCAAGAAGTAAGCCAGAACCGAGGGGGAAGTCAAGAAGGAGAACAACTACCACCACCCCCACCCCTCGGAGACCTGGCGCAGATCATCCATAACCAGACCCTCATACTGGAGACTCTGGCGAATGCCCTCATTAACCGGCAGCCACGAGGGCAGAATATGAACGACAAGCTGACGGCCTTTCTAAGGACCAAGCCACCTACCTTCGCCGGATCCTGCAACCCATTGGATGCTGACGACTGGTTGCGAGTAATTCAGAGGAAGCTCGAACCATTCGAATGCCAGGACCGGGATAAAGTCCTTCTGGCAGCCCACCAGCTCACCGGAACAGCATTATCCTGGTGGGAAAACTATTGTGCCGCAGCCGAAGATGCCTCTACCATCACCTGGGGACAATTCGTAAGGGAGTTCCGCCGCTACCACATCCCTTCGGCCACTATGAAGCGCAAGGCGGATGAATTCCGCGCACTACAACAAGGAAGCCTGTCGGTGGAAGGAGTACACCCACCGGTTCATAGAATTGGCCCGGTACGCGCCGGAAGAAGTAAACGACGACGATAAGAAGCAAGACATGTTCAAGAAGGGGTTAAGCCCAGAACTCCGGACCTTGCTTACTCCCCAGATCTATCCGGACTTCAACACCCTGATGAACAAGGCTATCCTCACAGAAAGGGCCAAAGCTGAAGAGAGAAAGGATAATAAACGCAAATTCCTGGAAAGTAAGGCCCGCCAACAGGACCGCTTCCAAAAGCGAGGAACACCAACTACACTGCACCAAGATCTCAGGCCCCAATGCAGTATAGGACTCAGTCCCAAGTGACAGGATCACAGGCCCCGCCTAGGAGTCAGAATACCACGAGGGCCCCGCAGAGCAATGCAAGCCAGGCCGCCCCTGACAACAACAATGTTAGGGCCTGTTTCAACTGCCGCGAGATAGGGCATTACATTGCCAACTGCCCTTATGCCAAGAATAAGCCGGCCACGTCAGCCTTCTCCAACACAGTGAATGGACCCAGACCAGCCCTAACTGGTGCCAACCGTGTGCCCGTCCGCAACAATGACAACAGTCAGCAGACGAAGCAGCCCCAGCAGTCGTTTGGACGAGCCCGCGTCAATCACATCGATGCGCAGGAGGCTCAAGAAGCTCAGGGCGTAGTGCTCGGTGAGTACCTAGTCAACTCAGCTCTGGCAACAGTACTATTTGATTCTGGGGCATCGCACTCGTTCATATCCTCAAGCTTTGTGGAAAAACACAAAATACCTACAGTACTACTAGCTACACCCCTATTAACCCGGACGCCTGGAGGCGACATCAATTGTCAAATAGGTTGTCCACAGGTAAGGATCAATTTAAGTGGGGTAGAATTTCTAGCAGATTTGGTAGTACTTAAGTCTGGGGGAATAGACGTGATTCTTGGGATGGACTGGTTAAGCCGACACAATAGTCTCATAGGCTGTACCGACAAAGTGGTACGCCTAACAAACCCCGAAGGAGTACAAGTGATCTGCCACACCCGGGATAGTAAGTTTGACCCAATGATGTTTAGCATGGAAGCCAAGCCCTTAGAAGAAGTCCCGGTAGTAAACGAATACCCAGACGTCTTCCCCGAAGAACTTCCCGGTATGCCACCGGATAGGGATATAGAATTCGTCATTGACCTTACCCCTGGAACTCCCCTATAGCCAAGAGACCCTATAGGATGGCAGCCTCGGAATTGAAGGAGTTAAAGAAGCAACTAGAAGAATTGCAACGAATTGGTTTATCAGACCAAGCTCGTCGCCATGGGGAGCCCCGTGCTGTTTGTCAAAAGAAAGATGGGAGTATGAGGTTGTGTGTAGATACCGGGCACTGAATGAAGTTACCATTAAGAATAAGTACCCCCTCCCCAGGATTGATGACCTCTTCGATCAGCTAAAAGGAGCCAAGTACTTTTCCAAGATCGATCTAAGGTCAGGGTATTTTCAACTCAAGATTAGGGAAAGTGACATCCCTAAGACAGCTTTTGTCACCCGCTATGGGCAGTTTGAGTTCACCGTAATGTCCTTTGGACTAACCAATGCCCCTGCCTATTTTATGAACCTCATGAACAAAGTATTTATGGACGAGCTGGATAAGTTTGTCGTAGTCTTTATCGACGACATACTTATCTACTCCCAGAGTATTCAGGAACATGAGCAACATCTGCGGGTAGTATTGGAAAAGCTGAGGGCACATAGGTTATATGCCAAGTTCAGCAAGTGTGAATTTTGGCAGGAGAGAGTAGCTTTCCTTGGTCACATTTTAACCGCGGAAGGTGTAGCAGTGGACCCAGAAAAGGTCGAAGCAGTCTCCAACTGGCAGCGACCGACTAACGTTAGTGAAATCAGAAGCTTTCTGGGATTAGCTGGGTACTATCGGAGATTTATTGAGGGATTCTCCAAGATAGCCCGACCCATGACGGAACTTCTTAAGAAGGAGAAGAAGTTCGCCTGGACAGAAAGTTGTGAAAGAAGTTTTCAAGAGTTGAAACAAAGGCTGACAACCGCTCCAGTGCTGACCCTACCGGACATTCATCGGGATTTTGTCATTTATTGTGACGCATCCCGACAAGGATTAGGGTGTGTTCTGATGCAGGACGGGAAAGTCGTTGCATATGCTTCTCGCCAACTCAGGACTCATGAGCAGAACTATCCGACCCATGACTTGGAATTGGCAGCCGTAGTGCATGCCCTTAAGATCTGGAGACATTACCTGATTGGAAATAAGTGTGAGGTTTATACCGACCACAAGAGTCTGAAATATATCTTCACCCAGTCGGATTTAAACTTAAGGCAAAGAAGATGGTTGGAGTTGGTCAAGGACTATGACTTGGAAATTCATTATCACCCCGGGAAAGCAAACGTAGTAGCCGATGCCTTAAGTCGGAAAAGCTATGGACCCGAGGATGACCATCTACGCGAGGAAATGGCACGATTAAACGTGCACATTGTTCCTCGAGGTTCCAGCCAAGTGCTGAACGTCCGATCAACACTAGAGGATAGGATCAGAGAGGCTCAAGGATCGGATCAAGAGTTAGTAAGGATTTGCAAACAAACTGGAGAAAACAAAGCACCGGGTTTCAGAGTGGACGATAAGGGAACATTATGGTACGAGGATAGGATTTGTGTACCCCAGAATGGAGATTTCCGGCAGTCGATCATGGACGAAGCCCATAACTCGGCCTACTCCATCCACCCAGGATCCACCAAAATGTATATGGATATAAAGCAAAAATATTGGTGGAATGGGATGAAGGTGGACATTGCACGATTTGTGGCTCATTGTGATGCCTGCCAAAGGATCAAGGCCGAACATCAAAAGCCGGCAGGATTATTGCAACCCTTGCCTATCCCGGTCTGGAAATGGGATGAAATAGGAATGGACTTTGTAGTGGGTCTACCCAGAACACAGAAGGGACACGATTCCATATGGGTAATTGTGGATCGACTCACTAAATCGGCACATTTCATACCCGTAAGAACCACTTATGGTGGAGAAAAGCTGGCAAGACTTTACGTGGAAAACATAGTGAAGTTACATGGAGTGCCTAGCAGAATTGTCTCGGATAGAGGGACCCAATTTACATCTAGGTTTTGGAAAAGCCTGCATGAAGCCATGGGCACCAAGCTAGATTTCAGTTCTGCGTATCACCCACAGACGGACGGTCAAACCGAAAGGGTAAATCAGATTATGGAAGATATGCTGAGAGCATGTGTCCTAACCTACGGGAAGGACTGGGAGCAGAGTCTGCCTTATGCAGAATTCTCGTACAACAATATCTACCAAGCCAGCCTGGGCATGTCGCCATTCAAAGCTCTCTACGGAAGAAAGTGCAAGACTCCTCTGATGTGGTCGGAAGTTGGGGAACGTGCCCTAGTTGGACCCGCACTTATAAAGGAAGCAGAAGAAAAAGTAGCAGAGATCCGCGAAAAGCTGAAAGCGGCTCAATCCCGACAGAAGAGCCACGCAGACAAGAAGAGGCGGGAAATGAGTTTCAATCCGGGAGATTTTGTTTATCTCAAGGTCTCACCCATTCGAGGAACGCGAAGGTTTCAAGTGCAAGGAAAATTGGCCCCTCGATACATTGGACCGTACCGAGTTCTGAAGAGGGTCGGAGCAGTGGCATACCGACTGGAGTTACCGGAAGAAATGTCAGATATACACCCAGTATTTCATGTCTCGCAATTAAGGAGATGTTTAAGAGTACCCGAGGGGGAATATGTGCCAGCGGAAACAATAGACCTACAACCGGATCTGCGATACCAGGAAGTACCGGTCAAAATCCTGGACACTGTCACTAGAAGGACAAGAAACTCTGAGGTGCGGATATGCAGGGTTCAATGGAGCAGACACGGAATAGAAGAAGCAACCTGGGAACGCGAGGAGGCGCTAAAGAAGGAGTTTCCCCATCTATTCAAGAATCAGCCGAATCTCGAGGACGAGATTCATTTAAGTGGGGTAGGTTTGTGACGTCCCGAAAATCTCGAATTCTAAATTGCGCGTTAAGGTGCCCTGACCGAAAATTTATCCGTCGTAAAACCCTGACTCCCTCCGTTTCACCGCCACACCGACGGCCGACGCGAGCCTGACCATCCCGCACCGCTCACACGCTAGAGTAATTCGTAAAAACGGTGCGACGACAAAACCCTAACCCTAACCAGACCGCTGTCCTGTTCCGCGTCGCTCGACGGCTTGTCGCCTACGCGCGGCCGCCCGCCGTGATTAGCGTCGACGCGACACCTTTCCTTTCTCTCCTCGCGCGAATATAGGGCGCGTGGCCGACCGGCCGCAGTCGCCACCGCGACCGGCGCCGACGCGTTCCCCTCTCTCTCTCCTTTTTTTCTTTTTTTTTCCTTTTCTTTCTTTTCTCTTTTCTCTTTTCCTTTCTCCCTTTTTCCCTTCTTCTTCCTTCCTTCTTTCTTTCCTCCCCTCTCTGCTCCTGAACGCCGCCCGACCCCGGCTCCCGAGCCACGGCCACTTTCCCTCCCCTGTGCGCACGCACGCCCCTGGGCTCGGCCACCCGTGCCCACGCACGCACGCCTCTGCGCCCGGCCGTGCACGCCCTGCGCGTGCTCCACGCGCCGCGCCGCCCGCCGCGCCGCTCGCCGTCAGGACGGCCGCAACGCCGCGCCGCCCGCCGCCAACGCTCCGCCCCGCCGCGCGCGCCGTCGTTTCCTTGCTCCTGTGACGGCACAGTCCCGCGTACGGCACCTCGGCACCCCCGCTGCACACCGCGTCGCGACGAAAGCCCACGGCCGAGCGCCATTAGTGCCGCCCCACGCCGCTCGCCGGCTTCCACCTACCCCCGGCCTCTCCGTTGCTTTCCCCGGCCTATAAATCGGCCCCGCGCCACCCCTTGTCCCCCCCACAGCTCCCACCGCCGCCCCCTGCCTCTCCCCGCGCCCCCATCGCCGGCCGCCCGTGCCGCACCACCCGCCGCTGCAGGCCACCATCGCCCGGCCCCCTCGCTCCACCTCGGCTCAAGGTGAGGCCGGGGATGAGATCCCCGTGCCCCCCTCTCCCTCATCCCCCATACCCCCGAGCTGCCCTTGGCCCTGGCCGGCCGGGATTTGGCCGCCGGCGCCCTTCCCCTACCCCTCCTCTGCTCTGTGCGGGAGGAAGGAGGAAGAAAGGGTGTTTTTGCCCAAAACCCCCTCCCCCTTCCTGTATTCCTCCAAAAGGAACCACTCCCCTTAATTACTTCTTTTCGCTAAAGAGACCTTGCCCTTTTTAATATTTCAAACCAAGTCCCCCCCACCACGTAAACTTAATTACACTCGACACCCGTTAGCATGCCCTAAATACCCCTAGCATTCGCAAATAAGTCCCTACCCTTTTTAGATAATTGTGAATAGGCCCCTGGACCCCGTTTAAGCCCTGAAACCACCTTTAGCGCGTCATTTTATGTGCGAAACGACCTCTGATTGACCCGAAACTTTACCACTCCGCTTCTAGTATAGTTTTAGCTGTGCCATTAAGAAACCACCCAGAGATAGCACCCCTAACTCCGTAACTAAATTATTTCCGATTCAAGCTCAACGATGAAAGCTTTTAGTTCTTTCGCTTGATGGTATGTCTGTTTGTTTGCGTCGTAGGACACGGAGTGAACGAAGAAGTTCCCGACTACGACCAAGCACCCGAGGACCAGTTTTGCGACCCCGAACCCGAGGGACAGTGCTTCGATCAAGACCTCCCGCAAGGGTTTGACGATGGCAAGTTCAATTCCGCCCCTTGATGCATATTTTTATCCTAGTTTTTATAAACACGACCCAGTGGCCTGTTTTATGAAATTGCATGGTTTTACGTGCTGTAAACATGGTAGGATAGCCACCCTTGTGTGATAACCATACCTTGAACACCTGATTTTATAAAGAAAATGCGTGTGTGTGGGAAAGGGTAAAATGTGGATTTGAGAAACGAGTCGGACGGGATGGATGGCATTTCTGTGTGAATTGCCGTTGGTGTGCTCGTACCTGTGTGGTTGAGCGTGGAGGGGAGATATCCATCTTGTCACCCCTAAGGACCGAGTTGATGTGTCATCTCACCTAGCTTCCTATCGTGCAAACCACTTGACCGTTGTATGGGCAACGGCTTGGCCTAACCCCACTAGTTAGTCTGATAGCCATCAGAAGAGCTGGGAGCAACGGGTGATCAAGGAGACGGGATAAGCTCTGTGTGACTTATGCCCCGGTTAAACCTCGGTGGTAGGTCGAATGACCCCTTGATAAATCCCGTGGTGGCTAGTCAGGTCTAGCTAAGGTGGGTAAGGGCTTCGATGGGATCTGCACCGGCACTAAGGTGTTCGTGCTGTGGTACCCCACCTGTGGGTAAAGTTGCACACCTCTGCAGAGTTAAAATCTATTCGAATAGCCGTGCTCACGGTACTGGGCAAGTTACGGTGTGGTCACATAACTAGTGTTTCTCTCTGGGAATGGATGGGCTGGTGTGAGTTGTTTGGAAAGTGTCCGGCAGTTGTGCCGTGTGCTACGGCGGACGGGGAGTCCGGTAGCAGTTTAAAACTTGGATCCTGTGTGGATCGACACCGTGCGCTTTTTGGTATTAGAAAACTCATTTTGAAAGTTGTTTTTGAACAAACCTTGCACACAACTGAGTTTTCCGTAAATGAACTATAACCTTATCCTTGGATTATCCTGTGCATTAAAATCTGTTATACCCCCCCCCTCCGTGGGTGTGATTGGACTTGCTGAGTACGTTTGTACTCACCCCTTCTTACTTTTATAGTGGAAGACCCAGACTACGTCCCCGAAGACAACGAGTAGGGTTTCGTCCTGCACCCAGTCTTGCCTGTGGTTGAGGTCACCGCTGGATTCCGCATGGCGCAAGACTCTGATGATTCTCTTTTCGTAACTAGTGTAGTGGTATGGGTTTTAGTTGTAATCCTCGCGATAGTGGCGCTTCACTGCCCATTACCGCGAAGAGTTGTACGGTGATGTACCACCTGTTGTAATAAAAGTGTTATCAGCCTCCTGGGACTGGTAAATTAACGCTTTTAAGTCTTCCCTGATGGGGGGACGCTTCAGAATGGTATGTTGTTTGGTTTCTAGAACGGGTTGACAGAGTTCTGATGGTACTTTTAAGTAGGGTATTGTAAAGTACCTTAGGTTTCCATCTGATTTTCAGTCCCTGCTATTATCAGAATTGATTATCTCATTCTATTTATCTTGTACTTTCTCAAGCAAGGTAAAAGGTCTCATCATTTGCATTCTGTGGCAGATGGCAGCCCCTCCTAACATCTTTTGGGATCCGGCAGGGCATCTCCATACAAATGCCCTGCATTGGGAGGGTTTTCCTCATTTACTTTGGGAATCCTTAAGGTCGTTTGGCTATACCGACCCTCCACAGTATGATGCAATGGAGTATTAGGAAGAGGGCATTTATCGGGCTCGGGTCAAAATAACTATCCCTCAACACCCTCACCGTTCCCAATGGCAACCCATTGAAATTGAAGTAGTGGGTTATTGGATCGTGGATACCATTGAAGGGGCAGCACTGGAAGCTATCTATGTCTTCTGTAATCAACATCCTAGGGAAG
This sequence comes from Panicum hallii, assembly GCF_002211085.1. Lineage (NCBI taxonomy): Eukaryota > Viridiplantae > Streptophyta > Magnoliopsida > Poales > Poaceae > Panicum > Panicum hallii. The sequence goes on from NC_038047.1 coordinate 27,423,155, forward strand.
TCGCAGGACAACCCATTGGTTTATTTGCTACGACAGATCCTAATGAGCCAGAATGGAATCTCAGGATAGTCTCTGAGAGTCATAGATTGGAAGGTCCACCGAAAGAAGTTCTTCGAGGTATGATGCGGTTTATGAACGTGCAGTATCATTATCAATTGTTACTGCGTTGTGAGATGGGCCAATTGGTTAATGCTGCACGAAGTCTCTATAGGGAAGCTGATAGACATATCACCCAAGTGGATCAGCTTCGAGCTTTGGTGATTGAGAAAGATGGAATTATTGCTACCCAAAATGAGACTATTCATCACCGGGAAGATCAAATCAATCAAAGTGATGCGACAATCACTCAACGGAACACAATCATTGAATTTCTTCAAGAGCAGATTCATGATCTTATCCTCGAAGTGGATGATGCCAATGCGCACATAAATGAGCTCCAACAGCAGCCCGTACCTCCTGTAGTACCGGCACCTGAAGCAGAAGAAGAAGATCCTGAGGAAATTGAGGGAGTCTCCAAAATTGACTCTGAGCACGGAGATCCTGTCATCAGTCCCCATCATTCCTCTTCGGGTAGTCAGTCATCAGTAGGCAACTTTGATGACTTTTAGTTGTGGTTCATTGGGTGATAGTCTAGAAAAATGTGACATAGGCGGTGTGTAGTCTATCTAGATGTAGAGCCACTTGTTGTATATGTGGCATGTGTTCTTAGGCAAAGGTTTGTAATAGTTTGAGTGTGTTAAGGTAAGATGTAATGATCACCAGTGTTGATATAGTAATCTAAATCTTGTGTTTTGTTATCCTGCTCAATGTCCTTGCATCTGTTCTGAGTGGATTGAATGGAGCATATGAATTACACTTCCATCTGGTAATTGCATATCATCTGAAATTGGAGTAAGAATATGGTTAATAATGGATATCTCCTTTATTTCAGATGGTTGGAGCTACTCGCGGAACCCTGGAAGGATTCCAGGCAGACCAGCCTAGTGGTTCTCAGCAACCGCCACCCCCACCTCCAAATCTGGCCGAGGTTATCACCCAGCAAACAGAGCTTCTTAACCAACTTGTACAAGCTCAGATGGACCACTTCCATCAGCAACCCCGAGGCCGAGATGAACCCCTGTCAGCCAGCTACCAGGACTTCCTCAGCACTCAGCCTCCATTATTCCATAAGGCAGACGAGCCTTTGGACGCAGACGCTTGGCTTTGAACCATCGAATCTAAGTTCGCTTTATTATCTGCTTCATGTTCAGATGAAAACAAGGCGCTTTTTGCAGTCCAGCAACTCCGCGGCACAGCTCGCCTATGGTGGGATCATTTTCATGCTATGCAGCCTGCTGATCATGTCGTCACCTGGGACGAGTTTCGGACTGCGTTTCGAGCGCACCACATACCCGAAGGACTCATTGAGTGAAAGCTCAATGAATTTTTTAACCTGACTCAGGGAACCCGCACCGTTATGCAATATGCACAAGTTTTCAACCACTTGTGCCAATATGCGGGATACCATGCGGACAATGATGCCCACAAAAGAGATCATTTTCGCCGAGGCCTAAACACCAAACTTAAAGAACGACTGAATTTGGTAAGAGCCGATAATTTTAATGAATTGGTCAACATGGCCATTACTCAAGAAGATTATATCTCAGCCCACAGAGCCGAAAAGAAAAGGAAGACACAAATAGGGCCTACAACTTCGCAACCGTCAAGGTATCGGTTGGTCCCAAGTACTGCTCCTCGAGCCCCGCCTCGAGGCAATTTGCCTGGCAGATGGGTAGCCCGACCACCCCAACAGACACGATTCAACCGACCACCGATGCCACAAATTCAACAGCAACCACAACAAGGTCCGCGGCCGAGCTTTCCACCAGTTACTCAAGGAAACAGCAACTATCGTTGTTTCAATTGCGGAAGCCCGTCCCACTTCATCAAGGACTGCCCTCAACCTAGGAAATCTTTCCAAGGGCAGCCATCCAGTCCGATCAACAAGGGTAAAGGCAAAAGACAAGTGGTCCAGGTCCGTCAAGGGAGGGTGAACCTCACCACACTCTCCGAACTTCCCGAAGGGACACCGATAATGACGGGTACATTTTCTATCAACCATCACCCCGTTATTGTTCTCTTTGATTCTGGCGCCACCCATAGTTTTATCAGTAAGGAGTGTGGGACTAAAGTAGGCTTGGATATTTATCCTACTAACGAAGATTATAAGATAACCACTCCTGGTGGGAAAACCTTATCAAATCAAATCTATATGAAGGTACCACTTCTACTGGGTAGTCAATTGATGAAAACAGACTTACTTCTGTTAGACCTAAAGGGAATGGATGTCATTTTGGGAATGAACTGGATGGCCCAGCACCATGTGTCTTTAGATATCTCTTCTCGAACTGTGGAGATAGATTCACTTGAACACGAATCTACCATTCTTTATGTTCCACAACCAGAGTACTTCAACTCTTGTACCTATGCTGCATCTGGGACTAAGCTAATAGATATCCCTGTGGTTCATGAATATTCGAAAGTCTTTCCAGACGATTTGCCTGGAATGCCCCCAGATAGAGATATCGAGTTTATCATAGAACTCCAACCTGGTACAGCCCCTATCTCTAAGAAATCCTATCGCATGCCTCCTAACGAGTTGGCTGAGTTGAAAATCCAACTCCAGGACCTCTTAGACAAAGGTTTCATTCATCCAAGTGCATCACCATGGGGTTGTCCAGCCCTGTTTGTGAAAAAGAAAGACAATAGCCTAAGGCTGTGTGTGGACTATCGTCCTCTCAATGCGGTAACTATCAAAAACAAATATCCCCTACCCCGCATTGACATTCTTTTCGATCAATTAGCCGGAGCTAAGGTATTCGCTAAGATTGATCTTCGTTCCGGCTATCATCAAATTAAGATCCGGCCCAGTGATGTTCCAAAAACAGCTTTCTCCACTCGATATGGTCTATACGAATATCTAGTCATGTCATTTGGTCTCACTAATGCTCCAGCCTATTTCATGTACCTCATGAATTTTGTCCTCATGCGAGACCTCGACAAATTTGTTGTGGTCTTCATTGACGACATCCTGATCTACTCCAAAACTCCAGAAGATCATGTCAAACACCTTCATGTTATCCTTCAGCGATTAAGAGACCACCACCTGTACACCAAGTTCTCCAAGTGCGAATTTTGGTTGGACACAGTAAAATTTCTGGGCCATACCATTTCTGGAGACGGAATATCCGTCGATCCCAGTAAAGTATAGGAGGTGATGGATTGGAAAACCCCAACCTCAGTCCATCAGATCCGTAGTTTTCTTGGTCTAGCAGGCTATTACAGTCGATTCATTCCGGATTTCTCCAGAATAGCCAAACCTATGACCGAACTACTAAAGAAAGGTGTTAAATTCGCTTGGGATCAAAAATGCGAAGATGCATTTCACATTCTCAGAGATCATCTTACTACTGCTCCAGTCTTGGCACAACCGGATGTGTCAAAACCCTTTGACATCTATTGTGATGCATCAAGAACCAGGCTTGGTTGTGTACTTATGCAAAACCACCAAGTGATTGCATATGCATCACGGGCACTCAGAGTTCATGAACAAAATTATCCTACTCATGACCTTGAACTAGCAGCTGTCATCCATGCCTTAAAAATTTGGAGACATCATCTAACGGGTGCAAAGTGTCATATATATACCGACCACAAAATTCTCAAATATATCTTTACACAAGCAGACTTGAATATGAGGCAAAGACGCTGGCTAGAACTGATCAAGGATTATGATCTAGAGGTACATTATTATCCAGGCAAGGGCAATGTCGTTGCAGATGCACTCAGTCCCAAAATACATTGTTCTTGCGTATCTGTTGAAGTTTCCAACGAAACTCTTTGTTGGGAAATGAGACAGCTTAATCTAGAAATCATCTCCCAAGGTGACTTAAACCATCTTTCAGTTTAAGCCACGCTTAGGGATGACATTGTTCTAGCCCAACAACGCAGTAAAGGAGTTAGAATCATTAAGCAAGAGATAACACAAGGAGAGAAAAAGTATAAATGTTTCCAAGTGGATCCTGAAGGAATTTTATGGTTCGACGAATGTATTGTTGTACCCAAAGACCATAAACTCCGTAAACAGATAATGGACGAAGCCCACCTATCCAAATTTTCTGTACACCCTGGCAGTACAAAGATGTACCAGGATCTGAAACAGAACTTTTGGTGGACTCGTATGAGGCAAGAAATTGCCAAATATGTCTCAGAATGTGATATCTGTCAAAGAGTTAAAGCCAGTCACCTAAAGACTGCTGGTATCCTCCAACCTCTACCTATTCCCTCTTGGAAGTGGGAAGATATCAGTATGGACTTTATTGTTGGTCTGTCTAATACCTCTCTGAGACATGACTCTATCTGGATAATCGTTGATCGATTAACCAAAACTGCACATTTTCTTCCTGTACACACTACATATAATGCCAAGAAGTATGCCAAGATTTACTTGGATCAAATTGTTCGTCTTCACAGCATACCCAAAACAATTATTTCCGATCGTGGAGCACAATTCGTCGCTCGATTCTGGGAACAACTTCAAAATGCTCTTGGAACTAAATTAATTCGAAGTTCCGCATGTCACCCTCAAACAGATGGACAGACTAAAAGAGTAAATCAGATCTTAGAAGATATGCTCAGAGCCTGTGTCCTCCAATATGATAAGCATTGGGATAAATGCCTACCACTGGCAGAATTCTCATACAATAACAACTATCAGACCAGTCTCAAGATGGCCCCAGTTGAAGCATTGTACGGTCGCCGTTGTAGAACTCCTTTGAGTTGGTCACAAACCGGCGAGCGTAAAATCTTTGGACCAGACCTTGTCAATGCGGCAGAAGAGAAAGTAAGGATTATACAGGCGAATCTGAAGACGGCACAATCTCCACAGAAAAGCTACGCTGATATACGAAGAAGACCATTACGGTTTCAAGCCGGAGACTTCGTACATCTTCGAGTATCTCCTACCCGAGGCATTCAAAGGTTCGGCGTAAAAGGGAAACTTGCTCCTCGATACATCGGACCCTTTGAAATCCTTGAAATCTGTGGACCCGTAGCTTATCGTCTTCAACTTCCTTCTCAACTAGCGGCCATCCATAACATCTTTCATGTATCTCAACTTAGGAAATGTGCCAAGGTTCCTACTGAAATTATCGATCCTCAGACCATCGAAATCGAAGCCGACCTAACCTATACAGAACATCAAATCAGAGTGCTAGATACCAAAGAAAGGAGTACTAGAAGGGAAACCATTAGGATGTACAAGATTCAGTGGAACCATCACACAGAAGAAGAAGCAACATGGGAAACTGAGTCTTATCTTCAGCATAATTTCCCGGACTTCTTCCAAGCCAATCTCCGACATTGATCATTCAATTTCTTCTAATCCGAAATCTCGGGACGAGATTCTTTTTAGGGAGGAAGGCTGTGACACTCAGGTAAATAGTATGGTCACACCCTAGATCTTTAATGTGTGGTTATGTACAAAATGTAGCAAAAGTGTGTTTAAAAATGTTAATAATAAGGAAAAGTGATTGTTTGTATAATTGTATTTGAATTAGGGTCCTTTTGTGCTAAATGGGTGAGCAAGGAGGGTAGATTTAAAAAATATGAGGGTTGTTTTGCTAAAGTCCAAAATTTGTGTTTAAATCGCAATAGTAGGTGAAACTACCTTTTGGATATATGTGTAGTGTAGTTTTATCTATAGGATTTACATAAAGTTTGAAAGTTTAGCTAAGTTTTATTTTATTTTCAAAAACTTTTACTCTTATGTGGATGAGCCTTAAAGCAAAGTTGTGCATTTTGAAAAACTACACACTTTTGCTTTTGGGCCCATCTCCATTTGAGCACTGGTTGAAAAGTTATCTGTACATTACAGAGAGGCCCCTGTGTTTTCTGCTTTTTACAACCAGGTCCCCTTCATCTTCCCCAATCCCGTCTTCTCTCTGTTCTCTCCTCTGCTGCACGCCGCCGCCCCCGCCCGGTCCTGAGCGCCGCCCTGCAGCTCTGTGCCCTCTGCACCTTGCTCCACGCGTCGCTCTATCCCTCTCTCCACCGCCTGTGTTGCCCGCACTGGTCGCCCCTCATCCCTCCACGTCGGGCAGATGCCTCGAGCAGCCGCCACGCTGCCCGTCAGGCACGCCGGCGCCGCCTGCCGCTCTGCGCCTGGCTGCGTGTTTTCCCTCTTCCTTTTCCCTCTTTCCTGCAACCATGCGCTGCTACAAAACTGGATCGAGTCTCTTCTCCCCGGCTGTTTTACCCTCCTCTTCCCTCCACGACACCGAGCCGCCGCCGCTGATTCCTCACCGGAATCCTCCTCAGCCACACTGTCGGGACCCAATTCCCTTAGCCCTCTGCTTCCTCACCTCCTCCCCTAGTTCCCCAGCTTGATCCGGTCCAGCCCCGGCCACCCCCTCGCCGGAATTGCCCCCACCCCGAACCGCCCCTCACCGGTGCCACCCGAGCTTGGCCTCATCGTCGACAGCACCCTCCGCCACCTCTTCAGCCAATCCAAGTATGGGAACTACATCACTGTCGCCTCTTGGTGCTCATGCGTGCGCTAGCTCCTCCTGTTCACCGGTCCTTCGCCGGGAATGGCGACGTGCCGCCATGGCCGCCGCACCTCCCCGTCGTTAGCTCTGTTCCCCTATTGCCCGTCGTGCACTTCCACCTCCACAACACTCTCTAGGTTCCGTAGGTTCTGCCCCACCGGCCCCTCCCCACCGGTGACCTCGCCGCCGGCAAGAACACGCCGGGACCGCACGGCCAGCCGCTGTTGAGGTCGGGCAGGGACGTATTTGTGAGAAGGAAGTCTTTTCCAGGGACCCGAGCGCAAAAGACCAAGACCCCCCCCCCCTCTAGCAGTTCTATTATTTCATGTGTGTATGTTGCTGCCTTGCAAAATTCTTAGAAAACCACAGAAAAACCAAAAATTGCAAAATTAGTTTTGTTGGAAACTAGATTTCAAACCCTACAACTTTTGTTTATGAAGTTTGATATGAAACTAAATACTTTTTGCATCTATTTTAAATCTAAGGTTAAAAGGTGTTTGGTACATAACTTCTACATTTTAACTTTGCTTCTCATGATTTTTAGCATGTAAATTCTATAAGCTATGTGTAACCTTGTGTTAAAATTTCAAACCTAACACTGTGTTGTAGCTTAACTTCTTTTGAATTTGAGCAATTCAAATTTGAAATGTTAGCTAAGCATGTTCTTTAAACCTAATTAGTTAAGATCTTTGTATCATCCTCTAATGTGTGATGACTAGTGTGTAATTAAATTTCCAAAACTTTATGATCTTATTTACTTAGTTTTGAATTTAAACTTGGATTTAAAATTCAAATTCAAATGTTCTAGTTCCTGTTTGCGATAAATTTAGTATTATAATCATGACTCAATTAGGAAGGGTAATTCAAGCCTAAACCCTTTTTATTTCATAAACTCTTGTGCGTTGACTTGGTTGAATTGCAACTTTTGTAACATAAGATCTTAAATTCAAATCTCGTCTTACTTAATTTGTTGCATATCATATAGAATCGACGACGCTCGACAACGGAGATTACGAGTAAGTCTTAGGGCAAGACCAAGGGTTTTCTGAAGACTCAACACAAGTCATCGAGGAACTAACTGAAGCCCCGAACCAAAGTTCGGAAGCCTCTGAAATTCCTGCCCCCAGCCCCACTCAAGAAGGCAAGCCCCGATGCACATCCCAGTATTTCAAATTACTACAATTTCATTGTTATAATATATATCTTGCATTACGTCTAGGAGTTGCAATGAAACCCTAGTTGCATAAGATCTTAGGAATCCAATGTAATGTACCCGAGTCCTTATCGCATAGATGCTCTGCTAAATAGGACCGGTAAAAGTCGGGTGATTTCCTATCACTCGCGCGATATAGGAGTTGCTTGTTTACAATTCTGCAACCACTATAAGGATGATGGACAGGGTCGTGTGTTGTATCATGACCTGAAGGTTTACCCTGTCTGTTTTGTTAAAAGTGGTTAAGGTCGCAGCATGTGGTAGTGGTGGCTAAGCGTTTGAAAGTACTAACCACATACCGCGAAATATGGTAAGCGGTAAGCCTAGTAACCAATCGGCCCGGCAAGTGGACATACTTCCCACCACTCGTAATTTGGTTCTTCCCACGCACCGACGTGCGGGAGTACGTTCTGCATGGCAGATAGGAATACGGGTTTTGTAGTCGCGCTATAGACGTATATCCTGCACAATTGGTGTGCGTACGGTCCTACAGTCGCTTGTGGTGGACCTGATCCACGACCCGGAATGAAAGGAAAACGGTTGCTTCGGAACGATCTTTGGATGTTCCAAGCGTGTGTATTAGGTTTACCTTGCAAGGTTAAATTTGATTTAGAATCGTCCGCTTCTCACGAGGATTGAGACTGCTTATTCCTTCTGCCACATAGAGTAAAAAGTGTTATTGTTGATGGAATAATCTTGATGGATGATAATATCTATCTTGCTTGTTTAGTATAGGTGCTTACCTAGAATGGCTAATCAAGCTAGAATCTGAAAGCTAAAACTCGAAAGTAGGTTATACTCTTAGTTGTTTTTCAGCTAAAAATAACCCAGAACCCTTGCAATGCCTTCATGAGTCTAGTTACGGGCTAAAGTATACCCAAACTCGGGTAAGCCTTGCTGAGTATTAGAATGCTCAGCCTTGCTAGTATCTGTTTCAGGTATAACTTTTGAGAATTCCATGGACAACCCTGCATGGCCAACTTCTATACCTTTTGGCTGGTCCGTGGAGTGGGACCTGTCCCCGGCTGGCAGTGACCCTCCTGAGTGACACCAGGCCTTGGGCTAAGCATGGTGTCCTCTTTCGCGACGTGTGTAGTCGCGTAATCTTTTCTTTCCGCTGTGAGTTTGGACAAGCTGTTCTGCTTGTCAGTTTAAACATGATTTGTATAAGTTTACTTAAGTTTGAACCTGGTTTGTAATAATATCTGAATATCTATAAATTAAAAGTTGAAGAGCTATTCTGCGATTGTAAACTCACCTTCGTGCGAGGTAAGCCTGCTTCGATCCTGTTGAACCGTGGTTATATCGGGCGAAGACCCGACTGACCAATGGATTGTTCCATTTGAAGTGCGTTGAGTAAATGATAGCTGCATAGTAATCATTAGCGCACTTGAGTCGGAATAATTCAGGCGGTTCTGCCACAATGAATCCTAGGAACCTATGTATTGTGTCTGAGTCCTTATCGGATAGATGCTTTGCTAATAGGACCGGCAGAAGTCGGGTGATTGCCTGTCACTCGCGTGATATAGGAGTTGAATGTTTACTATTCTGCAATCACTATAAGGATCATGGACGGGGTCATGTGCAGTATCATGACTCGGAAGGTTATCCTGTCTATGTTGATACAAGTTGATAAGGTCGCAGTGTGTTGTAGTGGTGGCTAAGCGTTTGAAAGTACTAGCCACATGCCGCGAAATATGGTAAAGCAGTAAGCCTAGTAACCAATCGGCCCGAGGAGTGGACATACCTCCCACCACTCGTAATTTGGTTTTTCTCACGCACCGACGTGCGGGAGTACGTTCCGCGCAGCGAACAGGAGTACGATCATATAGTCGCGCTACAGATGTATGTCCTGCACAATTGGTGTGCGTACAGTCCTACAGTCGCTTGTGGTGGCCCTGTTCCACGAGTCGGAATGAAAGGCAAACGGTCGCTTCGGAACTATCGTTGGATGTTCCAAGCGTGTGAGTTAGGTTTGCCTTGCAAGGTTTGGAAATTCGGTTCAGAATCGTCTGTTTCTCGCAGAGATTGAGACTGCTTATTCCTTCTGCCACATAGAGTAAGAACAGTAACCTTTATAGAATAATCTGGATGGATTTTAATCTCTACCTTATTTGTCTAGTATAGGTGCTAACCTAGAATGTTTAGTGAAACTAGAATCTGACAGCTAAAATATGAAAATTAGCTCATACTCTTTGTTGCTTTTTAGCTGAAATTAAAACCAGAACCATTTCAAGCCTTCATAAGTTTAGTTACATGGCTAAGTATACCATGAAGCGGTTAAGCCTTGCTGAGTATTAGTATACTCAGTCTTGCTAGTGAATTTTTCAGGTATGACCTTTGAGAACCCCACGGATAGTCCTGCATGGCCAACCTCTATTCTGTTTGGTTGGTCCGTGGAGTGGGATTCGTCCCCGGCTGGCAGTAACCCTCCGGAATGATACCAAGTTTTGGGCTGAACATGGTGTCAACCTTCGCGACGTAGTAGTCGCGTGTTAATTTCTTCTGCTGTGACTCTGCACAAGCTTGCATAGCTTGTGGGTTTCAGACAATGTTAGTATAAGTTTACCTTAAGTTTGAAACGGTTTGTAATAATGTTTAATATGTTGTGGATTAAAAGTTGGTGAGCTGTTGTGTGATTGTAAACTCGCCTTCGTGCGAGGTAAACCTGCTTCGATCCTATTGAACCGTGGTTGTATCGGGTGGAGACCCAACAGACCAATGAGTTGTTCTGTTTGAAGTGCGTTGAGTTAATGTCTGCGGTATAGCGATGACTAGTGCACTTGAGCCGGAATAATTTAGGCAGTTCTGCCACAGGTTCCCAACAGCCGCCATCACCACCCCCAAATCTTGCTGAGGTTATGGCTCGACAGACCGAGCTTCTCAATCTGCTAGTGCAGGCACAACAGAACCAACATCGTCAGCAATCACGAGGAAGTCGTGATGACCTCAACCCCCAAGTAGCAAGTTATCAGGATTTCCTTAGTACTCAGCCCCCAATTTTCAGTAAGGTTGAAGAACCTTTGGATGCCGATGCTTGGCTTCATACCATGGAATTGAAGTTCGCCCTTCTTACTATACCATGTGCGGACTCGAGCAAAGCTCACTTCGCCGCCCAGCAACTTCGTGGTGCCGCCCGTATTTGGTGGGATAACTATTGCGCCATGCAGCCTGATGGCCATGTTGTCTCCTAGGAATAATTTCGGAATGCCTTCAGGGCACATCATATTCCTGAAGGACTAATGGAGCGGAAGTTGAATGAATTCTTGGCACTCACCCAAGGCACCCATACGGTACTGCAGTATGCACAGACTTTTAATCATTTGTGCCAATATGCAGGCTATCACGCCGATAGTGATGCCAAGAAACACGATCGTTTCCGTCGTGGCCTCAGTACCAAATTCAAGGAACGCCTGAACCTTGTGAAGGCTAATACCTTCAGTGAGCTGGTTAATATGGCTCTAACTCAGGAAGATTGCATCATGGCACATCATGCCGAGAAGAAACGGAAGATTCCCACTGGACCCTCGAGTGCTCAGTCACCGAGGTATCGTGTGGTTCCCAACGCACCGATCAGAGCACCGCAGCGGGATGCCCCACCTGGCAGATTTGTTTTCCGCCCGCCCCAACAGCAAGGAGGGTATAGACCTCCAGTGCCTCCGCAACAACCGCAACAGTTTGGCACAAGGCCAAACGTTCAACAATTTCAGCAAAGAAGCAACACTTATCATTGTTTCAATTGCGGGAGTGCAGATCATTTTATTAAGGATTGTCCTCGGTCCAAGAAGCCTCTTCAAGGGCAGAATTCTAATCAGAATAACCAGGGCAAGGGAAAGAAGCGAGTAATGCAAGTCCGGCAAGGGCGAGTTAACTTCACCACCCTTGCGGAACTTCCAGAAGGAGCCCCCATAATGACGGGTACATTTTCTATTGACTATAAACTCGTTATTATCTTGTTTGATTCTGGTGCAACTCATAGCTTCATTAGTAACAAATGTGTTGCCCGAGTGGGACTTGATCCTTGTCAAGCCCAGGGATCGTATATGATCTCTACCCCTGGGGGAAAGATTGGTTCCAATCAATTGATTAGATTTGTGCCAATACAGTTGGGTAGTAAGGTAATCAAAACTGATTTGGTTTTACTCCCTTTAGAGGGTATGGATATCATACTTGGGATGGATTGGATGACAAAACATAAGGTGTTGTTAGATATTGCCTCCCAAGTTATTGAGATTGTTTCACCATATGATGGAGCCACTACCCTCTATCTACCCCAACAAGAGTATTTTCACTCTTTCGTTTATGCAACTACAGACATCAAATTAGAAGACATTCCTATAGTATGTGAGTATCCTGATGTTTTTCCAGACGATTTTCCTAGAATGCCACCAGATCGGAATATCAAGTTCATTATTGAGCTCCAACGTGGCACAACCCCTATTTCCAAAAGGCCATATCGAATGCCGCCTAATGAATTGGCCGAGCTAAAAATCCAACTTCAAGATCTTCTGGACAAGGGTTTCATACGCCCAAGTGCTTCATCTTGGGGATGCCCCACTCTTTTTGTAAAGAAAAAGGACAATAGCTTAAGGCTATGTGTCGACTATCGTCCACTCAATGCAGTCACTATCAAGAATAAATATCCTCTTCCCCGCATTGACATTTTGTTCGACCAACTAGCTGGAGCCAAAGTCTTCTCTAAGATTGATCTACGCTCTGGTTACCATCAAATCAAAATCAAGCCTAGTGATATTCCAAAACAGCTTTCTCGACCAGATATGGACTTTATGAATATCTGGTTATATCTTTTGGACTCACTAATGCACCGGCATATTTTATGTATCTTATGAATTCAGTCTTTATGCCAAAGCTTGATAAATTCATCGTGGTTTTCATCGATGATATTCTAATATACTCTAAGACTGAAGAAGATCATGCTAATAATATACGTGTCGTTCTTCAACAACTACATGATCATCGCCTTTATGCCAAATTCTCTAAATGTGAGTTCTGGCTTGATAGTGTGAAATTTTTGGGACATACTTACTATCTCCAGTGAAGGCATATCAGTTGATCCAACCAAAGTTCAGGAAGTTATGGATTGGAAGCCTCCAACTTCTTCATCAAATCCGTAGTTTCCTTGGATTGGCAAGATATTATCACCGATTCATTCCCGACTTCTCTAAAATAGCCAAACCCATGACTGAGCTACTCAAGAAGGAGATTAAATTCCATTGGGATGATAAATGTGAAGAAGCATTTCACACCCTAAGACAACTTCTAACCACTGCTCCAGTATTAGCTCAGCCAGATAATACCAAGCCTTTTGATGTCTATTGCGATGCTTCCGGAACCGGACTTGGTTGTGTGCTTATGCAAAACAACCGAGTTATTGCTTATGCTTCCAGAGCACTCTGGAATCATGAACAAAACTATCCAACCTATGATCTTGAGTTAGCAGCTGTTATTCACGCTCTCAAGATTTGGAGACATCATCTTATGGGCGCCAAGTATAATATTTACACTGACCATAAGAGCGTCGAGTATATCTCTACTCAAGCTGACCTAAATATGAGGCAAAGGCATTGGTTAGAATTGATCAAGGACTATGATCTTGAGGTGCACCACCATCCCGGCAAAGCTAATGTGGTTGCGGATGCACTAAGTCACAAGGCACATTGTCATTGCTTATCCATAGAAATCTTCACTGAAACTCTCTGTTATCAAATGAGGAAACTCAATCTGGAGATCATTCCTCAAGGTAGTCTGAATCTCCTATCTATTGAACCTACTCTTCAAGATAGAATCATCATATCGCAAATGCATGATGAAGGCATCAAAATTATCAAACAGAAACTATCTCAAGGAGAAGCAAAATATAGGTGTTTCCACATAGATCATCAAGGAATTCTATGGTTCAATAATCGTATTGTTGTACCTAAGAATCATCAGCTTCGTAAGCAAATCCTTGATGAAGCACATCTATCCAAGTTTTCTATTCATCCTGGTAGTACAAAAATGTACCAAGACCTTAGGCAAAACTTTTGGTGGACTAGAATGAAAAGAGAAATTGCTAAATATGTATCCGAATGTGATACATGCCAGAGAGTCAAAGCCAGTCATCTAAAGATATCTGGTACACTCCAACCACTACCCATTCCATCGTGAAAGTGGGAAGACATCAGTATGGATTTCATTGTTGGTCTTCCCAACACATCTCAGAAACATGACTCTATCTGGGTAATCATTGATAGACTTACCAAAACTGCTCATTTTCTTCCCGTGCATACAACTTATACTGCTAAGAAGTATGCCAAAGTCTATCTCGATCAAATTATTCGTCTGCATAGTGTCCCTAAGACAATCATTTCTAATCGAGGGGAACAATTCATTGCACACTTCTGGGAGCAATTGCAGTCTTCTCTTGGAACCAAGCTGATTCGAAGCTCTGCATACCATCCACAAACTGATGGACAGACTGAGCGAGTTAATCAGATTCTTGAAGACAAGCTCTGAGCTTGTATCATTCATTATGGTACAAACTAGGACAAATGTCTCGCTTTGGCCGAATTTTCTTACAACAACAGCTATCAGTCCAGTATCCAAATGGCTCCATTTGAGGCATTGTACGGTCGAAGATGTCGAACTTCTTTGAGTTGGTCTGAGACCGGTGAACGCCAAATCTTCGGACCCAATCTAGTTACCGAAGCCGAAGATAAGGTCAAGATTATCCAAGCCAACCTTAAGGCAGCCCAGTCTAGACAGAAAAGTTATGCAGACCAAAGAAGAAAACCATTACAATTCCAAATAGGAGATCATGTCTATCTTCAGGTATCTCCTACTAAGGGTGTTCAACGTTTTGGTATAAAAGGAAAGTTAGCACCTCAATATATCGGACCTTTTGAAATCACTGAAGCCTGTGGCCCAGTGGCTTACAGACTTCATCTTCCTACTCAGTTGGCTGCCATTCATGATGTTTTTCATATATCCCAACTCAAGGAATGCATCAAAGTGCCTACTGAGGTCATTGAACAACAAGCCATTGAAATCAAGCCTGATCTATCTTATATCAAACAACCCCATCAAATTCTAGATACCAAGGAGAAAAGCACTAGAAGAAAGAAGATTAAAATGTATAAGATCTTGTGGGACCACCATACTGCAGAAGAAGCCACCTGGGAAACTGAAGATTATCTTCAGAAAAACTTTCCCGAGTTCCTTAAGAATCTTTAGGTAATTATCTTCCAATACATCACTCTGATAATCTCGGGATGAGATTCCTTTTAGGGGGGAAGGTTGTGACACCCTAGGTGTCAAAATTTTAAAACACTAGGAAGGAATGTGTAATGTGTGTATTGAATTGTGTGTAATTGTGTGAATGAGTGAATATAAGGACTTATGCATAATTTTTCAAAAGTAGGAGTCCTTTTTATGCAAAATATTTGAATTACACATGTAACTTCCAATTTTGCCATCCCGACGCTCACCGGTGACCTCTTCCGCCGTCGTCACGGTCGCCGTGGGTCACCTCCTGGCCTTGGATGTTAGCTTCAATTGCGTGCAGCAATGCATCCTTCATGGCTCACTGCTGCTCGTGTGCAGGACCATTACCGCTATCGATCACCGAAACATCACTGTTGCCGCTGACCTCTCCGCCGCCGCCTTGGTCTACCGTGGAGATCTACCTTCCCGACCACCCCGACCCTCGCCAAGGTGCTTAACTGAACCATCTTGCTTCCTTGGAGCTTTTCCCCCACCTCTGATCCACCGCCGGTGAGCCATCACACCGAAACACCGCCGCCGTGGTCGAGCTCCATCGCCGCCGCCTCGGTTCACCGCCGTTCCACCCCCTCCGACCAACCCCGACCTGCACATCACCCCTAGCCAGGACCGCCCTAGTCCCCTGAACATTCCTGGCCGGTTCCCCCTCGCCGCCGGCGACCGCCGTCACTGGAATTTGGCTGCCACATCTCAGCCTCTCTGTCCCGATGAGCAAGGACCCAATTGTGTTGATTTGAATCTTCCCGAGGGCCTGGCTACAAGATTTCAGTCCCTCCCCTCAATTCAAAATCAGTGATCTTTAGAAATTTCTAGAAATTTGCAGAAAATTCATAAAAATGCCAAACTAGTTTTTTTGAATCCTTGAAGTAAATTCTACAACTTTTGTTACTAGAGTTTGGTTTGAAACCAAACAATTTTTGAGTTATTTTAAAACTTAACAAAAGGGTACCTTGAGCATAACTTGTGCATGCTAGCTCCAGTGTTTGTGATTTTTTATGTGTAGCCTGTTTAGGGTATGAGTAAGCTTGTGTGTAAATTTGAAGTACAATACTGAATTCTAGCTTAAATTAATTAGAACTTATGCAAATCAAGCTTAAAATGCTTTAAATTCATTCAAGCATGCTACTAAGGTTTTTATGCTTAAATCTTTTCACCATATGAGGTTCTGTAGTTGAGTAGTTCATAGTATAATTTCCAAGATTTATAGCACTGATTTGCATAAGGTTTAGATTTAAACTTGAAGTTTGAACTTAATTCAAATACTTTAGTTTCTATCTTTAGAAAATTATGAAAAATTCATAGTAAACTTACATGCTAGAAGTAAGCCTACCCACAAAAATTCAAGGCCATAGCCTTTGTGGATTTCAAAATAAAAATCAAACTTGTTAACTTAATTCAATTAAATCAATTCATTTGATAATTGAATCAAAGTACACATGGTAAATTTGACTTCAAACTTCATGCTTTATGAAATTATGTTTGTCAATTGGTTGGATTGCAACTTTATCATAAAATAAAAGCATGAACATTTCTCAATTATAATGTTTGCATATCATATAGTCTCGACCACTCTCGCTGACGGAGACTACCAATTGATCCTGGAACCAGAAGCGGATAATTCTGAAGACTCTGGGAACATTATCGGAGATATAACTGAAGCCCCAAACCCTGGTTCGGGAAATTTTAATATTGACATCTCTGACCCCAACCCCACCAACGAAGGCAAGCCCCGGACATAAACCGCTATTTTACTACACTGCAATTTATATATCTATATATATATATATCTACTTTTGCATTTAAGTTTCCAGGAATTGCAATGAAACCCTAGTTGCATAATCCTAGAAACCTATGTATTGAATACTAGAACCTGAGTCCGACTAGTTGCTAAGCTAATAGGACCGGTAGAAGTCGAGTGATTTCCTGTCACTCGCGAGCTTTATAGGAGTTGCAATGTTTACATTCCTGCAACCACTATAAGGATGACGGACGGGGTTGTGATTATGATTCATGACCTTGGTAAGAACCCCGTCTGTGTTAATGAAAAATTGATAAGGTCGCAGTGTGTGGTAGCGGTGGTTAAGCGTTTGAAAGTACTAGCCACATGCCGCGAAATATGGTAAGCGGTAAGCCTAGTACCCGATCGGCCCGAGGAGTGGACATATCCCCCACCACTCGTAATTTGGTTTCTCGCGCACGCACCGACGTGCGGGAGTACGTTCCGTAGCGGATGAGAGTATGTCCTACAGTCACACACACTGTAGGAGTACGTTTCGCACAAGCGGATAGGAGTACGATCATGCAGTCACGCTACAGACGTACGTCCTGCATATTGGATGTGCGTATGGTCCTACAGTCGCTTGTGGTGGCACTGATCCACGAGTCGGAATGAAAAGCAAACGGTTGCTTTGGAACAATCGTTGGATGTTCCAAGCGTGTGAGTTAGGTTTGCCTTGCAAGGTTGTGAAATTCGATTCAGAATCGTCCGTTTCTCACGGAGATTGAGACTACTTGATCCCTTTGCCACATAGAGTAACAAGAGCAACCTGATGATGGTTAAAGATGATGTTTGTTTAAAGGATTCTACCATGCATGAATAGTTATAGTTGCTTACCTAGAATGGATAATCAATTAGAACCTGAAAGCTAAAAGTTGAAATTAAGGATCTACTCTTTATTGCTTTTCAGCTAAAAACTATACCCAGAACCATTAAAAGCCTTCATAGTCTAGTTACATGGCTAAGTATACTATGAAACAGGTAAGTCTTACTGAGTATTAGCATACTCAACCTTGCATTGTGACTTTTGTTCCAGGTATTCCCCCTGAGGACTCTACTCTGCCTGTGCCATGGCTCTATGCTCTTCCCGATGGTTGGTCCGTGGAGTGGGATCCGTTCCCGGCCAACACAGGTCCCTCCAAGTGATGTTGAGCATGGGCTTAGCTCAAACATCCGTTGTGCGACATCTATAGTGTCGCGTTTTGTTTTCCGCTGCAGATACTTCAACCTAAACAGTATTGTACAAATTTGTACTAGCTAGGTCTTGCTACGATGTTTGAATACTAATGTAATATTATGCCTATCATGTAAAAATGGTTGGCAGTTGTATCTTTGGACTCGCTTTCGTGCGAGGTATCTTGTTTTGATCCTATGATAGGTGGTTTTATCGGGACTTTACCCGACAGACCATGGGGTTACACCGTTTAAAGTGCGGTTGAGCCTTTAATGCCTTCTGATAAAGGATCAAGCTGGTGTAATTCAGGTTGGTTCTGCCATATTGATGTCAAGGTAGTGATGAAGGTAGAAGCATTAGAGAACTAGCCAAAACCCCGCGCGTTGCCGCGGACACGACAATGCATCTCATGTATAATAATATTCAAGAGTTGGAAATGGAAATATGCAGTGGTTGTGAGTGAGATAAGTAATATTTGACAAAATATTAGTACCTTTGTGGGGAACGAAGACGAACGGGTACACATTTCGACAAGCGCAACAGCATGCATTTCTTTTAACAAGAGTAAAATGCATTGTTAGTCCTCAAATTTGGTTTCGGGTGTCATCGCGGTCCCTAAACTTTTAAAATACATATTCAGATCCTCAAACTTGCTAATCATATTATGTGAAGTCCAAATCATCATTCTTAAGTTATAAAATGGAAGTATTTCAACTTCCGTGGAGCTTACATGCGGGTATAAATTTTTATTTTTGAAATTTTCTTGCCAACTCTTATATTTTCTAATTTTTCTAAAATATTGTTTCAAAACTTTATGCGGAATATTTTTCCAATATTTTCTCCTATGTATATATTTATATATAATTTTTTATTTAAATAAATTATATAGCTTTCAATGTAGCTTAAGCAACTGTGATTTGGACCATATGTATTATGATTAGCAAGTTTACGGATCTGAATGTGCATTTAAAATGTTTAGGAATCGAGATAACACCCCAAGTTAAATTTGAGAACCGACGATGCATTTTACTCCTTTAAGAAATCACATAAACTATACGGAAGGTGGACATGCTATTTTGGTAGAAACAAAAGGGGCGCGGATAAGGTTACATTAATAATTTACAAGTGAAAAACCAAGTCGATCTGTTCGAAGGCAAATGAATTACAACCTCAGCAGCATGGTTACTTAAAAGTTGTTGACTTGATGGGTAGCCTTTCACATTATGATAATCCTCAGAAGTGTGAGAACCATCTAATTTAACATCATTTTAACCGAACCGCCGGTCATTATTATGACGATGAGAGCTAACACGCGCTCGCTCTAAGAGCGCGCCACGGGTTAACCCACATCTAGAATATATATGACCGATCCGTTATTCGCCAAAAATGATATCAAATCCGGTAGTCCCGGTACGTGCTCCATCATATGCCCAAGATCATGCATATACACATACTGTCACAAGCCCATATATCACTGATGAACCACAAAGAGCAAGTTTTAACACAAAGTTTAACAACTAATCATTACAATATCACTATAAAGGAAAGGTTCAAATCTGAAATTAAAGGGTTCGAATACGAGGTACAAGCCTTGGGCTCACAGTTAACATTAGAGAGGGGCATAAACCATAAAGTTTAATATTCGAAATGATATCCCCAAATACGATTGCGCAGCGGATAAAAATAACGAGCTAGAATAATGGCGTCTTGCTCAAGGACACCATCATGACTGCATCGGCCTACTCCTCGCCCGCGCCGGTATCGGCGGGGTAGAAGTGGCCAAACACCACTTCCGGCTCACCTGCAACTTAGTTAATAAAGCAATATAAGTACAAAAGGTACTCGCAAGACTTACGCAAATAAATAATAACCAAGGATTATGCACATGAAGGCTCACAAAAATAAGGCTTTAAGGTCAAGTAATTTTAAATAAGCATGAGCTCCCTAATTCTACCACCTAGCTTCCTAGCATTTTAATTAACTTGCCCAACCCACCTCAAGTTTTATTTAATTGAATCATCCAACCACTAAGCATCATACATGAAGTGACATATACCCGTCCAACAAAAATCGATACTTCTACGAGGAATTCATAGGATAAAGAGCTCGCTCATGACCGAGAGCGCGGCAATTCGAATTGATTGGTTAACCTTGCAAGAGTGTACTTCTTTACCCACACGACGTAATGACCATGCAACTTACCCAACCGATCATGTTAAGCAAGGGGGTACTCGCGTCAACCTTTTCCGACAAGTTATAATCGTTGAACATCACGCCTAACTTGCGCGGAGAGTTACCTAGGTCCACCGGGGATACCCCTAAGCCTCTCTACAAAGCCCCATGGCCACGCATCTAGGACCGTGCATCAAATATTAAAACTAGAATGCAATCGGTTTATCCACCCCATGAATGGATATGTGGTAGTACGAGAAATGCTCAAAACCGAGGTCATCCACGGACGGTCATCCACGACAAGTTCTAATCGTTGAATATCACGCTTAACTTGCGCGGAGAGTTACCTAGGTCCACCGGGGACACCCCTAAGCCTCTCTACAAAGCCCCATGGCCACGCATCTAGGACCGAGCATCAAAGATTAAAACTAGAAGGTAATCGGTTTATCCACCCCATGAATGGATATGTGGTAGTACGGTAAATGCTCAAAACTAAGGTCATCCACGGATGATCCTTAACCGATTCAAGCAGACTATGCCTCCGAGACTCCTTTCTCTAGGCCCTACTTTCCACTCGAATCACGAAACAACTTCCTAACTAGGCCGTTCCGAACTTTCAACATTTTTAAACCGATCAAGCGCGAATATAGCTAAAAGTGGTGTAGTGAGCAAGGTGATCCTATTCCAATGTTTCTTACAAACTAAATACCAACTCCAAGCATGTCTAAGCATTTGCTTAATCAATTAGTTATTAACTACAAGTGCCAAGGACATGAAAGTAAAAGCAAGGGAAGTTATTGTATGAAATTAGGATCAACAATGCAATAGATAAACATATAGCATATACATATATACTCCATTGAGATAACTAAATCTAATCAAGTTAAGAGGGTCAAGGAATCATGCTTAGCTACTTGCCTTGGTTATCTTCCGGCTCAATGACAAACTCGGCTCCCGGCTCGGCTTCGACGGTCTCGGCGGGCTCAACGGGTTCGCCCTCCATCCTTTCGGTCACTATAGTGCATAAATGAGATGTATGCATTAGAATGATGCCGATGATATGATGATGATATGGTATGCATGATAAGAAACGGAAGAAAAATTATCATCCTAGACAAGGGAGTAATACAAGCGTTAAGAACAAGACACGCGATCGCTATGCTTTAATCATAGGGACAAAAATGAGATTCGCTCAAACAATATACTTAACAAGCATAAATCAAGATTTAAATCCTACACACAGGGAATCTCAAATAGAACTCATGAGAGTTGAATTTGCAGCAAAATTATTTTATAGAATTACTTACGCATTTTACAATTTTCAGCTGCCCTACACAAGTTAAATCTTAAAAGGCATGCAAAACATTTCCATAAATCCTCAAAAAATTCCCAGGGAGCATAGACATGATAAAAAAGGTAACAGAAGTGTTTTTGACATTTTATCTCTTTTCAAACCCAAGTTATGAAATTCATAAGTTTGCAGGGCAGAAAATTATTAAACACATTAAACCCTATCAAACAGTCTAGAGTTATTTGCACAAGCTGCACCATTAGTTAGCACATTTCACAGGGAATCTAACAAGGTTTAATTTGGCATTTTAGAGCATCACACAACAAGTTAAGCACTTAACTTGATTTAGAAAGAATAAATTCTAACTCAAGGCACAGGACTCTAACATGCTCAACAATAACTTTTTCCGGTAGATCTATCACAGAGGAAACAAACACAACAAGATTCATAATTTTTGGAAGTCTACACAATTAACTATGCATTTTACAAGATCACAGCATAAATCAATAAAAGGAAACACGTGGAAATTGCTAGATCCACCCGGATCTGGCACTCCCGGGCGCCGACAGGCGGACCCAGGCTGCCAGTCCTGGCCAGGCGGAGTCAAGGCCAACCGCGGGCCTTCACTCACCACGGGGTGCGGCCGGTGCGCGCCCGCGACGCGGCCCGCGCGCGAACGTGCGCGCGGCACGACGTTGCGGCGGTCAACGAGGGCGGCACGGCCCAAGGCGTGAACGGGCGGAACAGCGGGTGCAGGGGCAGCACAGCACGGCAGGGGTGCTCACCCGCAGCACGGGCGAGCGGAGCGGGGCGGCGAGTGGTGGCGCGACGAGGAATGGCGGCGGCGGGCGGACGGTGTCGCCGAGGAGCACCTGCGGAAAGGGGAGAGGGGCCGGTGAGAGCTTGAATCGAGCGAGGGAGTGGAGGGGGCGGTGCGCACGCGAGCAATCGGGCGGAGGCTCACTGACGGCGGCAGATTGCGGCAGTCGGCGGAGCGGAGGGGAGAGGAGGCGACGGGGCTAGGGTTTGGCCGGGGAAAAGGAAACGGGTGCGTTGAATGGGAGAGGGAGGAGAAGGCGAGCGGGCGGCCGCGGGGTAAATCCCCGGTCGTGGCCACGCTGGCCCAACCGACGGCCGCGAAGCGGCGCCGCTGCACGGGCGGCCAACGGGCGGGAGCGGAGGCGCGAGGAAGGCGGACGGGGGCGCTAGGAAGGCGCTCGGGGGCGCTAACGGGTGGGGCCAGGGGCGCGGAGAGAGGCTGACGGGTGGGGCCGGCAAGGAAATTCAATCGAAAAACGATGCTCCATCTTCCAAATTCAAAAACTGCTACTTCCCGGGCTCCAAAATTTCTCAAATTGTTACTGAAGCAAGTTCAAGCTACCAAGAACACATTGCTGCATCAAACACTCAAAAATCTATTAAGGGTTGCTCACAAAAATTCAAGAAAAATTGCAGTTTTGAAAACTTCCAAGAATTTTATGGCTCGGGATAAGCATCAATAAATTGAGGAAAAATATTTATAATTCACCATTTGAATTCTAGTATTTGAATAAAATATTTGGGGGCACAGTTACTTAACACAATTTGATCTTGTTTCACAACATTCACTCCCACAAGGCAAGAAGGAAATAAATACATCCATCAAAATATGCACATGATGCTTAATTATGATGGGATGATGCTCATGATGATGTGGTATTAGCTTTTAATCATGTTTCAAAAGTTTGGGTCGTGACAAGCAGCATGCTATTTGCGCCGAAATCCGGCCAGATCTCGCCAGAGTTGGGAGGGAAATTGAGGAAAGGAGGGAGATGGGAGGAGGCCAAACGGGTGGGAGAAAAAGAAATACCGGTTCGGTGTATGTAATAGCACTGGTGGGTAATTTCTACTTAAATATAATGAGTAGTTTGTTAAAATGACAGATTATAATCTGAAATAAGCACCTCCTCCACAGCTTATACCTTATAGGATTATCATAATCTGAATTGCAATCTGTTGTCAGATATTCATCAGTCTGTACCGCTGCTCTGGCTTCTTACATATGGGTCACTGTAACAGAATATTTTCTATACAAGAATGAATATAACAGTACAATATCCGAACACTTTGCTCCATACTATAAATTGCTTGTCTTCAAGGGTTGAAACATTGCTGAATACTCCATGAGTATAACCGATAATTTGTCAGGAGCCCAGGTCATGGTAATGTAGAAAATGACTTCCCTGTCCAGACATGCTTTCCAGTTTGAACACTGCATCGACATGCAAAATTGTAGATTTTCTCCAGATCACATCGACATAGCATTCAGGCTTACAAGTCAAGTCTCCAGATCAACCTTTTTATACATGACATCTGATCACAACTAAAATCTTCATTGGCTACAAGTTAGACACCAATTATTTCTGAATTTCATCAGATGGTGAAGCAGATGCTGCCAGCAGAGAAGAAAGCGATGGGCGTAATAGAAGGTACAGTGAGGGCCCCACAAAAGGTATCAGTGCAAGCGGCAGAAGCCATGAACCATTTTTCCTGTTAAGCAAAGGATAAAGCTAAGTGTTAGCTTAGTCTCATGTGATGAATGTTTTCATTGCTATCCTTTAACTCAGGCACTGTAAAGTCTATCATACAACTTCTCTACATAATATTTGTTTAAAATAAAAAATAAAACCTTCTCTAAATAATGTTAAGCATTAGTGCTTTTGTGCTTACCATCGTCTCGCTGTCATGTCATTGTAGACCCAGAATGGTGAGAAGGTCGAGAGCAAAGTGAAATCAAGGCAGGTGGCATGAATCTGATACATGACGTAAAAGAAATGAAAGGCTAATTCGATCCTCACAGTAGTGATTAGATCCATTTTGATGAAATGCATGACAGTGAGCCAGTGATATCAAATGAAATTATGGCATGATCGGCAAATACATCACTCATAAACTTAGAAGATGGTGGAAACTGGATTCAATTAATATTTTAACAATTGAAACTCTGGAATGTTTGTCTTTGTGTTCCACCACTAAGTGCCAAAATTGTCTAGGGGTGTCAAAAGCAACAACTAACTAAAATTGATGAATATCCAGGATATATGTAAATATATGAAAGTCAATAGTGCAATAATTTACTTTAGAATATGCCATGACATTTGTTATTACTCTTTCACTCAAGACTGAATCATGCTGAAAAACTTACAAACTTGCTCTCCCTAAAGTATCGAATGAATTCCTTCCAATCATCACCACCAGCTTTGCCTGCGTATATAATCAGTCCAATGCCCAGGGCAAATACCACCTGTAGAATGATTTGAAAGAAATAGTCAATAATGACCCAATATAGTTTGAAACGTAATGCAGTAAAGTTAAAGCGTACTCCTGCAGTTAACTTTGACTCAAGAAATTTTAATGGCCATCTCTCAATTTCATCTTCATCAATGGGAGGTGGAGGAGGCTTCCATAGGACAAAGTAAGGAATCAAAGCATATGCTCCCCCAATGCATGAAAGAACCAGGAATGGCCATACAGGAATCTTGCTTTTGGAACTGCAGTACAATTTTACTGTAAGATTATTAATAGAGAAGACAGTACCATAGAGAAACTTGTTGCTACAATCATTTTTTTTGTTCTGATGTGTATACCATGAAAACTTGTACTCAAGAAAAAAAGATCATATGAGTGGCAAGGAGAACAATAAATGCAATGATAGTATCTCCAAATTTGGACATAGATATGTCCACTTTTAAGTTTCGAGATGACCATCCATTTCTAGTCGACTATAAATTCATGACAATCTGACTTCTCTTTTGCCAATATAGGCAATCTCCTACACATTCTAGTGAGAATTGAGAATATATTACATTTACATCCATAGGCATATCCATACACAAAAGATAGAAAGAACCATGAATTTAGTAATCTACAGTATAGTAGTGACAATGTACTATCAAAAAGATGTGAACGTAATTCGCTCCTTATACGGGAGCAGCCCTGGCTTTTTTGAAAAGATCCAGAAGGATGTGAATGTAATTCACATGAACTACCATATGGCTAAAATAACTGCAGTCCATGAGAAGCATGAAAACATTACAGTTATGGGATGGGTCCATAACATTATCTTCTGAATAAAAGATGATTACAAACATTTTATTAGTTAAAGAACATATCATGAATTGTTCTGTAAGAGCTGACCTGAATACATGATTCAAACACACTAAAAAAAAAGCTAGAATACAAATGAAATGTGATATGGTTCTTTTGTATACAACTTAGCAATTAATTAAAGGGGCCAGTTCATAGATTGGAAATTTGCAGATTCATTTATGTTCTCCCAGTAGGAAGAAAGCAGCACACTGTAGACTAGTTGAACAGCATGCTGAGCAATAAATTTGTTTGGGTTGGCTTATTTCCATAAAATAAAGATTTTACAAGTCATGCAGCATTTAACTATCACTATATCAGTGTATCAATATAACAATTTAAATGATTTCAGTACAAGGTGTTATTACAACAGCATGTGAAAGAATCTAACTATTACCCCAGCTTGCTTGGGAAGGCAGTGTTGCTGCTGATCATTTTTTGTCAACACAAAGGACCATCTCTGCGTTGTTGTTATTGTTATTGTAGATCATTTTTCATCAGGACCATTTTGGTTTAACAACTGTACCAAGGATTAATGAACGCTTTAAGATCAACCCAGTAAGATAAAAAACTTGCAAGCATGTATACCACAGCCTTCATCACTAATTTACTATAGAACATTCATACAGCATGAGCTGAATACACATGGCAAAAACACACACTTAAACAATGATATAATATAAATTAAATACGATATTGTTCTCACCTTCTACCAGTAGGAAGGAGCAACATACTGTAGACTAGTGGCCAGAGGCCCATAATGTACCATAGAGCCACAAGAACTTCATTCATTCGAAAGCCATCATCACCTTTCAGATTTAAAAGTTTCTGCAAGAAGTATGTGTCTCTGTACTGCAGCCAGAGTGGAGTCACAAATTAGCATTATTTCTCCATATGCTGAAAACACAACTATAAAGTACATGTCGTTTAGATCTATGCCAAGTTAGCAACATAGATAAAAGTTTATGCATCCAGCATGTGATTTGTCCCTGCAACACATAGACACGCTTGCAGAAGATAGCATGATTTTAGAAAGCCATGCATCCAACGGGCAGCAACCGAAACAATCAGTATTTTGAAGAATGCAGAATCAATGGGTACACATTTCATGAAGAACAGACATTGTCAAAATATCAGGAGTTTATTCGAACCTAACTCCAAAATAACTCAGTTGATCACGATTATCTTAGTTGGTCCTGGCCAATTACATCACATATGAAATGGTGCAGAATTAAGATACTGCAGAACTACTGAAAACCACCCAATAACTGATCAATTAATCCTTCTCTCAGCCCTATAGAAGTTTCCTTCAAAAGTGCATCCTGGTGTGTTTGGATAGAAAGCTACATATTAGGCCTGGATAAATGAATCACGGCTTGCTTCCCTGCCAATCCAATCAAAACCATCGGTGGCGGGTGGAGATGCCATGGAGGGAGCAGTGCTACCTGGGCAACGATATCATGGGACATAACAACATTTTGCCAGATAGCGCAGCCAAGAGCATGTGATGCTAACCTACTCTAGTGAGCATCGATTTCAGAAGACAGAAGCTATGTAAATGCGCGAAACTAAAGCCTATTATCGTCACTGAC
The DNA here is from genome assembly GCF_002211085.1 of Panicum hallii. Classification (NCBI taxonomy): domain Eukaryota; kingdom Viridiplantae; phylum Streptophyta; class Magnoliopsida; order Poales; family Poaceae; genus Panicum; species Panicum hallii. Next base: position 27,450,367 of record NC_038047.1, read on the forward strand.
AAGTGACAAGTAGTAGAAAGGGAATTCCAATCCACATTTCACAACAGAAGATACTGATACAATAAAGAAAGCAAGAAGGAAGTGAATCCCGTACAGGTGTCTGGTTGGGCGCGAGCTGGAAGATGTAGTACATGAGCCCCGCCCAGATGCCGAAGATGAGCACCGAAGTGGTCCAGTCGCTCAGCTTCCCACCTCCTCCTCCGCTATCACTCGCAATCCGTGCTGCTGCCGCCGCCACCGCCTCCCTCTTCTTCTTATCCTCTTGTTCCTGCGCAGGAGAGTCGGCGCTGGGTGGACCCTGGAGCGAGGAGTCCCGGCATATTTGGGCCCACCCCCTGCGCCGCCCTCCCGTGCGGCACGCGGCGAGACTGACGAACAGAGGGGCACCGGCTCTGGCGCCGCTGGTGATGCCGGCCAAGGCGGTTCTCGCGACATGGGGGCTCGGCAGTGACCTTGGGAGTGGAGCCAGGGGAGCGCGGGAGCAGGTGAGCACGAGGTTGGTGGAGGATGAGGAGGCCATGGCGGCGCGCGGTGGTGGCGCTGTGGAGTGTGGTGGTCCGGTGGGTGAGAAGCCGGCGAGGCGAGCCGACCGGCGCGGGTGGCCGTGGGAAAGGATATGGCGACGTTTCGATCCGTTGGATGACACATCGACGGTTAACAAGGCTCCCTGGGTAGATTCTGGGGTAGATTACACCACACAACTGACAAGAGAACGTCATGAACCTTTTCGAATATATACAAAATGACATTATATATTTCCTTAATATGATGCCTGGAAATTTTTCTGGAAAACGCTCGGTGGCACAAATATGCTATATTTTTTTTTTGAAACTTTTAGAGCTCAAGAAGTAAATTCGATAAGACAAAGATCATTTCAGTAATTATTTTAAATAAAACGCAAATAAAATCGATCGGATTCACTGCAAGATTTTTAACTTGCCAAGAGTTTCAGCTGAATGGCCGATGGAAACATCATTCCTTATTATTTTTGCTCTTCAATGGGTGACGGAATTCTAGTACCAAAACAATATTCCCCAAGAGCAAAAAATGAATTCCCTAGAAACTTTTGCCCACCAACAATTTCTGAAGATGCGGACAAAACAACATGAATCCCGTCGGTCACTTGCTTCAGAACTCTCAGCGTATATTGTAAATCTTGTAGTGATTGTAAATATTTTGCCTAGTTTGGGCTTTATTTTTTCTCATTTTCAAATTTTTATAATTAATATTTTAAGATTAACCTATTTGCATTTTTATTTTCACATGACAGTGTATTTTAGCCGCGTTGCGCACGCCGGTGCGGCTGGTAGCCACGGTATGCAGAAGTGTGACGAGACGTACTCAGCCTTGTCATACCACATGCAGTAGCATGACAATCACCATGTGTTGGTCCCCTTTGCGGCACGTGCCACCCGACACGTCACGTGCCAGCATGGACGAAGCCACGTGGCGTGCCAGCATGTCCTGACCATGTCACTTGCCAGCGTGGACGGCGCCATATCAGCTGCCAGCGTGGACCGGGACACGAGGATCCGGTAGTTTTGTAACGTTCTGCTACGCGAGCTAAATCTGTTTCCATGATGAAAGTTTTTTCGTCACAGATTAAATCCGTTCCGTGATGTTTTTAGGAATTTCATCACGGTAGAACTAACTTGACGCGAGTTTTTTAATGAAGAAAAGAACTTCCTTTATGATGCATTTGACGAAAGTCGCTCGTCACTGAAGCGTTGATTTCCAACCAGTGTTGCCAGGCTATTCGCCTCCCTCTTTCACTCTGAAGTTCCCATTCTTTCCTTAAAGGTTGACCAGAGTAAACTGGCCTTGTTCTCATGTTTCTGTAAATCATGGCCATCTGGGTGCCTGAGAAGTGTGATGGTGTTTTTCCTGTGCTTGATGGTTGCATTGGCATGAAAAAACTCAGTGCCACCCACTTTAAGGAATCGGTGATCGCAACCAAACGGTGGAAACGGACAAAGCGATTCGCAGGAATCAGCCAGTGCAAGGCGAAATCGGCCCGACCCCCAGATTTCAGCCGATTCCAGCTGCTATTTACCCGCCTGCCACTCGTTAAGGAGCGTACCGGTTCGCTTTTCTATTTTCTCCGCTCCCTTTCTTCCCCACCGACGCGGGCGAGCGCGGGCGGTGGCGCCTACTCCGGCCTCCCGCCGCCGCCCCCCCCCACACCCCCCGACGCGCCCCCAGCCGGCCCCGCCGCGGCCCCCCACGTGCCGCCTGCCGCTCCCGCCGCCCGGCCCCGCCGCGGCCCCCCACGTGCCGCCCGCCGCTCCCGCCGCGGCCCCCCACGTGCCGCCCGCCGCTCCCACCGCCCGGCCCCGCCGCGCCACCCGGCGCCCCCCGCCGGCCCCGCCGCGGCCCCCCACGCGCCGCCCGCCGCCCCCGCGTCGTCGCAGAGTTTTGTCCGGCAGAGGAGGCAAGGGCGAGCAGAGGCGCCGAGATGACTCGTATCCTTCCCAACCCCGATTAGATCTGCGCTTTTTTTTCTTATATTTGCTTGTTTGATCTGTTGTTGTTTCGAATCTATTCTTGCTCTGTTGCTTCGTCCTTGACTCGCGCGAACGCGGCAATCAGAGGGACCGCGACCGCGAGCGTGCGGCGGCGCGGAAGCCCAACGCCAAGGGGCCCCAGGACGGGCTCACCCCGGAGCAGCGCCGCGAGAGGTGCGTCTCGTCGATTTGATTCTATTCCCCTTACGTTTCTTGCTTGATTTGTTCGGTGTCCGATACGATCGAATCTCGGTTCGTTCCTGCTGACCTTCTTCTGATCCGGCTTGTGGTATCTTTGCTGGTAGGGACTAGAAAGCGCTGGAGGAGAAGGCGGCTAAGAAAGCGCTGGAAAGTATATTATGTTGTTGTTTTGCGGTACTGTCAACCCCATGCAGAACTTGATGATGTGAGTATATCTAGCTGCTTAAATAGCTTATGCTTGTCAAGGACATAACAGGATTTAGTTCACCATGGTTCTAATATACCAAAAGGCATTCTGATGAAATTCTAGCTTGATGACATATGTTACCATATAATTCTAGTGAGTTGCTGATCTTAGCAACTGAAAGGTAGTGTCACCGCCTCAGCCCGTCCGTCATCCCCTCCGAGGCTCCAACGCCTCCTGCTCCGGTAAGGCCATGGCCCATGAGGCTCCTGCTCCTCCGCTCCTGATCCGGTCCTATGTTCCCAGTAGATGTAGATTACTAGATCTAATATTCTAGAAAGTAGTAGATAAGCAATAATCAGAGCAGTATGCACTGCTTTTGTATGTGTTATTGTGCTACTAGTAAGTAGCATTTGTTTTCTGCATTACCATTCAGAGCAGTTGGCCACTAGCATTTTTCAAAATTCATAGATTCACATTCTGTTTTCTTCAGTGGTTGATAGCAATTCAAGGTGATACACACGTTTATCTGACATGCTGTTGCTTTTCTTTCCTCTGTGCAGCTACTATGTTGGCAGCACAGTCAATTCAACTGGATATCAATGATATTGTTGTGGCAGGTGGCATGGAAAGCATGTCCAATGCCCCAAAGTACATTGCTGAAGCTAGGTATGCAAAGCACTGTTTTGATACATCCAATATCGTGCTGCATAACTGAAGCATATGCTTAGGTTATTTGGTGGATAGTGGATACATGCATGTTTACTTATTTGCGTTGCATTTTCAGCCACTAGTTTGTATTGATATGCCCATTCTATATTGGCAAGGCAATTAACAAAGGCACCTGTTTATTTTGAAATTATATTATGTTCTTGGTTAAAATGGATTTCAACTGCAATAATCTGATAGGCTTACCGATTACAAAAATGCAGGAAAGGGTCTCGTTTCGGACATGACACACTTGTCGATGGCATGCTTAAGGATAGCCTTTGGGATGTATACGGTGATTGTGCCATGGGAATGTGTGCTGAGCTTTGTGCTGACAATCATGCCCTCACAAGAGAAGATCAGGTCACTTACTACGGATAATAGTGTTATAGTTTTATTTCTATATTTGTCACCACACAAAGTGGTGTTATTCAAACTTGGTCAATAAGACAATTCTTTTGATATGAAGGCTCTTTGTGTGTATGTAAATGAACAAGGGACTAACGAATGGATTCCATGTATTGATCATCTTCTATACTTTACCCTTACCCTTCTATACTTTCTGTACACACATTACCCTTCTATACTTTCTGTTCTTTTTTTCATCTTTTCCACCTTGCCATGTTTGGTGGGTGGATCTCATGATATGAAGGCTCTTTGTTTTCTTGCCTCTTGTGGAAGGCAAGGCTACGTGCATAGTGTTGTAAAGATGGAGAATGCTACATGTTAATACAGACTAACAGATTCTTTCGCCTATTGAGTGTTTGCATGTGAAAACTACAGAGTAGTTTATCGAGAAAAATATTATTGCAGATTACAGGATTGCTATATCTTATTTGTATCATACAAACAAAGTTATGTTATAGGGTTGCCTCCGGGAGAGCTCTTGATTTTTTTTCTTTTGGGTAATAACTCCTAAATGTTGGGGCTTTCAAACATTAGCTCTAACCGTATATTTACATTTTGAAATATTTTATAATAATTTCCTTTTCAAAACGGTCATCTACATATCCTTACAATTAATCAGCATATAAACAGTCTTATACAGTCTCAGGGGCAAAACTGACATTTCTCACAGAATCCCACAGTTGACAGCTGTTTCAGCCAAACTGCTTTCAACTTTCCCACAGCTGTCAGCTCACAGCAGCTTTCCCACAGCTGATTCCAGAAATCAGATTTTCAGGAATCCACAGCTGAACCAAACACACCCTTATTGTACCCCTCCGCTGCCAGTAGATTTTTTGTTGGTGTAAGGCTGTCTCCAACGGGAGACTCTAAACCGTTCTCTACCCTATATATAGAGAAGATTCTGTTCTCTATATGCTCCAGCAGCGTTCTCTAAATGGTCCTCTAAAATAGAGAACGCTACAGGTTTCCTCTATATATAGAGATTCTCTCTCCTCTTCTCTATTTTTTCTTTACGTTTTAAACACTGGATTAAATAAAAATAAAATATGTCCACAGCATTTGAGGTATGATAAATACGTACGTACAAAAATTTGGAACAAAATACGTTTCTAATATAGGGTTTAATATATAGAGAATGAGATTTAGAGAACGTTGTTGGAGAGAAATGAGATATAGAGGAGAGAATCTTGTAGAGAAGTCTGTAAATGACGGATATAGAGAAGGATATAGAGAACGACGGTTGGAGATAGCCTAACAAGGTCTGCAGATGAAGGTGCAAGATGCCTCTGAAATTCCATTCCTCCAAAGTGAGGTCTCTGTGTTCTTCTATGGTGTCAAGCAGAAGGATTGTATCCTTGGTGTTTTGAATGGTGGCAGCCAAATTAGGGAGCTGGGATTTCCAAGCTTTCAGAGCCTTTCTCAGGTTTTTGAATTTTGCAGTTACAATTTTGGCTTTGTCAGAGTGAGACTGAACGTCTACCCAGCCCTGTTGCAAGATGGCAGGGAACTTTTCATGTTCTAGCCAGTAGTTTTCAAATCTGAATATCTGAGGTCTGGGGATGCTGGTTGAGGCTTTAATGACACAGGGAGTGTGGTCAGAAGTGTCCCTGGATAAAGCAAAAGCCAAGGTATTTGGGAGAAAAGTGGTCCAGGCATTGGAAGAAAAAAACCAATCCAGTCTTTCTAGTAGTGGGTTCATTTGCTTATTGGTCCAAGTGAATTTGCACCCTTCTAAAGGAATCTCTGTAATCCTTAGGTTGCTGATGGCTTCATTGAATTTCAACATCTCTTGGATGCTGCCACCTAGTTTGTTTCTGTTAGCAGGAGAATGAATAAGATTGAAATCCCCTACAATTAAACCATTGGGCTATGTCTCATTTTGCAATCAACTTATGTTAAAGAGTACTATATACAAATTCGAACTTCTGAAATACCGATATTTCTTTGGGAGGTACAGTGTTACAGAAGCGTGGTGATGCTTAAACCCCTTGCTTGACTGAGACTTTTTCCATGAAGTTCTAGCTACTGTAGCTTTTGATGTAGTGGATAACAACTGACTCTACAAGGACGAGTAATGCAAAGCCTATTAGCGGATTTATGAACTTCCATGTCACGTACTGTCCATGCTTAAGTAAATGAGATGTCATATTGTTTAGCTGTGTTGGGAGCTTTCCTTCATAGGCTTGTCAAATGCGTCCATGACAGTAGGGCTTGTCACTTCCAAGGTTTCATGGTCGCGCATGCTATCACTCTCAAGTTTTCTAGAGCAAGCATGGATATTTAGCAACCTCTTAAATTCAATTCAAGAACTAACAGAAGGGCTATGCTACCTTTGTTCCGATAGACTGATGACGAACACATTAGCTGATTCGGTAGGTGCAGCTATGTTAAATTTGCAGTACTGTTGATGTTGTCCACCAGTTCAGTTGAGTTACTTCATTCAATCTATGGTTGGACTACTAAAAGTATTCTTCACGAAACATGTATACACCTGTCGCAACTCGCAATAGAGTTTTACTTCTGAAGTTGCTGCAGAGGCTTCTGTGGTTAGTAGGCCATTCAGCTCTATCTACGTTGTTGCCCGTTAGCATCTTAGGCACGAAATATCATGTCATTTTGCAGCACTCCGAATGTCTTGCCCACACTGTCCTTATGGTAGAAGAGAAGTCCTGCTCGTTTGCATGCAGTCTGATGTAGGCAGAATGATAGATTCAAGGAAGATCCATGATCCATGAAGTCCCATATCATTGGACAACGCCACCGGCTCCGTGGCAGCAGTGGCGGACGCTCGCCACGGGCGGCAATGACAGCATCACGGTCCAGGAGACGACGACGGGCATGATGATGCGGCAGGCATCCCGCTCCACCTCCGCCTGGATGGCACAGTGGCCGTGAACTGGACGCCGCGCCGCCGGCCACTGCTTGAGGGTGCGGAGACGGCGGCGCGGCAGAGCTGCTGCGCGGGCACACGAAAGCGCGCCGTCGTCGCCGTCACGGTAGACGCAGAGCGGCGCGAAAGGTTGACGGCCAGACCGGCATGGCGGGCGAGCGCAGGCAGCTCGTGTCGTGCAGCGGCTTCTTGTGCGCGCGACGGCGGCGCGCGTGCCCAAGGACGGTGCCGCAGCCTCGGAGAAACCGAGGCTCTGACCCCAATCAGCAGGCACGACGCCGTCGATGGCAACGCAGCCATTCAACAGGGGCGCGGATGCGACGCCGGTGCCAGCCATGGACGACGGGGGCAGCGCCGGTAACCCGTGGCACGCACTTGTTGACATGGTGCAGTGCCGTCTGCCATGCGGAGAGCGCGATCGAGTGCAAGCGCCTGAGCGTTTCGGTTGCCACGGCAATACTATGCAGGGGGGGCAAGGCGGTTGGCGTGACCCTGCCACGCTGGCGCTTCCGCCAGCTGGCCGCTGCTGGCGCTTCCATTCCCTTCTTCCTCTGCATTTGAAATCCCCTGCCCCCCCTCCTCTCTTCTTCAATTGCTCCGACGCCTCTCCCCACCACCCCCATCCATCCACCACAAACACCGTGCCCCAGCCGAGAGCCCACAACCTCCACCCCCCTGAAGCGCCGGCACCTCGACCGAGATGCCGGGGTCGCGTCTCGCGGGCGCCGCGTCGCGCTCGCGCGACGGCGGCTCGGGGCCGTCGCGCGGCAGCTCCGCGCCCGTGGACGAGGCTCCCTGGGCGGCGATGCGCCGCAACGTGGACTTCCTGGACGGAGCGGAGTTCAACAGAGGCGAAGACGCATCGCTCGTGCTCCGCGCGCCACCGCGGGCCTCCTCTCTCGCGGTGCGTCGCGACGTGCTCCCGCTGCCCGGGCGTCGCCACGCCTCCGGCTTCGTGCACTGCTTCGAGCACACCGGATTTGCGGTGTTCTGCCGCTCCCTGGAGAACGACGACGGCGACATCCAGCGACATCCCCTCGTCTTCGACGCCCAGGACCTCTCCGTCGTCCCCATCCCCGGGGTGCCGCGCTCTGTTGGGCGCCGCCTCTCCACCCAGAGGTTGGGCATCATCGCGGAGCCTCGTGCGCGCTGGCCGCCACTTCGTCCTCGCGCAGTTCCACCCAGAGGAACTCGAGCTCTTCACGTACCGCAGCCGGACGCAACGCTGGAGCGTCAGCAAGGTTGAGCCATCCCCATCCGTTCGAGATCAGGTATCCGCACTGCGAACTCACGTCGTGATTAGCCACTCGGGGTGCCTCGTATTCGTTGATCTCGTCGTGGGGGGCCTTCTCATCCTTGACCACTTCTCTGAGAGCGTGCTTGCACCGAGATACCTGCCTCTCCCTCTGCCTGACAGCCACGCTGGCACCGTCCCCAACCCAATTCTGTCAGCCGAGATCGGGCGATGTCGCTTCATCATGCCCAGCTGCGGGAATTTGCTGTATGCTCTTCTGCGCCAAGTCCACGGTTCACTGACGATCAGCACCTGGGCACTGATTGATCCACTTGAGAATATGCATCCTTGGTTCCATCAGAAGACAGTGCTTCTTGGGGAGATCAGGGAAACAGAGAGCGAGGGGTGGCACACTTGGCTTGGACCGGCAGACTTGCCAGCACTGGGCACGCTTCTTCAAAGGCGACTCCATGTACGAGGTAGACTTGGTGGAGCGGCTGGTGCTTAAGTCTCGTCCGTTTTTCTTCCCAGACGTAGGACAGACCCTCACATCTCAACATATTTGGCCATGGGCGCCGCCGCGGCAGAGTGCACCGACGTCCGGGTTGCAGATCGTGCGTCAGAACAGGGCAAGAAAAATTCTCCGATACGTCAAGGTCTCTTGCACTTGGGCAAGACAGAACCCAGACAAGGTTATTCAGATAGGAGGCAGATTCATCGAACATGGAGGAATGATCTTATTGCCTGTTCCATTGAAGCCAGGGGGTGCTGCTGTTGGCAAGTTAATCCAAGAAGTGGGGGAAAAGGCTTGAGAACCGTGTGGAATGGTGTCGTCTCCTACGTGATGATAAAGCCTGTCTTGAGAGTTTCACTGGGTACGACATCAGAACAGTCCAGAGCAACCATCAAGCGGAAGCCGTCATTGCTGATTGGGATGCCGCCGGAAGACCGGAGACTAATTTCAAAGTTGTGTTCCCTGGGGAGATGAGTGAGACAGATATCAAATCTCTACGGCTGATATTTGTCGACCATGGTGCTCAGAGCCTCATTCTTCATTCTTCTGGAAACTCTTCTACTCTTATGGATGCTGCGGGGTCAGACGAGTCAGAGTTGGATGACGAGTACGTGTGGCTGGCTGAGCTAGGCAGTACATAGAGTGATGATAACTGCACCAATGGTGCTCATGTTTTCACTTAGCATTTCCTCGCCCTTGTACAATAAATGGTGTGATGAAGCATTTTTGTCGTCGGAAAATCGTCAGGTGACAAATGCTAAGTGTGTGACCGGTCTGTGTTGTTCCTCACGAGCAGATGTTTTTTGCGTTACATCGCCCAAACGCAATCTGGAAAAAAAAAGTACTAAGCTGAGGAAGTGATTTTCATTTTGCATCTATAGGAAACTCAATTTATGATAATTACTCTTCCTTTTATGAAACCACTACGCTCTAGAAACGCCCACTCGATAGCATTTCTTCAAACCACAATTCAGTTTAATTGTTGAGAAAGGACAAAATCCTATGCACTGTTGGGGAAAATGTTTGCCGGATAACCTACCACTAATGAGCAAGTATCGTGTGCATCCTTTACCGGTCTAACTAATGGTATGCCAATACATGTTTGACTTGCAGGAATGACGAAAAGTTACATGAGCATCATTTACAATTTCCCCCTTCCAATTAAGTTCTTTAAATAGTTCCAAAATTTTGTGTTAGGAGGCTAGAAAAAAAAAAAGAATAGAAGACGAAGTCAAAATTCTACAAAATTTTGTAGGTGAACAGTGCGTTCAAATTTAGTAGAACCCAAAACGAGATGTTGTGTTCAAGTAAAAGGAGTAGGGATCAAAACATCCAGGTAGGAAATTGGTCAAGTGTTATTAACTTGTACTGAAATTTGAAATTTCATCCTAGGATCTTGAATATATTTTTGATCTCATCAATCTTAGTGACTAGTTCACACAGTGAAATATACAATTCACATCTAGCAAGCAAAAGGCAATGAAATTCAATTCGTTTTGAATTCACAGCATCAATGCAACGCTAAGAAGATTAAAATACTCATGGCCATGAATCTCAATTTTGTGGTATCTTTTAAACAACTGGAAGACCGGAGTCATCTAGAGTAGCTGCTCCACCTGAAGAAGAGGCTCCTCACCTGACTCTGTAAGTATATTTGGTTGGCAGCAGAGGTCGAGCGGGACGCCCAAACACAACAACAAGCTCCTAAATTTGTTTTGAGACCAAAGACCATTTTTGGCCCTGCTTTAATAGAAAGCAAAAGGTAGCATGGCTGGGGTTACCAGCTATTACATGTTCAAGAGTTTCAGCTAAACTCTGAAAAGGAGCACTAGGTAAGCCCATGACTCTGCTAGCAACACACTCTTAAAACTCCCTCTAAGCAGAAGAAAAGGTTCAAGCCAGATATTTAGCTTACAAAAGTGCAACAGTGCAAAAGACTCGCTCCAGGTCTCCCTCTAAGCAAACGGAAAAAAGGAGAAAAACGAAAGAAGATCCTTTCCTGTCATCATCAGTTTGCAACGCAGCAAGTTGCAGCTGCAGGTTCTGCACCGCTATGTCCACCTGTAGTCGATCTTTCCCCTTGCACAGGACCCTCCATCTCTGCATAAAAGATAAAAAGTGATATATCCCAACCTCAGGAGCAGAAATGACAATGTTATTGAACACAAAATCGTTTCTAATGAGCCACAGGCTCCAAGAAACACAGCCGAAAAGGAAAATCAAAACGCTCTTTGTTTTCTTATCAGACCTCTCTTGGACCCCCTCTTGGAATTGTTCAACATTCTCAGGTACCAGATTCCAGGCAAAAGTATCTTTACAAAAATGCCATAAAAATTTTGGTAGCATACAGTTGAAAATTATATGATTTGTGGTCTCAGGTAGACCACACAATTTGCAGTGGATCTCCCCCTGCCAGTTCCTCTTAATTAATTTAATTGTTCAGCAGATTGAATTTTATCATTGTAAACTTGCCACATAAACACCCTTATTTTTAGTGGTAAAGCCGCACTCCAAACCAACATCAAGTTCTCATTTATCATGCCCGGAAAGGTTAGCTCTCTATAGAGGGAGGAAGTGGAAAAATTCCCTGACTTCCAACACCCGCAACACCGAATCCGATTCTTGTGTCAAAGTCACCCCCTCCATAAGCATAAGCTAAAAATTGTAGGAGCACAAGCTCCGAAAATTTGGGTCTACAAGTCCATTGATACAGTACAACAACGTTCTTGGTTTACATTTGCACTGAATCTGCTGTACTAATCTATAGTTTGTAGATTATATAGCTGATGATGATTGGTCCACACCGTGGTGGGACTCGGGTTACAGGCCGGATCGTTGGTGTTTTTCACCCGTCCGTTTTCAGAGGCGCCCCTACTGTCCAATTCCGATTCGGCCTGCTTTCCTGTGTTGTTGTTGATTATAAATCCTCCGGCCTGCCTCGCGTTCCCCGGTCCCGTCCTGCTCCTGCAGGGAGGGTTTGCTTGGCTGAAGGAAGTTAAGGGTTCGGTTCCGATCCCATCCATCTACGGCTGGGATCTCCTCTTCTCTGCAGGTTCGGTTCCGATCCCCTCCTCAGGCTGCGATCGTCCTTAGTAGTCTCTTTACCTCGTCAGGGATTGCACCTCCTTTTGCTTGTTATGTCTGGTCGCCTCTCAAACGCCAAGCAATTAGTGCATTAAGTATGAAAGAGGAAATCGGATGATTGCACGGAACAGCAGAGTACGGATGTTTATAGCCATCTGTTCTGTTTCTCTAACTGTTCTTCTGTCTTGCTTGATTCCATTCCAATAAAGATGGGTCAACAGTCTAACATCAAAATGGCGAACAATCTAATAGGCCAAGAAAGAAATACAGAAGCAGCTCGTGGTAAAGCAATCCATCAGACTAGACGACGAAATGTTCAGTTTGAAGAACTTCCACGGGTACGTTCAACTTTTCCATTTCTTTTGCTTTTGTACTCACTTCATTATCAAATCAACTATATGAAAGTTAGGACAGGATGATTTGCTCACTGTATATTTAAAAAAAGGAGGGGGTTTATCTTTTGTACAAATGGGATGTCTAAATTTCTCATGGGGATTTGATATTGCTGCTGCAGGACGTCCTGTACTCAATTATCTCCAAATTACCACAAAAAATGCAAGGACTAGTGTTTTGTCAAGTAGGTGGAGATGCATGTGGTCAGAGTGCCCTCGATTGTCATTCGATGCTGTCAAAATCTGCAATAGCATCAGGGATGATCTGCACCAACATACGGATAAATTCATTCATAAGGTTAATGCAGTCTTGCAGAAACACCAAGGCAAGGTGGTTGAAACATTTGAAATTAGAATCGATTTCGTTGACAGCCTGATTCATCATCTCGATAATTGGATTGAATTTGCTGTGTCTTAACGGACAAAGAACCTAACTTTGGATCTAAAGCCCCTGAAATTTTTGGAGCGCAATGACCACTACGTGTTTCCTTTCAAACTTTTAAACCATGGAAGCATATCACGTCTGCATCATATGCAACTTAGCTTTGTATTTCTGAAACTACCTTCTCAATTCAGAGGTTTTCCAAATCTAAGAAAGCTTTATATACAAGTGGTACTGGCCAGCAGAAAGGATCTTGAACATGTCCTGTCCCATTGTTGTAAACTTGAGTGGCTACGGATAGACAGATGCAATCTCAACGATGAACTAACGGTGAATGGTCCGTTACCCCGTCTCCTCTACTTGTATGTTGAGCATTGCAAATTAACAAGGATAAAATTCCATGCTGTGAATCTAGCCACCTTCAAATACGAAGGAGGGTTTATACCTATCGACCTCAGCCACTCCTCCAAGCTGCAAAATGCATATTTTAGGTTGAACAAGGCAGTTTTTTCAGAAAGTTCTCGTATCACTTCTCAAGGGGCTTCCGAACGTACAAAATCTTACTTTGCAAATCATGTCGCTACATCTTCAGGTTAGTCTCCTGGAAGATGCTTGTGTATACCGTTTAGCTTATCTGACATACTCGTCTTAATGACTTTTTGTGTTTCCTTTTCTTCAGAAGCAATGGTTGTGGGATAGCCCATTGAAGTTTTCTCATCTCAGGCAGTTGCAGTTAGTTATTCATGTTTTCACAGTTCGAACATATGTTGACAAGATTCTTTATTTAGTATCATTTCTGAGAGCCACGCCTTTTGTTGAGAAGCTGGAGGTCCATGTAAGTGGCATGCTACATATCAATGTTTAATACGATGTCTTTTTTGCCTTTATTTTACTGGGAGTCCTGCTTTCACATACATCGAACTGCTTAAAGTGTTACACGTTGTCCTCTTTTCAACGGTCCATTATCTCATACCCTAAAAATTACATAATTTTTTATATATTGGGTTGCATGTACTACTTGTTCAATCTAAATGCTTATAATCCGAGTGGGATGAGATCTTCCGGGATACGCTCGCTCTAGCATTGAGCGAGTATTTTCCTTGGGGAACCACTCCATCCTACCTCTACTCAACCAGACACCATCAGGAGTGGCCGCTCCAACCCATTCCCTCTCATCCCTAATCAAATGCTATCTTACACTTGCAACATCATCATCATCATCATCATCATCATTATGCAAATGTTTTAACAGCCTGTTAACTATTAGTAGAATAATATATCGGAATAATTGTTCAAACACCATAGGCTAAAATTACTCGGACATTAAATTATTTTTGTTCATTGACTACCTTTGTCTATACATTAAACCCGATTGATTGCTGATTGTCAGTGAGACACGAGTAACACTATTCTGTTGATGCCTGCGGTACATTGGCTTCGCCTTATGGTTGGCCGATGTAGGTCCTCGCGGACAGGAATTTGGGCAATGTAAATACCTTTATTTGAAGAACATGTGGATCAATGGATTCAAAGCAGCAAGGGGACAAGTCGAGTTTCTTTTGCATGTCGTGGAAAATGCGCCTGCGCTGGAGGACATAACCGTAGATACAAAACAACGGCATTCTACGGACCTTTCGCCATAACCGTAGGCAGGGAACCACCCTTTGAGGAAGCGAGGAGGATCGCCAAAGCTTCCTTGAGTACAACATCACTCCCGCCGAATGCCAGGCTCCGTGTGATTTAAATGTGTTAGATAATTAGGCAATTTTTGGTATATTTTAATTTTAAATATTACTAGCAATTTTATGGCATAAACGAATGATAATGTGTGAATAAGATATGTGCATGTGTTCATGTTATTCTTACTAATAAGCATGAACAAAAAGTTAAACCAGAATAGGTTTAGAGTGTACCCCAAGGCGGGACCGGTGCCGGAGGCACCGGTTGCGCCGTTACCGGCTGAAATAGATATGCTATTCGACTGGTCTTGCCTGAAGTAGTCGAACGATGTCGATGCAGGAAGAGGTTCGCAGTGCAGTCCCACGAACGGTCACCAAGAAGCAAACGAAGTAGTCGTTCGGGGAGCGAGCAGTCGCGTCAAGATGCTCCCCAAAAACCTGATTGCCTGCGTCCCGTGCAGGACTTTCAGCGAGCAGAGGTTCTGGAGGCCTGCTCTCGCTAGAACTGTGCGCACAGCACTAGCGATGGGAATGGCAGAAAGCAGCAGAGGGAGAAGGTAGAGGTCTCCTAAGCAGGAGTACCTGGATCAAGTGCTGAAGTGTGTGTAGATGAGAGGAGGAAGGGGTGGTTTATATAGGCGTGGAGGTGCCTCAGGTTCAACGAACCTGACGTCATAAAGAGCTTTGATGAGCGGCAGTTACTGATGTGATTCTCCAGTCATTACTGGCAACGTTTATTCTCTGTTTTAATGCTCTTAACAGCAAAATGTTCTTCTCATCTCAGCACATCACGTCGCACCTCACCTGCACGCGCACCGCACCGCACCGCCCGTCCGGCCGGCCGCGCAGCGCCTCGCCTCGCCCACGCCCACGCCCATGGCCTCGACGAGGCGAGCGAGTGCGCGCGCGCGCGTATGGTTCACCGACCTCCTCTTACCGGCTTCACAAGTGGTGTACACGAAGTCCACCCTTTAAGTCGGTTAAGATCCTCCTCAAATCCCGGTACGGAATTAAGCAATTGATTCCCTAACATTTAATAGTGGGTTTTAAATTATTTTATTATATTGATTAGAATAAATGGGCCAAGCCCATAATTCCAAAAATCCCCACCAAGAAATTCAAGCCACACTAGAAATACCCTCATTCCCTCATTGATATACCAGTATTTGACAGAGACTGTTAAGTTGAACTTCCATCTAGGACAAAAGCTACACTTATTTACAACTGTACAATAGACTATGCCTTGAATTGCCAGTCTTGTACAAACAAGTTTGACCAGAACCCTACACTGGTACTAGGCTGCAAAAGCATCCCCGCGGTTTGGAACTTATAAGTCATACTCCAGGCCCTTCGTGAGTTTGAGTTTCTAGAGAATACCCAGTTCTCATAGACCATGACCAGTAGTCAGACTCATATAGGTGTGTTCCTTTCAGATGTTCCGTAGGACAACATCTTTGTTTCAAGAAAACAACTCATTTGTTTTAAAGAAATCACCCAGAACACATTAAGATATAGACCAACCTGCCATACAGATTAGAAGAGAAATACACCTTATACACGGAATGAGCCCTTTTCATAAAGATTCTCTTCTCTCAGTCAGACTTTAGTTTGTTTCACCATCCTAATTCACGGGATCTCCAATCATATAGGACAGGTTTCCACTATAGAATGACTCACGTGGATCTCAAGCCCAATTCCATAGATGCATTGTCTATCACATTTCATGAAAGACCCTTTGTAAACTGATCTGCTAGATTTTTAGCCGTCTGAACATAGTCCAGGGCTATAACTCCGAAGTTTCTCAATTTTCTGACAGATTTCAACCGCCTTTTCACATGTCTAGATGACTTCATGTTATCTTTTGAATTGTTCACCTTGACAATCACCGTTTGATTGTCACAGTTTATTAGAATTGCCTGTATCGGTTTTTCAACTATCGGCAAGTCCATAAGGAGCTCACGAAGCCATTCAGCCTCAACAATGACGGTATCTAATGCTATGAGTTCTGCTTTCATAGTTGACCTCGTTAAGATGGTCTGCTTGTAAGACTTCCAGGAAACAGCTCGACCACCAAGTGTAAACGCATATCCACTTGTGGCTTTTATCTCATCAGCATCAGAAATCCAGTTTGAATCACTATACCCTTCTAGTACCCTTGGGTACCCGGTGTAGTGAATTCCATAGTTCATTGTCCCCTTTAGATAGCGCATTACTCTTTCAAGAGCCTTCCAATGATCATCTCCCGGGTTTGAAACAAACCGGCTCAGTTTGCTTACAGCAAATGAGATGTCAGGTCTTGTAGCACTAGCTAAATACATCAATGAACCAATGATCTGAGAATATCTCAGCTGATCTCGCATTATCCTTTTGTTCTTCCTAAGAATTTGTGGCAGAACCACCTGAATTATTCCGGCTCAAGTACGCTAATGACCGCTATGCAGCTGGCATTAACTCAACGCACTTCAAACGGAACAATCCATTGGTCTGTTGGGTCTCCGCCCGATACAACCACGGTTCAACATGATCGAAGCCGGTTTACCTCGCACGAAGGCGAGTTTACAATCACAGAACAGCTCATCAACTTTTAATTTACAAATAGTCAAATATTATTACAAACCAGGTTCAAACTTAAGTAAATTTATACAAACCGTGTTTAAACTGACAAGCCGAACAGCTTATCCCAACTCACAGCGGAAAGGAAAGATTACGCGACTACACACGTCGTGAAAGTGGACACCATGCTCAGCCCAATGCCTAGTGTCACTCAGGAGGGTCACTGCCAGCCGGGGACGGATCCCACTCCACGGACCAGCCATATGGAACAGAAGTTGGCCATGCAGGGTTGTCCATGGGATTCTCGAAGGGTGTACCTGAAACAGATATTAGCAAGGCTGAGCATTCTAATACTCAGCAAGGCTTACCCGGGTTTGGGTATACTTTAGCCCGTAACTAGACTCATGAAGGCATTGTAAGGGCTCTAGGTTTATTTTCAACTGAAAAGCAACAAAGAGTATAACTTACTTTCAAGTTTTAGCTTTTAGATTCTAGTTTGATTAGCCATTCTAGGTAAGCACCTATACTAAGCACGCAAGAAAGAGATTAGCATCCATCAAGATTATTCCATCAACAATTACACTTTTTACTCTATGTGGCAGAAGGAATAAGCAGTCTCAATCTTCGTGAGAAGCGGACGATTCTGAATTGAATTCAACCTTGCAAGGGTAAACCTAACTCACACGCTTGGAATATCCAAAGATCGTTCCGAAGCAATCGTTTCCCTCATATTCCGGGTTATGGATTAGGGCCACCACAAGTGACTGCAGGACCGTACGCACACCAATTGTGCAGGACATACGTCTGTAGCGCGACTACATGATCCGTATTCCTGTCTGCCTTGCAGAACGCACTCCCACACGTCGGTGCGTGTAAACATAAAATAAAAGTTGAGTGGTGGAGATATGTCCATTTGCCGGCCCATTCGGGTACTAGGCTTACCGCTTACCATATTTCGCGGCATGTGGCTAGTACTTTCAAACGCTTAGCCACCACTACCACACACTTTGACCTTAACACTTTCATCAAAACAGACAGGGTAAATCTTCAGGTCATGATACAGTACACGACCCTGTCCATCATCCTTATAATGATTGCAGAATTGTAAACAAGCAATTCCTATATCGCGGGAGTGATAGGAAATCACCCGACTTTTACCGGTCCTATTTAGCAGAGCATCTATGCGATAAGGACTCGGGTACAATACATTGGATTTCTAAGATCTTATACAACTAGGGTTTCATTTCAACTCCTAGACTTAATGCAAGATATATAATATATTAATGAAATTGTAATAAAATGAAATATTGGGATATGCATCGGGGCTTGCCTTCTTGAGTGGGGTTGGGGGCAAGAGTGTCAGAGGCTTCCAAACTTTGGTTCGGGGCTTCAGTTAGTTCCTCGATGACTTGTGTTGGGTCTTCAGAAAACCCTTGATCTTGTCCTAAGACCAATTCGTAATCTCCGTCGTCAAGCATCGTTGATTCTATATGATATGCAACACTTGAAGTTAGATGATATTTGAATGTAAGATCTTAGGTCACAACAAAGTTGCAATCCAACAAAGTCAACACACATGAATCCATGAAGTAAAAGGGGTTTAGGTTTGAATTACCATTTATAAAGGAGTCATGCTTATAGCACTGAATTTATTGCAAACAGGAACTAGAACATTTGAATTTGAATTTAAATTCTAAGTTTAAATTCAAAACTTAAGTAACTAAGATCATAAAGTCTTGTAAATTTAATTCTATACTGATCATCAACCCATTAGAGTATGACAAAAAGACCTTAACCAATTAGTTTCAAAGAACATGCTTAGTTAACTTTAAAACATTTCAAATTTGAATTACCTAAATTCAAAAGAAGTTAAGCTACAAAACAATACTAGGTTGGAAATTTTAACACAAGGTTACACATAGTTTATAGAAGTTACATGCTAAAAATCATGAGAAGCAAAGTTAAAATGTAGAAGTTATGTACAAAATACCTTTTAACCTTAGATTTAAAATAGATGCAAAAGTATTTTGTTTCGAACTAAACTTTATTAATAAAAGTTGTAGGGTTTGAAATCTTGTTTCCAACAAAATTAGTTTTGTAATTTTTGGATTTTTCAATGGTTTTCTACGAATTTTGCAAGGCAGCAACATAGCCACATGAAATAACAGAACTACTAGAGGGGGGGGGGGTCTCGGTCTTTTTGTGCTCAGGTCCCTAGAAAAGGTTTTCTTCTCACAGATGTGCCCCTGCCAAGCCTCAACAACAGCCGGCCGCTCGGTCCCGGCGTGTTCTCGCCGGCGGCGAGGTCGCCGACGGGGAGGAGCCGGTCGGGCAGGGCCTACGGGACCTAGAGAATGCTGTGGAGGTGAACTTGCACGACGGGCAACAGTGGAACGGGGCTAACGACGGGGAGAAGCGGCGGCCGTGGCGGCGCGTCGCCGTTCCCGGCGAAGGGCCGGCGAACAGGAGAAGCTAACGCGCGCACGAGCATCAGGAGGCGATGGGGATGCGGTCTCCGTACTTGGATCGGCCGAGGAGGTGGCGGAGAGGTGCTGTCGACGGTGAGGTCGAGCTTGGGCAGCTCCGGTGAGGGGCGGCTCGGGGTGGAGGCAATTCCGGCGAAGGAGGGGCTGGGGTTGGACCGGATCAGCTCGGGGGGTTAGGGGAGGAGGTAAGGAAGCGATAGGCCGAGGGAATTTGGGTGGGGTGGCGCGGTTGCGGAGAATCCCGGCGAGGAGGAGCGGCGGCGGCTCGGTGTCGCGAGGAGAAGGGAAAGGCAAAGCAGCCGGGGAGAGGGGGCTCGATTGGGTTTTGTAGCAGCGCATGGTTTGTAGGAGAGAAGGAAAGGGAGAGGGAGATCACGCGGCCAGGCGCAGAGTGGCGGGCGGCGCCGGCATGCCCGATGGAGCAGCATGGCAGCCGCTCGGGGCGTCTGCCCGACGTGGAAGAGCGAGGGGCGGCCAGCTAGGGCAACGCGGGCGGCGGGAGGAGGGACAGGGCGACGCGTGGAGCAAGATCAGAAGGGCGCAGAGCTGCAGGGCGGCGCTCAGGGCCGGGCGGGGGCGGCGGCGTGCAGCAGAGGAGAAAACAGAGAGAAGATCGGGATTGGGGAAGACGAAGGGGACCTGGTTGTAAAAAGCACAAAACATAGGGGCCTCACTGTAAAGTATAGGTAACTTTCCAACCAATGCTCAAATGGAGATGGGCCCAAAAGAAAAAGTGTGTAGTTTTTCAAAATGCACAACTTTGCTTTAAGGCTCATCCACAGAAGAGCAACAGTTTTGAAATTAAAATAAAACTTAGTAAAATTTTCAAACTTTATGTAAATCCTATAGATAAATCTACACTACACATATATCCAATGGTAATTTCACCTACTTTTGCGATTTAAACACAAGTTTTGAACTTTTGCAAAATAACCCTCATACATTTGAATTCTACCCCCTATATTCACCCACTTAGCACAAAAGGACCCTGATTTAAATATAATTATATAAACAATCACTTTTCCTTATCATTAACATTTTTAAACACACTTTTGCTACATTTTGTACATAAGAACACACTAAAGATCTAGGGTGTGACCATGCTTTTTACCTGAGTGTCACAACCTTCCCCCCTAAAAAGAATCTCGTCCCGAGATTCCAGATCAGAAGAAATTGGATGATCAATTTCGGAGGTTGGCTTGGAAGAAGTCTGGGAAATTACGCTGAAGATAAGATTCAGTTTCCCATGTTGCTTCTTCTTCTGTGTGATGGTTCCACTGAATCTTGTACATTCTGATGGTTTCTCTTCTAGTGCTCCTTTCTTTAGTGTCAAGCACTTTAAGGGGGTGTTCTGTATAGGTCAGATTAGGTTCGATTTCGATGGCTTGGAAATCGAGGGTTTCAGTAGGAATCTTAACACACTTCCTGAGTTGGGATACATGGAAGATATTATGGATAGCCGCTAATTGAGAAGGAAGTTGAAGACGGTAAGCTACGGGTCCACAAATTTTAAGGATTTCAAAAGGTCCGATGTATCGAGGAGCAATTTTCCCTTTTACGCCGAACCTTTGAATACCTCGAGTAGGAGATACTCGAAGATATACGAAGTCTCTGATTTGAAATTGTAATGGTCTTCTTCGTATATCAGCGTAGCTTTTCTACCGAGATTGGGCTGCCTTTAGATTATCCTGTATAACTTTTACCTTATCCTCTGCTTCAATAACTAGATCGGGTCCAAAAATTTTACGTTCGCTGGTTTGTGACCAACTCAAAGGGGTTCGGCACCGACGACCGTACAGTGCTTCGAACGGGGCCATTTTGAGACTGGTTTGATAGCCGTTATTGTATGAGAATTTTGCTAGTGGTAGGCATTTGTCCCAATTCTTGTCATACTAAAGGACACATGCTCTGAGCATATCTTCCAAAATTTTATTTACCCTTTCAGTCTATCCATCTGTCTGAGGATGATACGCCGAGCTTCAAATTAACTTAGTCCCAAGAGCATCTTGGAGTTGCTCCCAGAACTGAGTAATAAATTGTGCTCCACGATCAGAAATGATCGTCTTAGGTATTCCATGGAGACGAACAATTTGATCCAAGTAAATCTCAGCATACTTCTTGGCATTATATGTAGTGTGTACAGGAAGAAAATGTGCAGTTTTGGTTAATCGATCAACGATTACCCAAATGGAGTCATGCTTTAGAGATGTATTGGGCAAACCAACAATAAAGTCCATACTGATATCCTCCCACTTCCAAGAGGGAATAGGTAGAGGTTGAAAAATACCAGCAGTTTTCAGATGACTGGCTTTGACTCTTTGGCAGATATCACATTCTGAGACATACTTGGTGATTTCTCGTCTCATACGAGTCCACCAAAAATTTTGTTTCAGATCTTGGTACATCTTCGTACTACCAGGGTGCATAGAGAATTTGGACAGGTGGGCCTCGTCCATTATTTGCTTACGGAGCTTAGGGTCCTATAACAATATGTTCGTTGAACCATAAAACTCCTTCTGGATCCATTTGGAAGCATTTATACTTTCCCTCTTCTTGGGTCATCTTCTGTTTAATAATTCCAATGCCCTTACTGCGCTGCTGAGCTAGAACAATGTCATCCCTAAGCGTGGCTTCAACTGAGAGATGGTTTAAGTCACCTTGGGGAATGATTTCTAAATTAAGCTTTCTCATTTCCCAACAAAGAGTTTTGTTGAAAGCTTCAACAGATAAGCAAGAACAATGTGCTTTGCGACTGAGTGCATCTGCAATGACATTGGCCTTGCCTGGATGATAATGTACCTCTAGATCATAATCCTTGATCAGTTCTAGCCAGCGTCTTTGCCTCATATTCAAATCTGCTTGTGTAAAGATATATTTGAGGCTTTTGTGGTCGGTATATATATGACACTTTGCACCCATTAGATGATGTCTCCAAATTTTTAAGGCATGGATGACAGCTGCTAGTTCGAGGTCATGAGTAGGATAGTTCTGTTCATGAACTCTGAGCGCTCGTGATGCATATGCAATTACTCGGTTGTCCTGCATAAGTACACAACCAAGCCCGGTTCCTGATGCATCACAGTAGATGTTAAAGGGTTTTGACACATCTGGTTGAGCTAAGACTGGAGCAGTAGTAAGATGATCTCTGAGAATGTGGAATGCATCATCGCATTTTTGACCCCAAGAGAATTTAACACCTTTCTTCAGTAGTTCGGTCATAGGTTTGGCTATTCTGGAAAAGTCAGGAATAAAGCGACGATAATAGCCTGCTAGACCAAGAAAACTATGGATCTGATGGACTGTTGTAGGAGGTTTCCAATCCATCACTTCTTGTACTTTGCTGGGGTCAACGGATATACCGTCACCAGAGATGGTATGGCCAGAAATTTTACTGTATCCAACCAAAACTCGCACTTGGAGAATTTGGCGTACAGGTGGTGGTCTCTTAATCGCTGAAGGATAACATGAAGATGTTTGGCATGATCTTCTGGATTTTTAGAATAGATCAAGATGTCATCAATGAAGACCACAACAAACTTGTCGAGTTCTTGCATGAAACCAGAATTCATGAGATACATGAAATACGCGGGAGCATTGGTAAGACCAAACGACATGACCAGATACTCGTATAGACCATATCGAGTGGAGAAAGCTGTTTTTGGAATGTCACTAGGCTGAATCTTAATTTGATGATAGCCGGAACAAAGATCTATTTTAGAGAATACCTTAGCTCCGGCTAATTGATCAAAAAAATATCAATGTGGGGTAGGGGATACTTATTTTTTTATAGTTACCGCATTGAGAGGACGGTAATCAACACACAGCCTCAAGCTATTATCTTTCTTTTTCACAAATAGGGCTGGATAACTCCATGGTGATGCACTTGGATGAATGAAACCCTTGTCTAAGAGGTCTTGGAGTTGGATTTTCAACTCAGCCAACTCGTTAGGAGGCAAACGATAGGATTTCTTAGAGATAGGGGCTATGCCAGGTTGGAGTTCTATGATGAACTCGATATCTCTATCTAGAAGCATTCCAGATAAATCGTCCAGAAAGACATCTGGATATTCACAAACAATAGGGATATCCATTAACTTAACCCCAGATACAGCATAGGTGCAAGAGTTGAGACACTTTGGTTGTGGAAGATAAAGAACGGTAGGCTCATGTTTAGGTGAATCTATTTCCACAGTTCAAGAGGAGATATCTAAAGACACATGGTGCTGGGTCATCCAATTCATTCCTAAAAGAACATCCATTCCTTTTAGGTCTAGTAAAAGTAAATCTGTTCTCATCAGAGTGTTACCCATTTGAACTGGCACACTTCTACAGATTTGGTTTGAGGGGATGCTACCACCAGGAGTTGTTATCATATAAACCCCACTAACAAGATAAATATCCAGGCCTAATTTAGTTCCAAGCTTTTCACTGACAAAGCTATGGGTGGCACCAGTATCAAAGAGAACAATAACGGGATGATGGTTGATAGAAAATGTATCCGTTAATATTGGTGCCCCTTCGGGAAGTTCGGAGAGTGTGGTGAGGTTCACCCTTCCTTGGCGGACCTGAACCACTTGCCTCCGGTTCTTTCCCTTGCTGGTTGGATTGGATATCTGCCCTTGGAAAGATTTCCTAGGTTGAGGGCAATCCTTGATGAAATGGGACGGGCTTCCGCAGTTGAAACAACGATAGTTGCTATTTCCTTGGTTGGCTGGCGGAAAGCTCAGCCGCGAACCTGTTGTGGTTGCTGTTGAATTTGTGGCGTCGGTGGTCGGTTGAATCGTACCTGTTGGGGTGGTCTGGCTACCCATCTGCCAGGCAAATTGCCTCGAGGCAGGGCTCAAGGAGCATTACTCGGGACCAACCGATACCTTGATGGTTGCGTAGTTGTAGGCCCTGTAGGTACCTTCCGTTTCTTTTCTACCCTGTGGGCTGAGATACAATCTTCTTGAGTAATGGCCATGTTAACCAACTCATTAAAATTGTTGGCCCTTACCAAATTCAATCATTCTTTAAGTTTGGTATTCAGACCTTGGCGAAAACGATCTCTTTTGCGGGCATCACTGTCCGCATGGTATCCCGCGTATTGACACAAGTGGTTGAAAACTTGTGCATATTGCATAACAGTGCGGGTTCCCTGAGTCAGGTTCAGAAATTCATTGAGCTTGCGCTCAATGAGTCCCTCAGGTATATGATGCGCTCGGAAGGCTGTCCGGAACTCATCCCAGGTAACAACATGATCGGCAGGCTGCATGGTGTAAAAATGATCCCACCATAGGCGAGCTGTGCCGCGGAGTTGCTGGGCTGCAAAAAGTGCCTTGTTTTCATTTGAACATGAAGCAGACAATAAAGCGAACTTGGACTCGATGGTTCGAAGCCAAGCGTCTGCGTCCAGAGGCTCATCTGCCTTATGGAATAATGGAGGCTGGGTACTGAGGAAGTCTTGGTAACTGGCCGACATGGGTTCATCTCGGCCTTGGGGTTGCTGATGGAGGTGGCCCATCTGAGATTGTACAAGTTGGTTGAGAAGTTTAGTTTGTCCGGCCATGACCTCGACCAAATTTGGAGGTGGGGGTGGCGGTTGCTGAGAACCACTGGCCTGATCTGCCCGGAATCCTTCCGGGGTTCCGCGAGTAGCTCCAACCATCTGAAATAAAGGAGATATCCATTATCAACCATATTCTTACTCCAATTTCAGATAATATTCAATTACCAAATGAAAATGTAATTCGTATACTCCATTCAATCCACTCAGAACAGATGCAAGGACATTGAGCAGGATAATAAAACCCATGATTTAGATTGCTATATGAACACTGGTGATCCTTACATCTTACATCAACACATTCAAACCACTACAAACCTTTGCCTAAGAGCACATGCCACATATACAACAAGTGGCTCTACATCTAGATAGACTATACACCGCCCATGTCACATTTTTCTACACTAGTTACAACTAGACTATCACCCACTCAACCACATCTAAAAGTCATCGAAGTTGCCCACTGATGACTGACTACCTGAAGAGGAATGATGGTGACTGATGACAGGATCTCTGTGCTCAGAATCAATCTCGGAGACTCCCTCAATTTCTTCAGGATCTTCTTCTTCTTCTTCAGGTGCCGGTACTGCAGGAGGTACAGGCTGTTGTTGAAGCTCATTTATGTGCGCATTAGCATCGTCAACTTCGAGGATGAGATCACGAATCTGCTCTTGAAGAAATTCAATGATCGTGTTGCGTTGGGTGATTGTCGCATCACTCTCATTGATTTGATCTTCCCGATGATGAATAGTCTCATTTTGGGTAGCAATGATTCCATCTTTCTCAGTCACCAAAGCTCGAAGTTGATCCATTTGGGTGATATGTCTATCAGCTTCCCTATAGAGACTTCGCAGCATTAACCAATTGGCCCATCTCACGACGCAGTAACAATTGGTAATGATACTGCACATTCATAAATCGCATCATACCTCGAAGTGCTTCTTCCGGTGGACCTTCCAGTCTATGACTTTCAGGGACTACCCTGAGGTCCCATTCTGGCTCATTAGGATCTATCGTAGCAAATAAACCAATGGTTTGTCCTGCGACTTCCCTAGGATGCTAATTACAGAATACATAGATAGCTTCCAATGCTGCCCCTTCAATGGTATCCATGATTCGATAACCCATCACTTCAATTTCAATGGGTTGCCATTGGGAACGATGAGGGTGTTGAGGGATAGTCATTTTGACCTGAGCTCGATAAATGCCCTCTTCCTGATACTCCATTGCATCATACCGTGGAGGGTCGGTATAGCCAAACGACCTTAAGGATTCCCAAAGTAAACGAGGAAAACCCTCCCAATGTAGGGCATTTGTGTGGAGATGCCCTGCCAGATCCCAAAAGATGTTAGGAGGGGCTGCCATCTGCAACAAAAATGCAAATGGTGGGATTTTTTACCTTGCTGAGAAAGTACAAGATAAATAGAATGAGATAATCAATTCTGATAACAGCAGGGACTGAAAATCAGATGGAAGCCTAAGGTACTTTAAGATACCCAACTTAAAACTACCATCAGAACCCTATCAACCCATTCCAGAGACAAACAACATACCATTCATTTTTAGCAATATTAAACATACATTACATTCTTTTGTTTGACAACAGATTATGCATGCACGTACTACTCGTCCTCCCAACCAAAACAATTGCCGAGTACCCTCGGACTTACATGGTTAATTTTCGGTGGCAACATACATACGTCTCTCACTATATAACTAATCAGTAAATCCTACTTGTCCTAATCTCTTAATCGGTGTTAGACCTGCAAAAGAACACATATATGTCTATCATGAACCTTTCATGGCAGCACGACATGAAAGCGTCCCCAAGCAGTACTGTTCACTATAGAAATAGTATCTGTACAATTACCGCCATACAGACAACGTTAGCATACGTCATGTAATCAACGTATTCACGGGGGTATCGCAAAATGCGAGGGTATGAACAGCGATCGCCATACCCTGCGCCGAACCATATACTCCCAATATGATCAACCTAAGTTGATATATTGGCAGCATCTCAAGTAGGCCACTGCTTGAGAAACAGCGTTCGGTTCACATCACCGACGGGAAGGCTAACTCCCCAGTTAGCTGAGGATCCTTACCTTCTTACCTCACGATCGTAGGTGTCGTTACAAAAAGTAAGGTTGAGTTGTACATGAATTTAAATTTTGACAAAAGTAGTGCTGTAAGTCAGAACTATCTATACATATATAGATACTAATAGCCACCTGCTATTTCCCATATAGGTCCCTAGAGCTTTACGTTCTAGACATCAACCTTAACGGATCCAACGTACTTTGTAAACTCATTTGTTAGCCAGTTTTATCCGGAAAACACATTATAAGAGCTATTCCAGATGTAAAAGTAAACCTACGGCTCTGATACCAGCTGTGGCAGAACCGCCTGAATTATTCCGGCTCAAGTGCGCTAATGACCACTATGCAGCTGGCATTAACTCAACGCACTTCAAACGGAACAATCCATTGGTTTGTCGAGTCTCCGCCCAATACAACCACGGTTCAACAGGATCGAAGCCGGTTTACCTCGCATGAAGGCGAGTTTACAATAACAGAACAGCTCATCAACTTTTAATTTATAGATATTCAAACATTATTACAAACCAGGTTCAAACTTAAGTAAATTTATACAAACTGTGTTTAAACTGACAAGCCGAACAGCTTGTCCCAACTCAAAGCGGAAAGGAAAGATTACGCGACTACACACGTCGCGAAAGTAGACACCATGCTCAGCCCAAAGCCTGGTGTCACTCAGGAGGGTCACTGCCAGCCGGGGACGGATCCCACCCCACGGACCAGCCATATGAAACAGAAGTTGGCCATGCAGGGTTGCCATGGGATTCTCGAAGGGTGTACCTGAAACAGATACTAGCAAGGCTGAGCATTCTAATACTCAGCAAGGCTTACCCGGGTTTGGGTATACCTTAGCCCGTAACTAGACTCATGAAAGTATTGTAAGGGCTCTGGGTTTATTTTCAGCTGAAAAGCAACAAAGAGTATAACTTAGTTTCAAGTTTTAGCTTTCAGATTCTAGTTTGATTAGCCATTCTAGGTAAGCACCTATACTAAGCACGCAAGAAAGAGATTAGCCTCCATCAAGATTATTCCATCAACAATTATACTTTTTACTTTATGTGGCAGAAGGAATAAGCAGTCTCAATCTTCGTGAGAAGTGGACGATTCTGAATCGAATTCAACCTTGCAAGGGTAAACCTAACTCACACGCTTGGAACATCGAAAGATCGTTCCGAAGCAACCGTTTCCCTCATATTTCGGGTTATGGATTAGGGCCACCACAAGCGACTGCAGGACTGTACGCACACCAATTGTGCAGGACATATGTCTGTAGCGCGACTACATGATCCGTATTCCTGTCTGCCTTGCAGAACGCACTCCCACACGTCGGTGCGTGTAAACATAAAATAAAAGTTGAGTGGTGGAGACATGTCCATTTGCCGGCCCATTCGGGTACTAGGCTTACCGCTTACCATATTTCGCGGCATGTGGCTAGTACTTTCAAACGCTTAGCCACCACTACCACACACTTCGACCTTAACACTTTCATCAAAACAGACAGGGTAAATCTTTAGGTCATGATATAGTACACGACGCTGTCCATCATCGTTATAATGATTGCAGAATTGTAAACAAGCAATTCCTATATCATGCGAGTGATAGGAAATCACCCGACTTTTACCGGTCCTATTTAGCAGAGCATCTATGCGATAAGGACTCGGGTACAATACATTGGATTCCTAAGATCTTATGCAACTAGGATTTCATTTCAACTCCTAGACTTAATGCAAGATATATAATATATTAATGAAATTATAATAAAATGGAATATTGGGATATGCATCGGGGCTTGCCTTCTTGAGTGGGGTTGGGGGTAGGAGTGTCAGAGGCTTCCGAACTTTGGTTCGGGGCTTTAGTTAGTTCCTCGACGACTTGTGTTGAGTCTTTAGAAAACCCTTGATCTTGTCCTAAGACCAATTCGTAATCTCCGTCGTCGAGCATCGTTGATTCTATATGATATGCAACACTTGAAGTTAGATGATATTTGAATGTAAGATCTTAGGTCACAACAAAGTTGCAATCCAACAAAGTCAACACACATGAATCCATGAAATAAAAGGGGTTTAGGTTTGAATTACCATTTATAAAGGAGTCATTCTTGTAGCACTGAATTTATTGCAAACAGGAACTAGAACATTTGAATTTGAATTTAAATTCTAAGTTTAAATTCAAAACTTAAGTAACTAAGATCATAAAGTCTTGGAAATTTAATTCTATACTGATCATCAACCCATTAGAGTATGAAAAAAAGACCTTAACCAATTAGTTTCAAAGAACATGCTTAGTTAACTTTAAAACATTTCAAATTTGAATTACCTAAATTCAAAAGAAGTTAAGCTACAAAACAATACTAGGTTGGAAATTTTAACACAAGGTTACACATAGCTTATAGAAGTTACATGCTAAAAATCATGAGAAGCAAAGTTAAAATGTAGAAGTTATGTACAAAATACCTTTTAACCTTAGATTTAAAATAGATGCAAAAGTATTTTGTTTCGAACTAAACTTTATTAATAAAAGTTGTAGGGTTTGAAATCTTGTTTCCAACAAAATTAGTTTTGCAATTTTTGGATTTTTATGTGGTTTTCTACGAATTTTGCAAGGCAGCAACATAGCCACATGAAATAACAGAACTACTAGAGGGGGGGTCTCGGTCTTTTTGCGCTCAGGTCCCTGGAAAAGGTTTTCTTCTCACAGATGTGCCCCTGCCCAGCCTCGACAACAGCCGGCCGCTCGGTCCCGGCGTGTTCTCGCCAGCGGCGAGGTCGCCGGCGGGGAGGAGCCGGTCGGGCAGGGCCTACGGGACCTAGAGAATGCTGTGGAGGTGAACTTGCACGATGGGCAACAGTGGAACGGGGCTAACGACGGGGAGAAGCGGCGGCCGTGGCGGCGCGTCGCCGTTCCCGGTGAAGGGCCGGCGAACAGGAGAAGCTAACGCACGCACGAGCATCAGGAGGCGATGGGGATGCGGTCTCCGTACTTGGATCGGCCGAGGAGGTGGCGGAGAGGTGCTGTCGACGGTGAGGTCGAGCTTGGGCAGCTCCGGTGAGGGGCGGCTCGGGGTGGAGGCAATTCCGGCGAAGGAGGGGCCGGGGTTGGACCGGATCAGCTCAGGGGGTTAGGGGAGGAGGTGAGAAAGCGATAGGCCGAGGGAATTTGGGTGGGGTGGCGCAGTTGCGGAGAATCCCGGCGAGGAGGAGCGGCGGCGGCTCGGTGTCGCGAGGAGAAGGGAAAGGCAAAGCAGCCGGGGAGAGGGGGCTCGATTGGGTTTTGTAGCAGCGCACGGTTTGTAGGAGAGAAGGAAAGGGAGAGGGAGATCACGCGGCCAGGCACAGAGCGGCGGGCGGCGCCGGCGTGCCCGATGGAGCGGCGTGGCGGCCGCTCGAGGCGTCTGCCCGACGTGGAAGAGTGAGGGGCGGCCAGCGAGGGCAACACGGGCGACGGGAGGAGGGACAGGGTGACGCGTGGAGCAAGATCAGAAGGGCGCAGAGCTGCAGGGCGGCGCTCAGGGCCGGGCGGGGGCGGCGGCGTGCAACAGAGGAGAAAACAGAGAGAAGATCGGGATTGGGGAAGATGAAGGGGACCTGGTTGTAAAAAGTAGAAAACACAGGAGCCTCACTGTAAAGTATAGGTAACTTTCCAACCAGTGCTCAAATGGAGATGGGCCCAAAAGTAAAAGTGTGTAGTTTTTTAGAATGCACAACTTTGCTTTAAGGCTCATCCACAGAAGAGCAACAGTTTTGAAATTAAAATAAAACTTAGTAAAATTTTCAAACTTTATGTAAATCCTATAAATAAAACTACACTACACATATATCCAAAAGGTAGTTTCACCTACTTTTGCGATTTAAACACAAGTTTTGAACTTTTGCAAAATAAGCCTCATACATTTGAATTCTACCCCCTATATTCACCCACTTAGCACAAAAGGATCCTGATTTAAATATAATTATATAAACAATCACTTTTCCTTATCATTAACATTTTTAAACACAATTTTGCTACATTTTGTACATAACAACACACTAAAGATCTAGGGTGTGACCTTGCTTTTTACCTGAGTGTCACAGAATTAAGCTGGCATCATATGGTGTTGAGATAGATTTATAGTCGCTATAACCAAAGCGACTTAACACCTTCTCCACATAGTGAGACTGTGTAAGAATCACCCCACCATTGCTCTCTTTTACCAGCTTTATATTAAGGATAACATCAGCTTCTCCCAGATCTTTCATCTCAAAACTTTGAGATAAAAACTCTTTGACTTCCTTAATCACATTAAGGCTAGTGCCAAAGATCAGTATGTCATCCACATACAAGCGCAAAATCATTCCTTCAGCCCCACCATAGCGATAGTACACACATTTGTCAGCTTCATTCACAACAAAGCCAGCAGATGTCAAAGTTCTGTCGAACTTTTCATACCACTGCTTAGGCGCTTGCTTGAGACCATATAAAGATTTCAACAACTTACAAACCATTCCTTCTTGACCCTTTGATACAAACCCATCCGGCTGATCCATATAGATCTCCTCTTCTAACTCTCCATTGAGGAAAGTCGTCTTAACGTCCATCTGATGAACGAGAAGACCATAAAATGCTGCTAGGGAAAGTAACACTCGAATTGTGGTCAATCGGGCAACTGGTGAATAAGTGTCAAAGAAATCTTCTCCTTCTTTTTGGGTATAACCCTTGGCCACAAGCCTAGCCTTGTACTTTTCAATAGTACCATCTGGCCTAAGCTTTTTCTTGAACATCCACTTGCATCCAATCGGTTTACATCCATAAGGACGTTCAACGACCTCCCAGGTTCCATTAGACATAATAGAATCCATCTCACTCCTCACTGCTTCCTTCCAATAGTCAGCATCAGGAGATGAATATTCCTCTTCAATGGTTCTGGGTGTATCATCTATGAGGTATATAATAAAATCATCACCAAAAGACTTTACAGTCCTTTGTCTCTTGCTCTTTCTCGGAGCATCATTGTTATCCTCCTTAGGATTTTCCACAAGTGTACGTTCATTGTGTTCTATCGGCTCAGCAAAGCTATCATCCTCGATGAACTCTTGCCTAGATGAACTTGTTTCATCTCTCATGGAAAAAATGTTTTCAAAAAATGTAGCATCTCTGGACTCCATTATAGTACCAACATGCATGTCAGGTACCCTAGATTTCACTATTAAAAATCTATACCCAACGCTGTGGCATAACTTAGAAAGATACAATCCACAGTTTTAGGTCCAAGCTTACGTTTCTTGGTTATTGGCACACTCATTTTTGACAAACAACCCCATGTACGTAAGTATGAAAGTGTTGGCCTTTTCTTCTCCCATTCCTCGAATGGTGTTATCTTTTTATTCTTTGTAGGAACACAGTTTAGGACATGACATGCAGTCAATATAGCCTCACCCCACCATTCCTCGGAAAGTCCCGCTGTATCTAACATGGCGTTAACCAAATCCGTTAGAGTGCGGTTTTTTCTTTCGGCAACCCCATTTGACTGAGGTAAATAGGGAGGCGTCCTCTCATGAATAATACCAAGTTCCTCGCAGAATAAAGTAAATAAATTTGAGAAGTACTCGCCACCACGATCTGACCTAACTCTTTTGATCTTTCTCTCAAGTTGGTTTTCTACTTCAGCTTTATAGATTTTAAAGTAGTGTAATGCTTCATCTTTTGACTTCAACAAATAGATGTAACAAAATCTAGTACTGTCATCAATCAAAGTCATGATATATCTTTTACCACTTTTTGTCAACACTCCATTCATTTTGTACAAATCGGAATGAATTAATTCAAAGGGTGCCAAGCTCCTCGCCTGCGCGGCCTTATGAGACTTACGAGTTTGTTTTGATTCAACATATACATGACACTTAGAATTTTTGATAAAAGTAAACTTTGGAATTAAACTCAAATTAGCTAAGCGCATCATACAACCAAAATTAACATGACAAAGCCTCGAATGCCAAACATTTGTTTCATCAACGGTAATAATATTGTATGCAACTTTATTACAAACATCTGACAAAGAAGGAACAAGCCTCCGCTTTCATAACCTTTTCCAACAAAAGTACCAAACTTTGACAAGATACATTTATTGGACTCAAAGACTAATTTAAAACCATCTCTACACAGTAGAGAGCCGCTTACTAGATTCTTCTTGATGGTGGGGACATGCTGCACGTTCTTCAGCTGCACGGTCTTCCCCGAAGTAAACTTCAGATTTACCGTACCAACACCAAGAACACGCGCATGCGATCCGTTCCCCATCAGCAAGGAGGAAGTCCTGCCATCCTGGTAAGAAGAAAATAAAGAAGCATCAGCACAAACATGAATATTAACACCAGTGTCAACCTACCATTCGGGTGAACAAAAAACTGAAAGAACTGTAGGTAATAAATTACCGTACCCCGATGTTCCTCCAGGCTCGCTAATGACCATGTTGGCAGAGTCGTTGCCTTTGCGGTTCGGACACTTTGCAGCAAAGTGTTCCGTACTAGCGCATACATAGCAAGCTCCCTTCTTCTTCTTCTTGAAGGTGGTTGTTTGCTTAGTCTTTGGTTGGTTCTGCGGTGGCTTTTTCTTGTTCTTGTGGGAGTTGTTCTTCTGAACAAGATTGGCGCTAGAAGCACCAACAACTCCTTTCCCACGCATGTCCTTTGCTCTCAGCTTCTCCTCAACATCAAGAGTCCCTATAAGTCTATCTATGGTGAACTCCTGTCTCTTGTGTTTTAGAGAAGTAGCAAAGTCCCTCCAAGAAGGTGGCTTAGAGATAATACCTCCGGCCACAAACTTATTGGGTAACACACATGGGGACTCTTTGCTATAATTTTTGAGATCTTTTGCCAGAGTATGTATTTCATGAGCCTGTTCCACCACAGAACGGTCTTCAACCATCCTATATTCAAGGAACTGCTCCATCGTATACAACTTACTGCTGGCGTCAGACAGACTCAAGAGCATCCCACAACGCTTTGCCAGTTGGCAGCCGGACATAGAAATCCACCAGGTTTTCACCGAAAACACTAATGACCAAGCCTCGAAAGAGGGTATCACCCTCATCGAACGCACTCCCTTCCTCTGGAGTGAACTGTTCAGGCTTACCCTCTTTTACATGGATCACTCTCGATATTGTTAACCATAGTATAAGCCGCTCTTGCCAACGTTTGTAATTTGAACCATCAAAAGGTGGTGGTTTGATTGATGCAGCAAAGCTAGATACCGAAAGCCTATTAACAAAATCAGGTTTTTAGATTGTTAGATAACTAGGCAATTTTTGGTAAATTTTAATTCCAAATATTAATAGCAATTTTATGGCATAAATGAGTGATAATGTGTGAATAAGATATGTGCATGTGTTCATGTTATTCTTACTAATAAGCATGAACAAAAAGTTAAACCAGAATAGGTTTAGAGTGTACCCCAAGGCGGGACCAGTGCCGGAGGCACTGGTTGCGTCGTTACCAGCTGGAATAGATATGCAATTCGACTGGCCTTGCCTGAAGTAGTCGAACGATGTCAATGCAGGAAGAGGTTCGCAGTGCAGTCCCACGAACGGTCACCAGGAAGCAAACGAAGTAGTCGTTCAGGGAGCGAGCAGTCGCGTCAAGACGCTCCCCAAAAACCTGATTGCCCGCGTCCCGTGCAGGGCCTTCAGCAAGCAGAGGTTCCGGAGGCCTGCTCTCGCTAGAACTGTGCGCGCAGCACTAGCGATGGGAACGGCAGAAAGCAGCAGAGGGAGAAGGGAGAGGTCTCCTAAGCAGGAGTACCTGGATCAAGAGCAGCAGAGGGAGAAGGGAGAGGTCTCCTAAGCAGGAGTACCTGGATCAAGTGCTGAAGTGTGTGCAGATGAGAGGAGGAAGGGGTGGTTTATATAGGCGTGGAGGTGTCTCAGGTTCAACGAACCTAGACGTCGTAAAGAGTTTTGATGAGCGACAGTTACTGGTGTGATTCTCAGTCATTACTGTCAACATTTATTCTCTGTTTTAATGTTTGAATGCTCTTAACAGCAAAACATTCTTCTCATCTCAGCACATCACGTCGCACCGCACCGCCCCGTCCAGCCGCGCCTCGCCCATGACCTCGGTGAGGCGAGCGCGCGCGCGCGATTCACCGACCTCCTTTTACCGGCTTCACAAGTGGTGTACACGAAGTCCACCCTTTAAGTCGGTTGAGATCCTTCTCAAATCCCGGTATGGAATTAAGCAATTGATTCCCTAGCATTTAATAGTGGACTTTAAATTCTTTTATTGTATTGATTAGAATAAATAGGCCAAGCCCATAATTCCAACAAAATGCAGTACAGAAAGCTGGACCGGGAAAACCTTTCTTCAGTTTTCCAAATTAAAGCTGCAGCTCGTCCGTTGCAAGGTACAAATTCTGTAATGAGCATGCACATACTTTGGTTCACTATGTAAAAAAGGCGACAGTGGGCAATGAGTTGAATTTTCATGTCGTGTTACCAGATGATGACAGAGACTTGTGCTCTTAACAGTTCTATTTCCTTGTACTGGCAGGGAAACAGTTCTATTAAATGATATTCTGAAGTAATGTTTATCTTATTGCTAGAGTGCACGAATTTCTGTACTTGTTTTGAACTGTTTGATGTGCCATCAGTCATCGATTTATCCAGTATAAAGTGATTGCACAGAGGGTTGAACATTCCTATGGTGACCAGACAGGTCCCATGAATTTTAGAAAAACTCCCGCCTCAACAGGGAAGCAACAACCATAAACGGCCATGAAATATTACAGACCCCTCCTAAAAGGTTCATAACTTAAATACAAGATATATTACAGTAACATCTAAGATGATACTAGGGAGTTACAGATACTATCCATGTCATGTGCAACAAATCTGCTCTGAACACCTAAACTTTTTTTTTGTCTAATAATGGTATTTCTGTCAAAAGAAGCCAAAAATCTACCAGCGGGCTACAGACGGAAACCACATAATGTACTGCACCGGAAAAATTAGCTTTGGCCGAACCACCAGAGGCTAATGGCTGGAGTACGGCATCGAACATTGTTGGAACTCAGAGCCTGTACTTGACTCAAAGATGTGTGGGAGGGCAAAGTCGCCATCAGCTACCGGGGTACCATAGCTGCTGCCCCTCTGCCTCTTGGCTGGGCACTCATGCTTTGGGCTAAGCGTTGGAGAACCCGGCCGAGAGTTGGAATCAGGGGTTTGGGGTTCACCATGAGGAAGTTCATCATGTGAGGCACTCTCTATGGGCTCAACTAGGTTTCCGTTGTCCTTGCTGAATGGTACAGCCTGAAGCGGAGATTCAGATGTTGGCACAGGGGTTGATGGGTTAGTTCTCTCAGAATCGAGCAACTGTTCACTTGATGTGGCTCTAGAAGCTCCAGCACCAGTGATGCGCTGCTGCTCTTCAATGATCTTCTGAAGATACTTGCCCTGTGCCTCAATTCGCAGCTGCAGCTGCCTTTGTACCTGCAGGGGATGTTTGTCAGCTAATGATAACACGTGTAGTAACAGTTTCTTGTTATTGCTGCAGCAGTAGGAAGATTGTGAATATTACCCTTGTTTTTTGTCTATTTATGTAAGTGCTATGACAATTTCTTCTACTTCTGCACTTCTGATAAACAGATACAGTTACTATTTTGTTTACACCTGTTCTCATACAGTACATGCAAGAAAGTTTTTTTTTCACATGGATATATATCTCCTTCCAAATCAATTAAGTGTCAAAAGATTAAAGGCTAGCTGGTATGATTCAGATCCAAAGATCATTATCACATTTTCAGCATCTGAACATCCAGAAATTGTTATAACTATAGCCTTTTTAGTTTTCATTTCTCAAATTTCTTGAAACATGGTGCAAAAACAACACAAATGCCATTTAGTGAGCTTCAAATAAAATACTATAGCTTTCCAGCAATCAAGGCAATAGCTGATCGTAATCTAGGTCAGATGTTAATGCATGGGTTGATACCGAGTAAGACAACGAAAACATGAAATGCCTTGGTGCTTATCCCCATATAAATATAAACATTCATAAGCAGAACTAATTATATTTTAAAAAATCCTATTTTACAAAGTCATAAAGCTAGATTATCTAAAGGCAATCAATAAATCTTAGCGAAAGGTTGCAACAATAAATTGAAGCAAATTAAATTACACCTGAGTTTAACTCAAGGGGTCTCTCAACATAAAATGAACATTTCTATACAACATCAGCAGAATTTTAGTTGAAATCATGCTCTAATATGATAGGACGTTTTGGCTTGATGAATCAATCCTAGATGGAATGATCCATCACGGGTAATCTATCCCATGATTTTAACGAGATGACATCATTCTTCATATTTATATTAGATGTTTGATAATGATTAATGAGGAATTATATCTGGTGATGGATCAACTCATCCTATTCCTAATCAAAGAAATGACTTTGGTTCGCATTGGATGATACGAGTTTATCATGGCATACATAAAATGTATAAAGGCAATCACAATTGATAATTTTAGTCTTGTTTCAGATTCCAAGCATGATACAGTATCTTTCATGAGATAGAATGAAAGAACCTGAAACATCTACTATATTAAATATCAAAGGCAACTGTAGCATCATTAACTCACCTCCAATTGTTCATGCAACCGCTTCTGGACCTCCATCTGCAGCTTCAGGGCTTCAGATATCTGCATTGTACTACAAAACAAAATGAAAGTGTACAAATCTGTCATGAAACAGTTGGAAGTTTGGAATAGTAGATAATTAGATATTATCATTTCATAAAAGTGTACTAGATAATCTGCTTTTAGGGGAAACTAATTGAAAGACCATACTTTTTGAGCTCCACTTTATAAGTTTAATAATCTTCAAATATATGCACCTGTGGATGCGGCAAGCCAATAGGCATAGAACTATTTCCAATTCGTATTAGGAAAAATTACTTGTATTCACCTAAAAAATAATCATCAAATGGAGTCTATGGAGATTCAGTAGAAAATAAGCCATCTATCAACTGATTGAACCAGTCTAGTATGCATAAACCAAATCAACATAGGTTTTTCTTGAAAGTCAAAACTGCATTTATTTCCATGACCAATAGGCTAATACAAAATTTAGCATTGTCATCTGGTATATTCAATGATGCAAATGATGTCTGACCATTTGAACTGAGCTCGCGACAACAAGTTGGACTTGATCGACCTTTCTCTTTCTTTGAGCTACAAGCAAGGAGACCTATCTTTATATGAAAGTAAATACAAATACATAGAGGCACTGATACTCACGAGGAACCTTCAAGTGCTGCCAGCAAATCCCCTGGATTTTTCTTTTCAGCTTTGTTGTCTACATGACAGATATGAAATAAATGAAGCAAAAATAATAGTAGACTGGTGCTTGAATGTATATAAAACAAGATGGCAATGGTCACCTACCATCGGCAGAAGGGTCTGGAATGTATTTTGCAAGACGGTATTTCTAGATTTTTGTTAAAAGGAAAGAAAAAGAAAGAAAGAAAGAAAGAAGATAGTTAGAAAGGAAAACTGCAAGGAATAAAAATGAAGAAGGGCTATTCATATAGAGAGAATAATTACCTGCAAGTGACTCTTCACATGGTATATTGTAAGTCCTGGCACACCCATAATCCTAAGAACTCCCTTTGGAGTGGCACCTGACACATTTGAATAATTGTACAATAAGCAGATGAAGATACCTAAAACTAAGCATGCTTAAAGAAGCAGTTCGGGTACAATAATAGTACAATGCAAACTGATAAAGTAGTATGCAGTATGCACACGCTTTGGACATAAGTATCACCATTATTATGCCTGTAAGTTGCAATGGATCTCAAAATCACAATGTTTAGAGGTCCTAAACACTAACACTGATCTATTCATCATAGATAAATAGTTACCATTATAGCTTATATTCAAAATTTCTAATAAATCATCAAGCCATGGAGATTCCCACCATAAGCCACATGAATAAAATAGTGGAAAGATAATCACATCCTCGATAACACATGCATGCCTCAATCACTCAACAGAAGATCCTTATATAGTAGAGCCTACCACTGTCACCAACACTAATTCTATCTTTTAAGTAGCAGAGATACGATAGTTAGGATCTTGGTAATTCATACAAGAATATGAATAGTAAATCCACAGATTTTCTGATATAATTTCTTAACACAACTTCTAACTAACAAAATTTAGTAAATCACCACGGATTTCTGGCAGGATTCTTTTAACCGTTTTTATTAGTAGAGCATGTGGAGCTGTGGGCTATTGCCACATGTCCAATATGTTAATGCACAACTGTTATATTAGCTTAGGAACTATTGTGTTATACTTCTATATAATACCATGTTTGTGTAGATAGTTGATACTTATCAGTAGTAGGCTATTAATTTGTTACTGGTTAGTGAACATTGTCATGTGCTTTTGTAGGAAGAATTAGAACTGTGGAATATGTATTGCTCCTGGATATTTCCTCATTGGAAAAGAAGGTATATTGCAACTCTCAGGTCTCAGCCATATTATTCTTGATCAGTTTAACTAGCACTCTTGCCATAAAAAAAAAGTTTAACTAGCACTCCAAAAGCTGTTTCATTGCTCATTTCTCATTGGTACATGCATGTGCCAAATTTGATGTTTCAATGCTCCCAATACTTTGTTTAACATGCTATTATGTAGAAACTACAGAAAACATACTCCATATGTCTCCAGTTGCAGCCCTCCAACCACTTATATTTGTCTAGACATAGCAACTTTCAAAACATTGATGTCAACAGCTTAGCATTGTGTCAAATCATTGCCAGCACCGTGTCTGAGACTGAGACAAATATTGCTCCCATTATGACACTATAATTTGAAAATAAAACCAACTTTTGCTGTTTTGCATCCTATACTATCTAGCCTAACCTAGCTCAGCATTTACGCCAAAGACAACACATGGCATGAATAATAATTTCTGTGCTCCAAAACTTGCACAGAAACCAAACATTATAGGTCATTATAAACTTAGCATTTGGTCTATAATGTTCACATTTCACGCAAAAACATCACACCATCAGATTAGTACCTATCATACATAAGTGGATGTAAGGAACCTAGATATAATTCTTGAATGACTAAAAGTGCATCAATTTCCTAACACATCACTATTTCCAGCTACAGCAGACATATCATATCTGTTTTGAGAATTTAGATCATCAGAGTTAAATGTGAACAGTGGTCATTAAAATTTACAAACAATTTATGCTTATCCTATTTGACAAGTAGGATGGTTTTGTGGATTGTTTTTTTAATAATACTACATCTAGGCTTATCCAAGTGTAGTGCAGATTAGTAAAATCTTATATGTTCCATCTATCATCCCTGCTAAAAGAAAATTCTACATCTTGTCATTATCATGCTAGACCTCAGAGAATTGTTTTCTTCTTGGATCATATGCTTTGGTACTTGGGCAGTTTTTTTTTTCAGGAACATATTTGACTTGAGCTGTTTATTCTCCAGCTTTAGTTTCATATCACCTTAATATCATTCTATAGGAGAAATTTATGTCAAGCTGTGGCATGTATAGACATAAAGTTCCACACCATAGGACAATTTGTGCAGCTCATTAGACAGGAAAAACAATTTCCCAATTTAAAAGACATGATTGCAAAGTTAAATTCTTATTCAGAAGACTTAAAAGACAACATTTAGTGACTCCACAAAGGAAAGGAAAAACATAGAATACGAGGAAAACAAGTTGAACTACAAAAAGCATACTATCTGGCCCGCCAAGTTGTGTAACAGCCTCCACGAAGCGGTCATGCAGCTCATTTGTCCACCGTAACCTTTGCCTTGCTCCCATGTTAGGGTTGTTGTTTCCTCCATTTTGAGGGACCATAGCGCCATTGCCTAGCCCCATTAGATCTTGAACACCAGGATTGCTTTGAGTTGGACCAGTGCTATAAATTAGATTTGGCTGGTACATTGCTCTTGCTCATCGCCTGGAAATACATGACATAACTAAGTGATATCACATTATTAACAACAAAAAGAGAAGGATATGCCATATAATGATTAAAAAATAGATAGTGGATACATAATTTGAATCGAATTATTTATTGCCTGCAAATGCAGCTATAGAGGTTTACAGTAGGGCCACAAAAACCAATTTTACAACAGTTTAAACAGTAATAAAGCAGCGTTTATTTTTCATCCTCTTTTATGGTGGCTCTTGGTCATGTTAGATTTCATCTGCAGCCTAGCCCAACTTGCTTGGGATTAAAAAGATTTGTTGTTTGTTGTGACAAAGCCCTAAAGCCAAGTAGCCAACAGATGCCGACGAGGACAAGAATTAGTATTATTTTTCCTGTTGCCAGTTCATTTTCACATGACACTCTGCCCGTATTTTAGTAATCTTGTATTTACTCAACAAAATCTGTGAGCAGCACCAAAAGTGCAATACTTCCATCTATGCCTCAAACTTTTGCAGCTATATAAAAAAAAGAAAATCCCTAATAGGACAAACAGGTAGTACTCATGCCAAATCAGCAAGACTAACGCCCTTCACTTCAAAACTGTACTGTATCATGTGGCATCTGTTACAACAGGGACTAGAACCCAATCTACTTGCTACACCAGCTTAGACACCGAGAGACGAGACGGCAAGCTGACTATACTACGAGGCTAGCTCAGTACCGAAATTGGAGCCCGTCCCTTCAATCTGGGCATCACTTGACAGCAAACAGAAACCGGGTAGGAGATTCAGGCAAAGTAGGCACATTTCTTGAGGGCGCCAATACGACCGACCAGGGAACCGAGACGCCTGCTGAATTCCGTCGCGCGCGGGACCGCGCGCGCTCGATTAAACCAGGGCCGATTAGACAAGGGCTCACGAGAACACCAGGAAACCTCAATCCATGGACGGGTTAACCCCCCCGCGGCGCGGGACGGCGGAAGAGGAGAACGGGGGCGAGCGCAGCAGAAGGCTACTAACCTGGGGCGGACCGGTGGAAGAGGGCAGGCGGAGGCGCTCGCCGCCGGCCGAGCGCTCCCCCTCACTAGGCGCCTCTGTGTTCCTCTCTCTCTCCCCCCTCTTTCTCTCTCTAGGCCAAGACGGAGGAGGGAGAAGGGGGTCAAGCAAGGCTTGAAGGCAAGGCCCTTTCGCTGGTGTCGTCGATTGGTCCGCCCCGAACGGTCGAGGGCAGCAGTGGAGGGGCAAGCTAGTGTGGGCCCCAGCAGGAGGACGACGGGCGTGGGTGGCCTGATGAGAGAGAAACCTGGGGAGGTTTTTAGAGAGAGAAGCAAAATGTGAAGCAAAGAAAAAGGTTCACGGGGAGTCTTTCTAGAGGGAGAAGCAAAGAATCAGGTGGTCATTTAAAGAGTAAACTAGAGTCTCAATTGGAAGTTTAGATTATTATTAGCATGTAACTACTCTAAATAGCCAGTATTATTAGAGTTTCATTTTATATCAGTATTATTACAGTTAGTCAGATGCATAGATTTTATTAAACAATATTTATGTTCTTGTATCAGCGCAGATGGCCAATATTATTACAGTTTCATCTCAGATCATCATCAATAAATCTTATGTTCAAGATTAAAAACAACACAACACAGCGAACAGTACTCGTACCAATCAAGATGAGCACGAAACCAATAAACATTATACATGGCTTGATGATCACCACGACCTCACAACGGTTGCAGGTTGCCATTGCAAGGTAGGAATGCTAAAAAAAAGTTCACATTCTAGGCAAAGAATACTCGGTGGCTGAGCCAGAGACAAAATTCCGACTATCAGATACACGTTTAACACTCATAAATGTGATGGTTACAAGTTGTGCCACCTAGCTTTCACCCACAACACAAGCTACAATCAAGCCTCCAGTAGCAGGTCACAATTAAGTTACGCACAGCTAAACGCTACAAAAACCTTGAACCACACGGATTAAAACAGGATCAGGTATGCACAAGGATGCCCGTAACACTGACCATTGCTATGAAATTCGCAAGGCACTTGAGTGCTAACAGATCCCCTCCAGTCCCTTCATTCGGGAAGTGGCCTAGTGAGTGAAAAATTGGACAGAAGCTCGTCCTCTAGTAGGAACCACTCGATCAGCCAGTTGTATGGGATATGAAAGCTCAACATCTTATGCACAAGATATTCAAATCTGTAAACTGTCACTGAGTTTGCTTCCACACAACTGTGAGACAAAAGTTATCTTCATGAAGTTCCATAAATTTCCTCAAATCAACTCATTACCTATAAGTAGTGGTGCTCTTCGAATACAGGAATCCAAACTCGAGTACCATGCCGCTCCTTGAAAAAATAGGTTTCCCTAGAAGTAGTCACGAATGGCGACATTCTTCAATATAGTCAACATTGCAAAATTAATGTACTTAAAACTGAGAAGAAAAGAAAATAATATTACGCATTGAGGTAAATAAGTTTATAAAAGACTAATTTTAATTTGAAACTTCCTTACGACAAGGTCGAGTAAGATTCGTTCATAGCTAATAGGTAATCTCAATAAAAAAAAGGTTCAGATTTATCACTGTATAAAGTATGACCGTGAACACAACAGGAACCATGGGACAGCCAACACATTTTCACATTTGGCACCAACCAAGTATCAGCATGAATGAAATTCCATCTTGATAGTTTTGGAAAAAGAAACAGCCTAATCATTTTAGGCCACAATATATCAAAATTCAGTGCTAATTCTCACAACCACCATTACAACATATGTTAGCTGTACCATAACCCCGGTCTGCAACCCAACCAGCCCAGCTGGCCAAAGCCCGCCTGCCAGCACACCCCCCTACTGCCCGTTAATCGGCCCAGCCCACAGTGCAGCC
Organism: Panicum hallii; assembly: GCF_002211085.1. NCBI lineage: Eukaryota > Viridiplantae > Streptophyta > Magnoliopsida > Poales > Poaceae > Panicum > Panicum hallii. The sequence goes on from NC_038047.1 coordinate 27,494,058, forward strand.
CAACCAAGCGCCGCCTCCTACACCATCGCTGCCCTTCCTCCTACAGCCGCTGACTACCCGGCTCCACCCGTTAGCCGGCCCTGTTCCCCTTTCTTCCTCCGCCCGCTGACCGCCCGATGATCGGAGCCGCTGCACCCTTCCCCGCTCCGCGACAAGCTGCGCCAACTGCCCGGCGACCGCCCCTTTGCACCTGGCCGCCTCGCACTCACCCGCACCCTACCCTGGCCGCCCCGCGAACCCTAGCCGAGCCCCATGCGATGCGCGCCACGCGTCCTCAGCCGCTGACCCACAGGCCCTACCTGCTAGTGAGAGGGGACGAGTAAGGAAGGGACCGGACTAGAGCCCAGTCTGCATCGCCGAGCCAGCCCCATAGCTGTTGGGCCGAGCCAGGCTACCAAAGCGAGTCGGCCTGCGAGCCACAGGCCGAGCTGATCCGCTAGCTAAGCCAAGGTGAGTTGGGCCGATCGAGCCGGCTCAGATTTTTTCAGCCCAGTGAACCTGAGCCGCCTGACCTTTTTCCTGTTTCCTTTTTACCGACCTGACATGTGGGTCCTACATGTTAGTGACATGGTGTGACTGACCAGCGGGACCCACTGACCCGTGGACCCCACCTGACCCGTTGACCGTTGATCGGTCAACGTTGACAGTCAATGCTAACGTCAGCAGACCCGACGCCCCTGGTGATGTCATGCTGACGTTAGCGTGATGTCAGCATGCCATGTGGCACACCTTGCAGCAGCTGACTGTGTGATTTTTTTGTTAATTATTTAATAATTTTAGAAAATGATTTAACCTTAGAAAATTCATAATTAACTAACCGGACCTCCGAAAATTATGAAACCAGTTTCATAATTCTTCTGAAATCATGATCTACCCTTTAGAGTAAGTTTTGTTGAGATTTGGATCTTACTTAAATAGTTTTGTGCATTTTTGCACTTTGGCCCTAGTGTTTATATGCATTTACGATTAGGTCCCCGCGAGAAGAAGTTGATCGACGTCCCGGACGACCAGAAGACCCAGGAGGACTTCCCGGACCACCAGAAGACCCCGAAAGACTACGTAGAACCACCGGGTTCACACCCATCTACAATGTAAATACCTGTTAAGCATTGCTTACTAGATATGCTTCGCTTTACTTTATGTTATGATGAGATGAACCTGCATAGCCTATTTTTTTATTTACCTGAACTCCTTGCAATCCTATACATATGATAATTATATGAGATGCCTTGCTATGCCTTGCATGTGTATGTGTGGGATTGGATGATAGTCTTGGCATGAGTGGAGATACACTTTCCAGGAGTTGGTGAATAGGGTTTTTAGCAGGGAGCGAGTGAACTTAACTCGATCTTCGGATCGAGGGCTTAGAGTGTGTATCTTGGCATACTCTACGGAGCACCTGGGGAGGGTGCATCTTTGTGAGGTTATTCGTTGAGGAGTTGGTGGTACCCATAATGGGTGCATTCGCGGACTACTGCGGGGGATACGCATGTGAAGAAGATACTCGCTTCAGCATATGAGGACCTGTTGGGAGTAACTTTGATTTGTGGGACTATATTAAGTGTGTACACCACTTACCCATTATGCGGTTTGGCCTGGTCCAAGGCTAGCAAGTGTGGTACCAAGCCAGTAGGAGGATCGAGTATCAGTGCAGGGGGAGGAGGTGCTGACCTCATGTTCCCCGAGACGCAAGGGAGGCTTCACAGTCCCGGGCGCGACCTCTTGCGGGAGGATGTGCCCAAGACCTGGCTGGGAAAGCCGGATGGTACTGAGGCTATTAGTTTCTGTGTTAGTAGACTGATGTCTCGTCGTTCAATTGGGTCGCTCCTGGTTGGCTTCAATTCGAGTGGGTCCAAGTGTACAACCCCTGCAGGTACCATCCAGCTCTTCTATACGTATAGCCATGTACTCGGTCATGTACAATCCTACTCTTCTATTACTCTTATTAGTTAGTGTTACTCATGCTTTCTACCTCCCTCTAGTGTTGACTTCTTGCCTGGGGCAGCTGAGGTGTGAGGAGTGGGAGTTCTCGCACCGACTTGGTGGTTTTGGAGGTGTGTATGAACCGGGAGTCCGGGATGCCTGAATGGCCTGAGTTTGGAGTTTGGATGATGATATATCTTATGATGCTGCTGATGCATAGGAAACCCCAGCTTTCCTCCTTGATTTTGATATACCTTTCGTATAGTCCACTTAAAGCTTGCATACGGATGGTGACGTGAACCTATCCCACTCCTTGGGGATAGTTGGTAGATGCAGGATTCGATCTGAAAGCGTAACCCGGACTAAGAAGGATGATTCAAGGATGGCCCGTGCTTCGCTCAAGTTTGCTTGTGGAGGAGTGTTCCCTAAGATGAAGGATGGCCCAGAAGCTTAGCTGCCGCTTCTGTTTTCTGTTTGTTTCACCGTAGGACAAGAGGCTTGTACTATAAAACTCATAATACAATCCTCTGAATTATGTAATAATTAATCCCATGTTTGAACCTATGCGATGTATGACTATAATATCTATCTGAGATGAATTCTGTATGTGATAGCTACTGATCCAGGGACTATCACGACGATAAAGAGAGTCGTGTTCCCTTTTCAAAAACCCGGTTCGTTTCACTAGCTCTTGGTTTAAGGTCTGATGAGCAGGACCCTCTCCATACCTGTTTAACTCGAGGTCGAGTCGTCCATTCCTAGAGAGGAGGTCGAGGATGATGACGTCGTCGTCGTCGTCGTCATCGTCTTCTTCTTCTTCTTCTTCTTCTTCTTCTTCTTCTTCTTCTTCTTCTTCTTCTTCTTCTTCTTCTTCTTCTTCTTCTTCTTCTTCGATTTTGGTGGTGCGGGTGTCGGGTCATCGGATTGGAGCCATGGCTCCACCCACAACCTGTTTCCTTCATGGTCTTGATGAATCAGGTATGTTTGTCTTTCCTTGGTTTGGAACCTGAACATCATCTTCTTGCCCATGATTTGGAGATGGATCTTCCCTGCCCCGACATCGATCTTAGCCTTGGCGCCTCTTAGGAATGGTTGCCCAAGAATGAGTGATATTCCTAATTCACCCTCCATGTCGAGTACTATGAAGTCGGCAAGGATGAAGGAATCCTTAACTCACACTCGAAGGTTCTTTACTATCCCCTCGAGGTATCGAACCGTCGAGTCGGCAAGCTGCACGCACATACATGTTGGGGAAAGAGAAGGATAGCATAGGTTCTCGAATGTCACCTTGGGCATGATGTTGACACTTGCTCCAAGGTCGCAAAGGGCCTGCTCGATGTGACAGTCATAGATTGAACAACTGATCACGGGGTATCCCGGGTCTTCCATTCTTGGTGCTGCCAATCGTCCCTGCTGGTCCCTTCTTGGACGTGCAAGCCTCTCTGCATAGGTAGTAAAAGATGTATCCTGTGATAGCTTACCCCATTTGGTGGTTACTATGTTGACACTCTCCAAGGAAGCTTCAGGTTGCCCTGGAATTCTTCTGGTTTCAGTAGAGGGTACAACAGCAGCCAGCTGTGCTAGTTGAGTCTCAAGCATCTTGGTGAAGCTTAGCTGACTCTTGATAGCAGAGGAGATGCCATCCATCTTCGCTTGAATGGTCTCCAAGGTGTTTTCGTTGGCGGCCATCTTCTTTTGCAGTGATTCGTTGACTTTTGCTTGGCTGAGGACAAGATCCCTCAAGGAAGGTTGGTTAGGATTAATAGAATTTGAATTACCGTTACCTCCTTGGTAGTAGGGGCATGATTGATTCCATCCCTGACCTTCTTGTTGATGAAACCCATTGTTGTTGCTGTTCATGTACATGAGTTCTTCCTGGGTTTCGGGAAAATCGTTCCCCGAATGTCCGGTGTTACCACAGACCTCGCACATCATGCGAGCATCCAAGGCTTGAAGAGCTTGTATCAGAGCCTTGTCCTAGGGTCGTTCCTCGATCTTTTTGGGGAGGAGGTTGAGCTTGGTGGCGAGCATGTCCATCTCCTTCACGGTGTGCATGCCCCGCTGGCGTGGTTGGAGACATTCTTCGTTCCAACCATGGTTGGACACAATCTTCTCCATCAAAGTCTTGGCCCTGTCAATGGTTAGCAAGAAGAAAGCACCACCTATAGCAGCATCGATGTGGTCGCGAGCTATTGGAGTGAGCCCATTGTAGAGGTTCTGAAGAATGAGCCAATCATCCATCCCATGGTGAGGACACGCTAGAATGTTCTCCTGAAGCCTCTTCCATGCTTCAGATATAGACTCATTTGATGCCTGCTGGAAACTGGAGATTCTCCCTCGGGGAGCATTGGTCTTGCCCATCGGGAAGAATTTAGCGAGGAATGCCTTGGTGCATGTCAGGGGCGCATATCACAGACCCCCCAAAAGTATGTTCCACTACTACAATAAAGCTCTACGCAAGCGGTCCGGTTAGCCTCTACACAAGCGCTTTCAGGAACTGCTTGAGATGCTCCACTTGTGATGTAAAACAACATCTCAGGCGGTCGATCAAAAACCGCTTGAGATAGACACACATCACAGGCGGTTTTTTCCAAAAAAACCGCTTGTGATAGGCCAACATCACAGGCGGTTTTTACAAAACAAACCGCTTGTGATAGACCAACATCACAGGTGGTTTGGTCTAAACGGACCGCTTGTGAGAAACAAACACTGGGCTTGTGTTTCAGAGACATCACAGGCAGGTTGAAAGAAAAACCGCTTGTGGTACGAACATATCACAAGCTGTTTATAAGCCAATCCGCTTGTGATAGGAACATATCACAAGCGGTTTTGAGCCGAGCCGCTTGTGATAAATTCATATCACAGGCTGTTTATAAGCCAATCCGCTTGTGATAGGAACATATCACAAGCGGTTTTAAGCCCAGCCGCTTGTGATAAATACATATCACAAGCGGTTTGCAAGCCCAGACACTTGTGATCTAACACATCACAAGCGGTTTAATATGTCCAGATTCATATCCAAATTCAATTTGCATTCATAAATCATATCCAGATTCATACAGCAAATAGATATACAGATTCATACAAATCACAGATCACATTCACAGAACGACAACAATAGTATTATCACCAAACCATAATTTACAGCAGCTCAAGTTCAAGTCCATACATCAACATTGAAGAACAGCCCACACATGACATAAGCTAAACAAATTCAAGGTCTAAACACTGTGAGCTAGATTGTACAATTCTGGGAGATCAGACAACTTTCCCTTTTCATTGAAGAGTAGTCCATTTGGGGGAAGAACTTCACGGTGCAAAAAGGAAAGCAAGTCTCTTACAACCTTAGCCACGCCGACAGTAGCCATATCTCTTCCTTGCGATTCATCCTTGATGTTGGATTTAGAAACCTGGAATGAAAGCAAAAGGTGCTTTGTAATGGTAATGTCATGGGCTGCAATAAAAAAAAATTGAAACATAGACAATGATAGGGAACTTACATCCTCACGGTTGACACGACTCCATTCACATACATAATAACCGCACAGGACAGTACCAGGAGGTTGTTTCTGACTGGTTGAACATAATGATATTGACAAATTAGGCTTGTCCTCTGGATGCTCGCCGCCAAGATCTTTGTAATAAAAATGGTATGCGCTGCATATAAGAATACCATTGTGAGATTAAGAGAATACATTTGCTAAGTTGTAAGTACAAGTGTAAAATAGTCATACTTCTCTAAAATCCTCAAGAAGTCATTATATGCATCCTTTTCCATTCTCAGCGAGTCGAAGACCATGGCTGTACCACTCTTTGGAAAGATCTTGATACAAATGTAGTGGTCACTACATATACATATACGAAAACACATGTTAAGATCACGATTGCCATAATTTGTAGTTCAAAACCATGTGGAGAACTTACTTAAAGTGGTGCGGAGCTATTATTAACTCCTTGCCATGTTGTACATGATTGTACATGGCTCGCCCGATGTATGCTGCCATTAGCCTCATTTTTTTTCTTTGATTCTTTTTGACTGCTCTCTCAAATTCATCATCATCAAGGTCTTTGTATTCTTCTCCATGTCTCCGAACAACTTCTTTGTAGCGAGCTTGGGATATCATCAATGGATCAAGAAACCCTGTCTGAAGTTGTTTCTTCTTACCATCTATGTACTGCATCCTACATGTAAGAAGCAATAATTGTTAGAATCTGTGCTGTACAAAACTAACAGACATTAAAGTTTAGAGGTACTTACAAGCAAAAGAGGGTTAAGTAGTTGGTTTCCATCCTTTTTTGATGGTACAACGACCACAGATCGTCAAAGAATAAATGCCGCACAGCATCTACATTATCTTTGCTCCAAAATGCATCATCTGGCACAACATATGAGAAGCCCTCGAGTTTGTGTTTGTTGCTAGCCACCATGTACCACTCATGCATTGTAATCTCTGTAGCCGACAACTTAGAAAGTTGCACCGTTGTCAAGAACGGCCTCCCATTCACAAATTTAGGAGGAACATCCTCCTTCTTGTATATCGGGATATCGACTTTAAGACGTAATGAATCTCGAGTATGAATCATTCCATCTTCTTCCCATACCTCGAGCTTGTCTTTTAATTGGGACCGTGTGCGTACTCCACAAGATGCTGATTCTGCTTTTGACTGATCTGTCATAACTCTCTTCAACCTTTCCAAGTAGCGTGTCACAACTTCTGCCGGTTTCTTGACATTGTCAGTGGCTATTTGTTGATGAATTTTCTTTGAAGTACTTGGCCCTGCAACATTGGTGTCAACCTTTGCTTCCTTTCTAATGTCAGCATCAACATTCTGAGGAACAATTCTGTCCACATCCCCCTCCTCAACTGCCTTCTTCAGAGGTGATATGACTGTTTCACTAGTTTTGTGGGAGGCCGGTGCTATACTTTCCTGCACCATGGGGATTGAACTATCTTTCTGTTGCATGGGTGTTGAAGTTGGTGTTGGTGACTTATGACGCGATAGGGGGCTTGAGATCAGCTCATCACCCAACTTAATGTCGCGTCGATGCCAAAGGACCAACTTATTCACTGCTTGCTGCAAAGTCATGATCCCCTCAACTGGATAGTCTATCTCCCAATCTTCACAACCACTACCTGTGATCTCTAGAACTTGGACCACAGCATAGAATGGAGGAACAGGACTATCATTGCAGCAAAGCAGTCCTGGTTTTACCACACCAATAGCAGCCTGTTTTGTTTTTGTCCCAGATCGATTGATTGGAATATGAAGACGGCAAGGCGTGTCCTCAACAATGAAGTCTACAGGGAACTTGGTGCCCGATCCCAAGCTTTGCACAGATCCTACACTGCTAGGGACTAGAGGTGGACTCATGGGGCCTGGATGCTGTTCACTCGGTACACATCCTGTTTCCTTCATTCTCTTCATTGCTTTATTAATAGCCTTCTGTACCCTTTCATCAATAGCCTCTTCAAGGGTCCTTTTCGCCTTCTCATGTTTCCTGTATGACGCTGCATACTCTGGAAATGCCTCTCTCCAGGAAATCTTAGAAGAGATTCCCCGAGCCCATCCAGTGTGTTCAGGAGTGCCAAGTGCTGCAGTTAGTATGTCATTCTCCCTCCGAGGCTTAAACTCGCCCTTCTTTCTCTTTTCTGCATATTCTTGAACTTTTTCTGCAACTTCACCAACCAATTCTGGATGCAACAGTTTGCCCTCATTAGTCAAACCTGCATGAGCTAAGATCCAACGAAGAGCTCGCTCATCGATATCTTTTAATAATGGGTCCAAAGTGCCATTGGCCATAGCTTCCTCAATTATCCTGTTCCACTCCATTGCTTTAGGGAGATATCCGGTTGACCCGAGGCGATGGGGGTGTTTGTTCTTCTTTGCTCTCTGAGAATTAGTTTCGCTCAGCTCTTTGGCCTTCGGTTCGGTCTTCTGACGAACAAATTCCTCCCACTGAGCTTGTGTGATTTTCCCCATTTTCTTCGGTGGAGGAACCCTGTTCTTCTTAACAAAATCCCTATTCATCTCAACCTTCCACCCACGAAACCTCCTGGCCATAGCAGAGAGCATCGACTTCCTTACTGCATCCTCCGTGCCTTTCGGGACCCTGAATGACTCTGACATCTTAGCCCATAGCCTATTGCGGGTGTCCTCATCCAAATCCTTCCACTTCTTAAGTGTGATTGGCACTATATCTCTGACAATAGCCCCATAGGCATTTTGGAACTTTGTAACCACATCAAGTGGTTCTTCAGGAAACCCCTCTGCATTGAGCTTTGTTATGTACATGACTGCACCGGCCTTCAGCTGATTGGGACCTCGTGGCCCTCGTTTCCGCTTCTGTGAAACAGATGATTCAGCCACCGGAGCTTCCTCTGTGTTTCCTGTAGAGCATGCCTCCTCTTTCTTCTCTTCATTTGAGACCTATATATTCAAACAATTGATGGCCTTTAATATATGGACATATTTTAGATGCTACATAATTTAAGTTATCAGGCTGATTTCTATTTACCTCCTCTTCGTTGGGAATATAGTCAGCATCAAGCTCATCTGAAGTTTTTCTCTGTCTCGGCGGTATGGGTGTTGAAGGATTGTCATCACTAGAACTATCCTCCTCCCCGCTGCCTTCACTGGAACTGCTTGATGTCTGCCAATGGAGTCTGGTCGCGTCTTCATTAGATTTGTTACAGACACCGGTCAAGTCCATATCATCCATCCTAGTAACAAATATAAGTACTGCACATCAGTAGAAAAATTTAAGCTAATTCTATGTAACTGAAAAGGATGAATCAATGCAATTCAGATCAAGAATACATGCTATCTTAGAACATAAGAGGCAGTTCATGCTAACAAATAGAGGTTAACATAAGAGGCAGTTCATGTATTGTTATCATCTAGGAAGAACAACTGTATTCTGTAAAGGCCAGTGCACTAGAGCAGCATCTAGGAAGAACAATTGATGTACGTATATGTGAACTGTGAGGCAGAGAATCAACTACGAGAAGGCCAATAGGAACAGGTACAACCGTGGCTGCACTGGGCTCGGGGACGGCGGTGCTCCGCTCGCGGACGGCGGCCCTCCGCTCGGGGACGGCGGCACTCCGCTCGGGGACGGCGGCCCTCCGCTCGGGCACGGCGGCACTCCGCTCGGGGACGGCGGCCCTCCGCTAGGGCACGGCGGCACTCCGCTCGGGGATGGCGCCGCTCCGCTCGGGGACGGCGGCCCTCCGCTCGGGCACGGCGCCCCTCCGCTCGGGGACGGCGGGCCTCCGCTAGGGCACGGCGGCACTCCGCTCGGGGACGGCGGCACTCCGCTCGGGGACGGCGCCCCTCCGCTCGGGGACGGCGGGCCTTCGCTAGGGCACGGCGGCACTCCGCTCGGGGATGGCGGCGCTCCGCTCGGGGACGGCGGCGCTCCGCTCGGCTCGAGGATGGCGCGGCCCTCCGGCCGGCAAGGGGATGGCGGCGGGGATGGACACGGCTGGCGCGGTAGGCGGGCGATGAAAATTTTGTCTGGCGGCGCGCCTCCGGGAGGGAGATGAAAATTTTGTTTGGGGCGCGCCTGCGTGGGACACATAGGCATCCATCTGTTCACAAGCGCTTTTTCCTTGACGACCGCCTGTGATGTAGAACATCACAAGCGCTTCTTCCTTCACGACCGCTTGTGACGTGGAACATCACAAGCGCTTTTTCCTTCCCGACCGCTTGTGAAACCACTTGCGATACGCTTTTCCTTCCCAACCGCTTTTTCCTTCCAGTCCGCTTGGGATAACTTTTTTCAATTTTGGTCTTATGAAATTTCGTTTCAGAATAATCTGTGTGTGAACGTTGGATAAATCTTTTGGTACAATTTTTACATATCATATAGTGCATGAGTGTCGCTGCATAGAATTTTCATGAATTTTTTAGTTCGGTAACTATTTAATTGTATTTAAATGAATTTCTACATGCTTCTTGAGAGTAATTCGAACTTGAACTAAGACTACAAACAATATGTCTCAAAAAAATTCCTAAAAAATATATATTATTTGATATGTTATAGTATTGACTAATTTCCGAAAATGATCCAAAATTTAATTGTTTATTTACTAAAAAAGGTACCTTTGCTCTGTGTGATGGCAACAAATAAATCTAATAATATGGATTTTTTGTTCAAAAAATCTATAACTTGACATGGCATCAAACTTTAGGTTATTGAACTCCTAGAAAAAAATCACTTTATTTAGACAAACTTGGAAACACACTTGTTTATAGGATCACAAGTAAGAGTCACATGCTTAATATAAAGTCAACTAAATCAATGATCCTATGAATAAGTGTGTTTCCAAAGTTGTCGAAATCAAGTGATTTTTTTTCTAGGAGTTCAGTAACCTAAATTATGATGCCATGTCAAGTTATATATTTTTTGGACAAAAAATCCATATTATTAGATTTATTTGTTGCCATCACACAGAGCAAAGGTACCTTTTTTAGTAAATAAACAATTAAATTTTGGATCATTTTCTGGAAATTAGTCAATACTATAACACATCAAACAATATATATTTTTCAGGAATTTTTTTGAGACATATTGTTTGTAGTCTTAGTTCAAGTTCGAATTACTCTCAAGAAGCATGTAGAAATTCATTTAAATACAATTAAATAGTTACTGAACTCAAAAATTCATGAAAATTCTATGCAGCGACACTCATGCACTATATGATATGTAGAAATTGTACTAAAAGATTTATCCAACGTTCACACACAGATTATTCTGAAACAAAATTTCATAAGACCAAATATTGAAAAAAGTTATCCCAAGCACACTGGAAGGAAAAAGCGGTTGGGAAGGAAAAGCGTATCGCAAGCGGTTTCACAAGCAGTCGGGAAGGAAAAAGCGCTTGTGATGTTCCACGTCACAAGCGGTCGTGAAGGAAGAAGCGCGTGTGATGTTCTACATCACAGGCGGTCGTCAACGAAAAAGCGCTTGTGAAGTTCTACATCACAAGCGGTTTCCGTGTATCTCAAGCGGATTTTGGTTTATATCCGCTTGTGCTGTGTGTGTACATTATGAACTGGTTGGAATCGAGTTGCAGAGGAACCCTTTTGAGTTTCTACTGTTGCCTAACAGCGCCGCCAAGGCTGCCGTTGGCGAGCTGCCGCCGCCGGCCCAGAGCGCCACGCCATATGTCCACGAGCTGCCGCCGTCCCAGAGCGTCGCGCCGTCCAGGAGCTGCCGCCGTCCCCGAGTGTCGCGCCGTCCACGGGCTGGCGCCGCGGGCCCCGAGCGTCGATTCGCGTCCACGAGCTGCCGCCGCCGGCCCAGAGCGCCACGCCGTACGTCCACGAGCTGCCGCCGTCCCAGAGCGTCGCGCCGTCCAGGAGCTGCCGCCGTCCCCGAGCGTCGCGCCGTGTACGAGCTGCTGTCCCCGAGCAGAGCGCCGCGCGTCCACGAGCTGATGAACCGACCCCAAGCCGCAAGGTATCCTCATCAAATTTGTCTGTTGCTTTAGTTTATGCACATTCGTTCATGATTTAGTGATCGAATTCAATTAATTAGGGGTTTTTGTAGTTCATGGCATAGAATTTTGAAGATTCAGACTTCTGTCATGTACCTATCGATATGATCTTGTTTCACTGTCATGTACCTATCGTCATATGGTCTTGAATTCAATTTACGTTAATCAATATAGGGATAGGCAATGGACCGAGGTTGGATGTACAATGTGCCAAGACCACATCCGTCGTACATTCGAAATGTCAGAAGCTTTATTGAAGCGGCCAACAAGCACGCGAATATGCGAAAAAGTAAGGAGATATTGTGCCCATGCATCGATTGTGATAATAAGGTAGCTTGGAGAGATATAGGAGCAATCCAATCACATCTGCTCAAAAGAGGGTTCAAAAACAATTACACGATATGGACAGAACATGGTGAGCTGGATCCGTGTGAAGTGCTTGGTAATGATGAAAGTGCTGTGGGAATGTTAGCTAAAAAGGATGGTAAAGTGGATTCTGTGGATGCCAATCAAGATTTTGTAGAATTTGATTGCGAAGACATGTTGCGCCATATGGATCCAGAAATGTTGAGTTCTATGGGATCACAGAAGAAAGATCTACCTAAATTGGAGGGTCTGGAAAGTGCCTCAAAAGAACCTTTATATGATGAATCAAAGGGCTGTGATAAAGAGTTTACTACACTGCGTACAGTTCTTGAACTTCTTAAGTTGAAGGCTAGCGCCGGATGGTCTGATACTAGCTTCACAGATCTTTTAAAATTTCTGTCCCAACTCCTACCAAAACCCAACAAACTACCAACCAGCACTTATAAAGCGAAGAAGCTTATATCTCCCGTAGCTCTGGGTGTGCAAAAAATTCATGCATGTCCGAACCATTGTATTCTGTATCGTGGCGAGTTTTGAGAACGCAACAAGATGCCCAGTTTGCAATGTCAGTCGATACAAGAAGAGCTACAATCAAGAGTGTTTGAACAAATTGCGAAGATAAATAGAAACAAGAAAGCTGCTATCGGACCTGAAATTGATGATGACACTTTTGATGACATGGATGGCAAAAGGAGGTCAAAGATCCCAGCTTTGGTGATGTGGTATCTTCCAGTAATTGATCGCTTGAAGTGTTTGTTCTCAAACCCTAGGGAGGCTGAGCTTATGCGCTGGCATGCTGAAAGTCGCAAGCAGAATAACAAACAGATTCGACACCCTGCTGATGCATCACAATGGAAAGCTTTTGATCATATGTATCCTGAGTTTGCCAAAGAAATCATAAATGTAAGATTTGCTTTGGGTACAGACGGAATGAATCCATTTGGTGAAAAAAGAAGTATACATAGCACCTGGCCCGTGACTCTAACGATGTACAACCTTCCGTCATGGTTGTGTCACAAAAGGAAGTACATTATGTTGACTATTCTTATTCAAGGTCCGGAAAGCAGCTGGTGTTGATATTGATGTGTTCCTAGAACCTCTTATGGAAGATATGGCGAAGCTCTGGAATGAAGGAGTTCGAATATGGGATGAGTATCGCCAGGAGTATTTCAACCTAAGAGCAATTATATTTGTTACCATCCATGATTCTCCCGGGGCGCCACACTTTCAGGGCAAAAGACCAAAGGAAAGAATGGTTGTGTAGTGTGCGTGGATGGAACTGCTTCCTTATACCTTAAATCATCCAAGAAGTTGGTGTTCATGGGACACAGATGGTTCTTGATGAAGGAGCATAAGTACCGAAAGATGAAAGAGGAATTTTAACAATGAACTGGAAAGTGAAGGTGCACCAAAGCCTTATAGCGGGAAACTCATTTTTGAAATTGTAAAAAAACATTCAGGTTGTATTCGGAAAGGGGAAAAAACAAAGGAAGAAAAGAGAAAGAGAACTGACCCTTCAACTGACACAACTTTCAAGAAGCAATCGATTTTTTTCAAGTACCTCCCATACTGGAAGGATATGGAAATTTGCCACAGCATTGATTTGATGCATGTAACAAAGAATATTTTTGATAGCATCATTGGAACCTTACTGGGCATGCCGAGTAAGACAAAGGATGGACTTAAGTCACGCCAGGACCTAGTAGATCTTCAAATCAGATCGGAACTTCATCCAGTGGATAGTGGCAAAGGGAAGCCTTACCTTCCCCCAGCTAGCTACAACTTGACAGTTGAGGAGAAAACAAAAATTTGCAAATGTTTGCGTGGGATCAAAGTGCCCACAGGTTTCTCATCCAATATCAGCAAACTAGTTAGGATGAAGGACTTTCTCTATTTGGTTACAACTCTCATGACTGCCATATGATGATGACGGTGTTCCTCCCAATTGCGGTAAGAGCCCTCGAAACATAGCATGTCAAAGTTGTCATCACACGTTTGTTTTTACTTTTTCAATGCAGTGTCACAAAAGTAATAGCTTTAGAAGACTTGGACTATCTGAAGGCATACATCATCGAGACTATGTGCAAGCTTGAAATGTGTTTCCTCCATCATTTTTTGATATGCAAGTACACCTTATCATACATCTCATGATCAGATAAAAATATTAGGGCCACTATATTTACATCATATGTTTCAGTTGGAGCGGTACTTGGCAGTGTTAAAAGTTATGTGCGAAATCGCGCTCACCCAGAGGGTTCAATCATGGAGGGATACACTACAGAAGAAGTGATTGAGAGCTGTATAGATTACATCAGAGATGGAACAATGATAGGTGTGCCTGTACCTAAACATGAGGGTAAACTATGTGGGAGAGGGAGAATGGGCAGGAAAACTTTCCGCGTCGAGGATTACAAGATAGTACATTGTGCTCATGGTAGTGTACTACAACATCTCGCGATAGCCGAGCCTTACATTGAGGAACACCTAGATGAGCTTCGTAAAGAAAATCAGAACCGCACAGAGGACTGGATCATGAGGGACACAAACATCATTTTAGCGAATGGTTAATGGACAAAAACATCCCATCCGAAGACTCTTTGGAAGAGAAAACAATGAGCAATTTGGCTTCTGGACCATCGTGTTTAGTGACATCATGGCAAGCATATGACATCAATGGGTACACATTCCACACTAAATCAAAAGACATGAAAAGTGTTGTGCAAAATAGCGGTGTTCGTATTGATGCTTTTGACCTACAGGGACAGAAGACCACATATTTTGGATTCATAGAGGAAATATGGGAACTTGATTATGGTCCAAGCTTGAAAAATACCCTTATTTAGGTGCCAATGGTACAACATCTCGGGGGGGTGACAGTGGACAACTACGGACTCACACTGGTAGACTTAAATAAAGTAGGATATAAAGATGACCCGTGGGTTCTCGCCGAATGTGTTGCGCAAGTGTTCTATGTACTTGATCCATCAAATGAGAAGTGCCATGTAGTTATTTCTGGAAAGCAAAAAATTGTTGGAGTTGAGAATGTGGGAGACGGAGATGAGGAAATACAATAAGTATGAAGAGATGTCCGTCTTTAATGGTCCTGAGAGAATCAAGCGTGTGGAAAAGAAAATTGATAAGAACTTGAAGCCATACATGCGGAAAAAATGGTAGTTCATGAAAAATTGTATGAATCAAATTGTATTTGTCATGTGTCCGATCGACTATGTATTGTGGTTACCAATGAATTTAAAATCTCTCAAGTTCTCTGTGTGCTATTTAAATTCATTCACATATATATATGGTGGTTTTCTACTAACAATATAAATGCTCATGTTGATGCTAAAGGTCACGGTTAACTGATTTGTTTTGCCTATATGTGCAGCAATGCCCAGGAGAGGTCTCAGCTAGAAACTTCATTTGTTGGAGTTCATTATAGTGTTACATATTAATTTGTTACTTGTAGATTATAGAAATTTCCCTTTTGTGATTCTGTATTTATCTATATTGGACTTGAAAGAATATCGATTCTGTGATTCTGTATTGATCTATATTGGACTTGAGTATATTTCATTCTGTGATTCTGGACGAAGGGCCTCTGTCTATGCAATTTTACTCGGTTTGGTATTCACATACAAGCGGTTCTATTTAGCTTGACCGCTTGTGATACGTATCCAGCATCACAAGCGTTCCTGTTACAGACCGCTTGAGATATGAATCCATCACAAGCGGTTAAGATTCTAAAACCGCTTGTGACACATGTCCCGCATTACAAGCGTTTCGTATTACTGACCGTTTTGTGATTTCAAAATTATATCACAGCCGGTCAGGTTAAAAACCGCCTGTGATGGTAATAAACTCACAAGCGGGTTGTCTTATAAACCGCCTGTGATGTTGACGCGGATATCATATGCGCTTTTTAATTTCGGACCGCTTGTGATACTTAAACATCACAAGCAGTTTGAATGGCCTGGCACATCTCAAGCGGTTTTCCAACCTAGCCGCTTGTGATGGAAAAAGGCTACCGCTTGTGTAGAGCCATATTGTACTAGTGTTCCCTAGGAAGCTAATTATGGGTTAGCTGTCCTGCAATATGCGGCTCACCGAATTAGGTTGTCGCATGGCCACGGATGGACCACCAGGAGGAGGGGTACCGACGGCCCAATACCGAGCCTAGATGAGGGGCACGAGCCACCTCGCCCGACCACCAGTGGTCCGGCTCCGCCTTGCCTGACTCCAAGGATGCAAGCGCGGCCTCGCCTAACCCCTATGAGAGAAGCTCTGCCTCGCCCGACCCTGAGGGAACGGATTTAGCCGTACCTGCTATAGGGACGTGGGGCCCTCAGGGTCTCATAGAATGACAGGTTATGCCGGGGGTCGAACCTCTGGCGTGTGGATGGGTAAGGATGTGCCTCGACATGACCTCTGGAGAGGATAGGCCATTATCACGAGCCCCGGTCATCCGCCGCGCCGTGGGTCAAGCTATAGAACGCGCCGGGGGCTCATGCCACCCGTTTTGTCGGGGCGCACGTTGCCCACCAAGCACACCGAGGGCCCGCACCGCCCACCCTGTTGAGACGCACGTCGCACGTTGCGCTAGGGAGCAGTGCAGGGACACTCCCATCATCATCTATAGGATTAGCGGGGACCACACGCAGGGAGGAGGAAAAGCGGGATCCCGGTGACCTCTCTCTCTCTCTCATGTATCCGACCCCTGCCCCTTGGCATATAAAAGGGAAGGGGAGGACCCCCGTAGAGAGGGGGACCGAATTCACAACACTCCTGGACCCACACAATACTTTGTCACCAGAGACTTGGGAGCCCGTTCTCTCTCTCGCCCGTTTGTAACTCCTACCGCAAACCAGTGCAAGAACACGAGCAGCTCGAACTGGACGTAGGGACATTCTGCCCAAACCAGTATAAACTTCTGTGTCTTCCTTGCACACCATCCAGGCCAGATGTGCAAACATAAATTCACTAGTCGACGGTCCGGAAAACCAACAGTTAGCGTACCAGGTAGGGGGATTTGCGCATCTCGATGACTTCATCAGCCTGCGGATGGCCAACCACACCAGAGGATGGGCCCCGGGCGCGCTTGTGCGTTTTGGGAGCCTGGACTTCGTCGTCACCATGGGAGGGGAATTGGAGCAGATTCGCATTCTGTTCCGCCCCACCCACACCGCCAACCTTGACCCCTTTGTCGTGGCTTTCGAGGGGCTGCGGCTGCACACCTCGGGGGATCACGCCTCTGGGGAAGGCTGGCTCCTCATTTTCGATTACGAGAGGCTGGGGTGTCAGCTTCGCATCTTCCTAGGTCCCCAACCGACCCAGGAGGACTTGCATCAGGTTTTCTTTTCGTTCGCCAGCGTCACGATGCAGCTCTCCGGAGGAGGGCAGCTTTCCCCGAAAATGGTTGGGAACGCCCCGATGGTGTTTCCCTACAGTTTGCGTAATGTAGCGGAGGATGTGCGTTGCCTCATGGCATTACGCTTTGGTTCGCCCCCCTCCCCCCCACAGATGATGAATTCGTGTGAATGGCGGACTACGTTTTAGAGTCCTTCCACGACCTCCTCACTAAGGAGTCTGAGACGATCTCTGACTCTGACTCCAGCAGGGGAAGCCACCCTTCACTGGAATGCTTAATGGCGGACTCTCCTGAGGGGCGCGTCGAAAGCACCCACGATGGAAACACTGCCCCCGATATGTTTGACGATGGAGCCCGGGAGAGAAACCAAGCCCCATCGCTGGTGCTGCTGGAGCAGCTGCGGGAGCGGCAAAAGGAGCTTGAGGAGGCACTCCTCCAACTAGAGGTGGTGGGCGCGCACACACCAACGCTGACGATGTCAACCGGAGGATCCTCAAAGATGGCAAGGGACCCCTGCTCTTCGCCCGGGTGAGCTAGAACGTCGCTGCTGCTGCGGCTCTACTCGAGGGACTCTCGGAACCTGCGGCGCTCGAGGCACGTTGCACCCACCACAAGCTGCACACGCTCCTTCAGTGCGTGGCACGATAATATGTAGAGAGCTCGATGTCTTGGCAACGCGGCCCCAACGCCAGCTAGCACCCGTCTGTGATGTGGGGTGTCAAGGACGTGTCTGTCTACCAAGCCCCGGGGAAAAGATCTCGCGAATGCCCCTATTCGAGGACGCCTCGGCGCCAATTGTGACGTGTGCCTCACCCTCAACGTGCGCAAGCGCGGGCACGAGGATGAGCAAGCGGCGGTGAGTCGAGGGTATCACCCTCGCCGCAGTGGACGCCATGACAACTCTGAGGATTGAAGCTCGAGCCCTGATCCACCGGGCCCTAGGGTTTTCAGCTCGCGCATCTGCAGCGTGGCATTCGCACCCCGGTACCGTCCTTCGGCGAACATGTCACACCCTAAAATATTCAATTTTAGGATTTGAATATCTTTTACAATGTGTTTATCCATCTTTAGGGTTTTTCAAGAATTTTCCAGATTCTTCTGGAAATTATTTTTTATTTCAGAGCATTTACCGCGAATTAACACTAATTTACTTAACCATAAAAAGAAATATAAGGAAATATAGGTCTTGTGCATTTCATGCCGCGTTGCATTGTTTCATTGCATATCTTCCATTTGCATTTAAATTTCAAATTCAAATTCAAATGTATTTGAATGTATTTCCTTTTTTGTCACTCTTTTACTCCTCTTGGCCCGGCCCATCTTTTCCCTCCCCTTTTTCTTTTTCTTCCACGCGGCCCAGCCGGCCCAATGCCTCTCTTCCCTCTCTCCCCTTCCTCTCGCAAGGCCCAACCCAGCTGGCCTTTTGTTTTTATCTTCACCCCCACGCGGCCCAGCTAGCCCAACCGATGCCCCTCTCCTTCCCTTCCTCTCTCTCACTGCCAGGTGGGCCCCGCCCGTCGGGGTCTTCCCCGACCTCGCGCTAGGCTCGGACTCGAGCTAGGCTCGGACTCGAGCCCGAGTCCGGCCATGGCATGACGTCGCCCCGCCCGCGCGGCGCCCCAGGCCCGCACATCAAGGCCCCTCAGCCGCCCTATAAAGCCTCTACATCGCTCCCTTGGTCCCACCAGCCTCGCAGCCGCGGCCTCGCGTTGCAAAACCCTAAGCCGGGCAAGTCTGCCGCCGCCGCACCTCGGCTGCCGTCGCAGTCGCTGCCTCACCGCTTCTCTGTTGCCGTGAGCCGCCACCGGAGTTCCGCCTTGGGGTAAGGGTCCTCGCCAGCCTGCTTTCCCTCTTCCTCTCCCCTTCCCGCCGAGATGCTTGCTCGCCGTCGCCGCCGTGTGGCGCCTCACCGTCGTTCGCCTTTCCCGGTCCCTGGCGCCCCGTTCCGAGCCCCTAAACGCGTTTCCCTCTATGATCTCTTTCTCCCAGGCCAAATCCAAGCTGAAATTGTTGCCGGAATAGCGTTTACACGGTTCTCCGGCGAGCTCGCTCCCGCCTGCCGCTGTTTGCCCTCGCTGCCGGCGTCCAGCGCCGCCACCCCGAGCCGCCAGCCGCTCCCAGCTGTCCGATCCAGATCCGACGGTCTAGATTAGATCCAGACCGGGGTCAAATAACCCGATACCGATCAACCCTAGGATCTTTTGCACTGTAGCCCCTGAGTTCTATCGAAATCAACCTGCAGTCCATGACAGTTTAAATGTATTCACAAATAGATCCTTTTTCTTCTGTTTAAGCCCCTACCCTTTTGTAAAATAGAACCCGCCATCCCTAGCCCCTCTGTTTTTCAATCTAAACCCTAGATTTAAGGTTTAATTATATTTTAGCCCTTAGTTTCTTATTTTAGAGCCCCTCTAGTTTCAAATCTTTTGCAATTTAGCCCCTGAAAGATTCTATAAATCCTGCAGTTTTCTCTATGTCTTGCAAACTTCGCAGAAAACCCCCTAGATCTATTGCATCTTTTCAACTCAGGCCACCCGTGGTTTTTTCAGATCTAACCCTAAACTTTTCCTAATTTGCGAGCACTATTTCTGTGCCTTGCAGATCTTCCCTGCTAGTCCCGAAAATTAATAGTTAATCACGTAGAGGTCCTGGCAACCTTGTTTCATGCGTAGTTTCCAAGTTTTAGATCCATTTTGATCCGTTCGTTTTGCGTTAGTGTTCGAAATCCCTAAGCTATCGTTTACTAGTGATGTTGTACCATAGCTCCTATTTTTAAAATTAAATGTCAATTTAATTTGAATAATATCGTCTGATCTAGTTTTTCCAATTAAAATCCAATTAAATCTTTACTTCGGTTTTCTTAATTAATGTAACTTGATTAATACCAGCATAAATGTGTTTAAATTATAATTTGTTAGTTGAACACGAATCATATGAATTTATGCGTTTAGATGTTCTCACAACTTCTTTGCTAATTAATTGTTTAACCAGTGTAATTTATACCTAGATAATTATAAATAAAATTGGACTAAGTTCTACTTCATTTTTATAAATGCAAATATAATATAAGCTAATAATAATCAAGATATTTCTTTCAAAATATCTTTTATATTAGTTCTCTAAATTAAAATAGATGGAGCTTATAATTCGTTTGTCTTTTTATAACATAAATCTTCCGATAGCTGTTTCTTTTCTATCGTAGCTCCGTTTTCCGTGTTTCTTTCATTCTCGTGACCGTAGCAGCGAGCCCTATCCTTTTCTATGCTCTTTTAAAGCTTTCCTTTCTTTTGGTGTATC
Source organism: Panicum hallii (assembly GCF_002211085.1). Taxonomy (NCBI): domain Eukaryota; kingdom Viridiplantae; phylum Streptophyta; class Magnoliopsida; order Poales; family Poaceae; genus Panicum; species Panicum hallii. The sequence goes on from NC_038047.1 coordinate 27,514,512, forward strand.
CGTTTTTAGTTGTTCTTATTTGTTTGCTTGCTTGTATGCTTGGGTCCGATATTTGTGTGATGTTAGAAGGAGCGCGATCGAAGACTTTTGAAGATTAAGAGTTTCAATAACAAGAGTTGAAGACTCTAAGTAGCTATTCTCTAAAAGAAAGGCAAGTGTTTCCTTGATCATGCTTTTGTCCTAATAATCGGAATAAATATTACTTTCTTTTATGCATGCATTTGTCTTAACCTGATGGACCCTAATTAAGGATATGCCTAGTCTTTATGATCATTCCTTGTTAACCCGGGTTTTATCTTTGTGTTGGGTAGCTATTGCTTAGTTGCTATAATTGGTTCTGGTGTGGGAATAATTTATAACCATGGTGCTAACAATGATGTTGCTACACCTGTTTTATCCATGTTCATGCTCTTTGTGTTGTTAATCACAAGATCATATGTTTTAATCGGAATATGGAGAACCACCCAGGAAAATAGTGCAACCACAATACTACGTGGCTCTGGTCTTGACTAATTAATTAGAAACTCTAGCTTATGATGATCTTACCGAAAGGGCAAGAGGGGTTGCATCGTCGGGGTATAGCTCGGTCTTCTTGAGGCTTTGATATGTGGTCCTTGGCTAAGGCACTACCTCAATAGGGAGAGTTATGACCGCTTTGACTTGAAACTTTAGCGGATTGTCATAAGTTTGGGAATCTTTGCAAAGGTCTCATAGTGATCCCTTGCCACTCACCTCAGAAGTGTTTAACAGGCTAGCTACCTCGGGCAAATCGGGAGACATGAATTGTGGGTAAAGTGTACAACCTCTGCAGAGTGCAAACTGATATATCAGCCGTGCTCACGGTTAAGAGCGGCTTGGACCCTCACATGATAATTGAACTTGAAGAAGAATTAAATCGTGGACCTTGTTTATTGTTATGGTTATGTTTCTGTTATACCTATTCTATTTCTATTAATGTGGGTTTTGGTATGAACTTATACTTTAGTAATCAGATGCTAATAAAACTTGACCAACTAGAATTGCTTATCGCAGTAAGCCAGTCAGCCTTTCCTTGCTTTTGGCCTTCATGTTATATAATTCCCAACACTTGCTGAGTGCCAACCATAAGTGTACTCACGCTTGTTATAATTGCTGCTTAGAGGACAAAGTGATGTGAAGTTGTTTGGAGATGATGCTGAGTTCTAGGCCTACGCAACCCCCGGTCGATTGCCTGTGAAGTTTGGAGTCTTCATTTCCAGGATAAGTTTATAACTCCGATATTCTTTATAATCTTTTAATTCTCTTTTCATGATAGTGTTGCTGATTATTCACTGATGAAGTCACTATATGTATGGAACTTGATCCTGGCATACATATAGTTATGCATTCGGTTTTATCCTTAAAACCGGGTGTGACAGAGGTGGTATCAGAGGTGTGTCGACCGTAGGACGCCAGCCTAGATAGCAATGGTCATTTTCTAAGATCTATTTTGATATAAAAGTTATATTTTACCATATCCTTGACCCTCTTGTTGTTTATTTCAAGTCTTTCTTCATTTATCTTATCCTTGATGCTGCTTTTATCTAACTCTATATCCTTTTCTTTTATCCTCTCCTTTCCATTGCTCTTACATCTCACAATTTCCTTATCTACTTATATCCTCATTAGCATTGGTTACCTTGTGTCCGTTTGTTCCAATTTACCTCCTCCTTGATTTCAAGTTTGGCCACTTTGGAAATCCCGTTATCTTCTATTCCAAATGGATTTTTTCTCCTCTCCTCTTGTTGCAAACTTTAGATTATTCAACCTGGTGCCCCACACGAAGAATGGAAGTAATAGTCCACTACAAGAAGTCAAGCTAGAGCAACTGAAGACTACATTGGACTCATAGGCATTACACTCAAGAAGTTAATGTTCTACCAGACAAGTTGAGAGAGATGCCTACATCAAGAATGCTGAACCTTTAGGGTATGACCCATACTTAGGAGGTTTCCCTTTTCAGTTGTGAAACGTTAGTTTCGGTTGTTTGATAGTTTTGTGTTAGTGTTCTTGTAATGCTTGTTGTGTTATCCTTGTTTGTTTAGACTCATTTTTTTTTGCTTGTTGATGTGTTGTGGGACTTGTGCCTGCAGCGACACCACTCATCCCTTAGTTATGTCATCAAGACCGTCTTCTCAGTCAGAAGCAAAAGCCAGCGCAGAAGACCCAAATCCGTTTTCTCTCTTTTTCTTGATACCCATCTTGTTACCTTGTCTCCTTTCTACCACCAGATTTTGTGAACCTCTCGTCAACCTCATCTGCTTGGAAGCATGTGAAGAAGACCCGATCATCTTCCCTCCTTTTCTTGTTACTCATCTTGTCATCTCGCTTTACTCCTTGTCAGAAACTCTTTGCCTTATCTCTCCTTTCTATCACTAGACTTTGCGAATCTCTCATCAACGCCTTCTGCTTAATCCAATTGAAAGCAAGTCAAGAACATCCAAATCTAAATTCTCTACTTTTCTCGATACCCATCTTATTATCTTGTCGCCTCCTTGATGAAATCTTTTTGCCCTAACTCTCCTCTTTGTCACCAGCCCTTGCGAATCTCGGGACGAGATTCTGTTTAAGGGGGATAGTTTTGTCACACCATAAAATATTCAATTTTAGGATGTGAATATCTTTTACAATGTGTTTGTCCATCTTTAGGGTTTTTCAAGAATTTATAGAATTTTCTGGAAATTATTTTTGATTTTAGAGCATTTACTGTGAATTAACAATAATTTACTTAACCATAAAAAGAAATATAAGGAAATATAGGTCTTGTGCATTTCATGCCGTGTTACATAGTTTCATTGCTTGTCTTCCATTTGAATTTTAATTTCAAATTCAAATTCAAATGTATTTGAATGCATTTCCTTTTCTCCTCTTGGCCCGGCCCATCTTTTCCCTCACCTTTTCTTTTTCTTCCACACGGCCCAGCCAGCCCAACGCCTCTGTTCCCTCTCTCCCCTTCCTCCCATAAGGCCCAGCCCAGCTGGCCTTTTCTTTTTCTCTACACCCCCGCGCGGCCCAGCTAGCCCAACCGGCGCCCCTCTCCTTACATTCCTCTCTCTCACCGCCAGGTGGGCTCCGCCCATCGGGGTCTTCCCCGACCTCGCGCGAGGCTCGGACTCAAGCCCGAGTTCGGCCACGGCACGATGTCGCCTTGCCTGCACGGCGCCCCGGGCCGGCACGTCGAGGCCTTTCAGCTGCCCTATAAAGCCTCTGCCTCGCGCCCTTGGTCCCGCCAGCCTTGCAGCCGCCGCCTCGACTCGCAAAACCCTAAGTCGCGCAAGTCTGCCGCCGCCGCCTCGCCGCTTCTCTGTTGCCGCGAGTCGCCACCGGAGTTCCGCCATGCGGTAAGGGTCCTCGCTGGCCTGCTTTCCCTCTTCCTCTCCCCTTCCCGTCGAGATGCTTGCTCACCGTCGCCGCCGTGCCACGCCTCGCCACTGCCCACCTTCCACGGTCCCCGGCGCCCCGTTCCGAGCTCCTAAACGCGTTCCCCTCCTCGCTCTCTTTCTTCCAAGCCAAATTTGAGCCGAAATCATGGCCGGAATCGTGTTTACCCGGTTCTCCAGCGAGACGGCTGCCGCCCACCGCCGTTTGCCCTCGCCGCCGGCGTCCAGCGCCGCCACCCCGAGCCGCCAGCCGCTCCCGGCCATCTGATCCAGATTCGACGGTCTAGATTAGATCTAGACCAGGGTCAAATAACCCGATACTGGTCAACCCTAGGATCTTTTGCACTTTAGTCTCTGAGTTCTATCGAAATCAACTCGCAGTCCATGATAGTTTAAAAATATTCATGAATAGATCCTTTTTCTTCTATTTAAGCCCCTTTCCTTTTCTAAAATAGAACCCGCCATCCCTAGCTGCTCTTTTTTTAATCTAGACCCTAGATTTAAGGTTTAGTTATATTTTAGCCCTTGATTTCTTTGTTCAGAGCCCTTCTAGTTTCAAATCTTTTGCAATTTAGCCCCGGAAAGATTTTGTAAATCCTGCAGTTTTCTCTGTGTCTTGCAAACTTCATAGAAAACCCCCTAGATCTATTGCATCTTTTCAACCCAGCCCACTCGTGGTCTTTTTCAGATCTAACCCTAAACTTTTCCTAATTTGCGAGCACTATTTCTGTGTCATGTAGATTTTCCCTGCTAGCCCTTGAAATCTATAGTTAATCATGTATAGGTAGTTGCAACCTTGTTTTATGCGTAGTTTCTGAGTTTTAGATCCATTTTAATCCGTTCTTTTTGCGTTAGTCTTCTAAAACCCTAAGCTATGGTTTAGTAGTGCTGTTGTACCATAGATCCTATTTTTAAAATTAAATATCTATTTAATTTGAATAATGTCCTCTCATCTAGTTTTTCCATTTAAAAGCCAATTAAATCTTTACTCCGGTTTTCTTGGCTAATTAGTTAGAAACTCTAGTTTATGACGATCTTACCGAAAGGGCAATAGGGATTTTATCGTTAGGGTATAGCTCGGTCCTCTTGAGGCTTTGATATGTGGTCCTTGGCTAAGCCACTACCTCACTAGGGAGAGTTATGACCGCTTTGACTAGAAATCTTAGCGGATTATTATAAGTTAGGGAATCTTTGCAAAGATCTCGTAGTGAATCTCTTGCCAGTCACCTCGGAAGTGTTTAAGAGGCTAGCTACCTCGGGCAAATCGGGAGACACGAATTGTGGGTAAAGTGTACAATCTCTGCAGAGTGAAAACTGATATATCAGCCGTGCTCATGGTTAAGAGCGGCTTGGACCCTCACATGATAATTGAACTTGAAGATAAAGTAAATCGCGGACCATGTTTATGGTTGTGGTTATATTTCTGTTATACCTTAATGTGGGTTTTTGTATGAACTTATGCCTTGGTAAACAGGTGCTAATAAAACTTGATCAACTAAAATTGCTTATCGCAGTAAGATAGTCAGCCTTTCCTTGCTTTTGGCCTTCATATCATATAATTCTCAATACCTGCTGAGTACCAACCATAAGTGTACTCACGCTTGTTATAATTGCAATGTGAAGTCTTTTGAAGATGATGCTGAGTTCTAGGCCTACGCAACCGCTGGTCGATTGCCTGTGAAGTTTGGAGTCTTTATTTCTAGGATAAGCTGTATAAATCCGATATTCTTTATAGTCTTTTAATTCTCTTTTCATTATACTATTGCTGATTATTCACTGATGAAGTCACTATATGTATGAACTTGATCCTGGCATACATATAGTTATGCATTCAGTTTTGTCCTTAAAACTGGGTGTGATAGAACATCACAAAGTATGTTGGGGAGACGAACCCTAGCCCGTGGCTCAAAGATTACCGGCTCACCTGCCACTGTTCCTGTTTGACTCGGCACGAACGTGGCTCAAACATCTCCCCTCCGACCGGATCCAGAACCGGTCAAACCTAATGGAGATATTCATGGGGAATTTCCAGGGCACCTACGAGCGCCTCGAAAACCCATGGGATCTCAAGAATTTTTGGCAGAAGTTGGGAGAGACTCTCCGCGAGTACATGCAGCATTTCTCTAGGGAGGGCAACGCGTTGCCCAACGTTGCCGATGCTGACATTATTGGGACATTCCTATCTGGGACCACCTGTGAGTCCCTGGTCCATAAGCTGGGACACAAGAGCCCGCAAAACACTAAGGAACTCCTCAACATCACAACGAGGCACGCCTCGGGCGAGGAGGCGGTTGGGGCGATCTTCGATCATGCTAAGGGCAAGGCGAAGCACGGCGAGAGTGCTGGCAAGGGCGCCTCGAGCCACCCGGGTAAGAAGAAGAACAAGAGGAATAGTGGGGTTCCCTCATAGCCACCGCCGACCGTAAGAGAGGTAATGCGGCCACCGGGGAGACCCCCGTTCATTTCGAGAAGATGCTGAAGAAGCCATGCTCGAACCATGCCTTTCCCATCAAACCTGTATATGGACTGCGCTGTGGCAGAACCAACCTGAATTACACCAGCTCAAGTACTCAAGTCCTCTCTCAAGGGCTCCAACGTGCTTCAAACGGTGTAACCTCTTGGCCTGTCAGGTAGCGTCCCGATAAACCACCGATACAGGATCAAATAAGGTTACGTCACACGAAGGTGAGTCCAGAGATACAGTCACCATCATATTTTACATCATAGAGAATTACATTACAAGAGTTTCCAAAAGTAGTACGAAGTTCCAAATTAGAAAAGTTATTACAAACTGTTAAAGTCATGGTTTTTGGCAGCGGAAAACATACGCGACAATTTACACACGTCGTCAAGACGGATGTCATGCTAAGCCCAGGCACGACATTACTCGGCATCATCAGGGCACGGACCAACCATTAGGCAGAGCATAGGGCCATGGCATGGTAAGAGTAGGGTCTTCAAAGGCATTACCTAAAAAACATATAACTAGCAAGGCTGAGTATACTAGTACTCAGCAAGGCTTACCCGGGATTGGGTATACTTTAGCCCGTAACTGGACTCATAAAGGCATTGCAAAGGTTCTGGGTTATTTTTAGCTGAAAAGCAACTAAGAGTATAACCTACTTTCAAGTTTTAGCTTTCAGATTCTAGCTTGATTAGCCATTCTAGGTAAGCACCTATACTAAACAAGCAAGGTAGAGCTTATCATCCATCAAGATTATTCCATCAATAATTACACTTTTTACTCGATGTGGCAAAAGGGATAAGCAGTCTCAATCCTCGTGAGAGGCGAACGATTCTGAATCGAATTCAACCTTGCAAGGTAAACCTAACACACACGCTTGGAACATCCAAAGATTGTTCCGAAGCAACCGTTTGCCTTTCATTTCGGGTCGTGGACAGGCCACCACAAACGACTGCAGGACCGTACGCACACCAATTGTGCAGGACATATGTCTGTAGCGCGACTACAAAACCTGTATTCCTGTCTGCCATGCAGAACGTACTCCCACACGTCGGTGCGTGTGAACATAAAATAAAGATCGAGTGGTGGGAGGTATGTCCACTTGCCGGGCCGATTGGTTACTAGGCTTACCGCTTACCATATTTCATGGCATGTGGCTAGTACTTTCAAACGCTTAGCCACCACTACCACACATTTCGACCTTAACCACTTTTAACAAAACAGACAGGGTAAACCTTCAGGTCATGATACAGCACATCACCCTATCCATCATCCTTATGGTGGTTGCAGAATTATATACAAGCAACTCCTATATCGCGCGAGTGACAGGAAATCACTCGACTTTTATCGGCCCTATTTAGCAGAGCGTCTAATGCGATAAGGACTTGGATACAATACATTGGTTCCTAAGATTCATGCATTTAGGGTTTCATTACAACTCCTAGACTTAATGCAAGATATAATATAAATAGACATAGATTGTAGTGTAAATAAAGTAGTGGGATATGTCCGGGGCTTGCCTTTACTGGTGGGGCTGAAGTCAGGGATATTAGTATTGTTATCTTCCAAACTTTGGTTCGGGGCTTCAGATAATCCTTTGGTGACGTTTGCTTGGTCTTCAGGAATATCCTCTGCAGGCTCCTGGGAGATCTTGTAGGTACCGTTTGCAGAAGTAGTCGTATCTACATGCAATGCAATATTACATTTAAAGTGTGCACATAAAACTATCTTTCTCCACAATAAAGTTGCAATCTAACACTCATTTAACATACTACTCACATAACAATCAAAAAGATCAGAAACAAACTTGGGTAGAGCTTTAGTTGGACAACTGATTAGAATTGGCTATTTGTTGAAGGTTACAACAGAGCCGATTGGAAACAACAGGGGTTCAGTTGATAAAATTGGCAAAGGAGGGAGCTATGTACATAGTATTAGGAAATCTGCTGATTTCTGTTTGGAAGAGAAATTGGCAAGAGTAGTTTCTGGATATGAGCAGAAGAGATTAACTGGTTTGGTTTCACCAAAGGTTAAAACGGCTGATAGAGATAGGAATATTAAAGGTACAGTGTTTCAAGGATAGATCAAGGGAGGATCTTGCTGATTGGATTATCAGCATGTTTTTGGTCTAACTGATGGTTGGTGCATTGGTCTCGGTCTTAACCAATGAGGATGCATCAGGTTTAGCCGATTGATGTGCTTTGGTCGTGCCTAACAGAGGCGTGTCTACTATGCTATCTTACTGATCTAGGGTTGTGTACTTTGGCCGGTGTAGCCGATTGATAGGTGCATCGGGTTCCTTATTGATCGATGAAAGCATCGATTACTTTAACAGAGGGGTGATTCCTAAAGCAGCTGTGTCTTAACTGAGATGTGCTTAAGTGTTATCCTAGGTAACTAGATGTGGTTGCATCGGCTTGATTACGTCAGTACAACAATTGAGTGACATACAGCCGATGGGGTTATCTAAGTCAGACCTGTTACAAGAAGTAGGTGGAACAGAACACTAATATCGGACTAGGCTGATGAGACCACAAGTGCGGAATTAGGCTGAAGAGGATGTGGCTGATGTGTTAGTGCTGATGGGGATATGTTCTACAGATGTGTAGCTGATTGGAGTGTGGTTAAGGGTATGTGACCGATAGGTATATAGCTGATCTCTCAGCCGTTAAATCAGCTGATAGAAGTATGTGGATAAGGAGGGAAAAACTAAGGATTGATCGGCCATATTTGACCGATATGCAAAACAACTAGAATCGGCTTCGATTGGCCGATAGCAAGAACTATAAGATCGTGTGTGCATCTCCGATACATCGACTATGTGCAGCCGATGTAGGACAGAACAAAAAAAATTGTATCGGCAGTAGCCGATATCAAAAAGATAATAACCGTATCAGCTAACCAGCCGATGGTAGAAGCATATCAAAAGAATTGCATCGGCTGACAGCCGTTACACAGAAACATCATAGACTCAAAGGAAACAGATGCTTAGTGGCTGAACTGATAGCCGTTGCTGAAGCATAGCTATAGAGATGTATTAGCCAAGCAGCAGATATACACAGACTAATAAGGATCCTTATATGAAAAGGACCTTAAGGAGACTGCAATCAAGACAAGGACAAAGTCTTGACGGCAGGGATGTGAGCACTCGTGTGATGGGATTAACTAAATATCACACATCTCTATTTAAGACATATATCCTATGACTTACTTTTTAGCTATAACACAAGCATACAATATAAGGTACAAATAAAGCGCACATTCCCTAATATTTAACCTAGACCATAATTCAAAGACTTTTAATTCAAGAGCACAACATAAAACTTGTAGATTTTGACCTGAGGATTCAAACAAAACTGATTTTGTATTTTTATGAACTTCTTACAAAATTCTATGAAATGCAGAAGTTCACTGATTTGAAACAAAGAAGGTTCTGGAAATTTTACAGAGAACACCCTAGAACTTTCTAAATCAAAGCAATTAAGTTCCTGGTCGGGGAAAATAGAGAATAGGAAGATAATGATGATGTTCCAGTAAAGGAGTTGCCGGCATTTAGGAAGATTCAGTGAATCAGGGCAAACCTTGGGGTAGCCTTGGTTGTGGAGGAGAACAAACAGAAAGTGAATTCCCGCAGTGAACAGGATCGGCGATAAGAAGTGCTCGACGGTGACGAGGTTCCGTGGGTGACGAAGAAGCTCGCTAGGGGATTGTATTGGGTGGAAGATGGCTGGAGGGATATTCCTCACGGTGATCCGTGGCGATGATAGTCGGCTTTGCCACGGCGACGATGTTTCAGCGAAGGGATCCGAAGAGGCTCGATAAGAGGGTTCACGAGCTTTCTTGAGGTGTTGTGGTCTTGCTCGGACGATCGGCGAGGAATAGGAGTTGCTGGATGTCGTGGACTTATAGGAGGAGACAATGGAGCTGGATTGGTCCGCTATGCTGACTCCTCCGCGAACCTCAGGGTTTTCCTGCTCACGGCTAAGCCTCCACTGCTCACGCGCGTGTGCCGCTGAGACACGGCCAGCACACTCGCGTAGCTTCCTGCAGGACCGCCGCGCCTGGTTGCATCTCCTGCGCACTATTTCCATTTTGCTCCTGCACCCCTGGTCCTCAACTTGCTCGCGCGTGGTCTATTGCCTTGCATATGCACGTGCCTGCGGAAACGAAACAAGTTGGCCGTCGACAGAACACTCCCGCTCGCACTCGCGAACGCGCCGGTTCAATTCCGCTCGGACCTCCGGGTCCTGCAACTTCGCCGCCGGTCTTATGCTGTGCGTCGAACCCGCGCCGCGTTACTCCTATAACCGTCGCCTTCGCTTCGCCACCTCTCCTTCCGGCTCGCCGCCCCTCGTGCATCTCACGAGGGAGCGAGCTCACGTCCTCGATACGGCCAATCGTGCACCACCCAGAGATCACCGTAGCGTAGGTGTACTGACTGCCACTGCGTTCTCACATCTCGCGCAGAAGCCCGCCACCGCAACTCCTCCTGCGCGCACGCCTGCGCGCTCTAGCTCCTGCACCACCAGCTGTGCCGCCCTGCGCCAGTGCCTGCTCGTGTCCACGCGCCAGCGCCCGCGCGCCCTCGCACCTGCTCACGCCGCCAGCCGCGCCGCTGCCTGGAGTTGCCAGCCGCTCGGGGCCGCCCGCACGGCGCCTGCTCCTGCTCCTGCGCTGCGCCGTGCGCCTGCCTCAGCGCCGCGCCCACGCCCCGCTCTGGCGCCGCGCTCCAGCCAGCCACCAGCTCCCGCGGCCTGAGCCCGCTCACGCCTGTGCCCGCGAGCCGCTCGCCCGCGCAGCGCCCAAGCCACGCCGCCCCGTGCCGAGCCGCGGCCGCGCCGCGCGCGCCTTGCCTGCTCCTGCGGCCGCCGCCTGAGCGCCTGGTGGAGGAGAGAGAGAGAGAGAGAGAGAGAGAGGGAAAGAACCGGGGTGGAGATGAGGATGGAGCTGCCGGTGGGGAAAGAAAAAGGAAGGAGACGCCAGGATAAGGAAGAGGAGAGAAGAAGGACAGATGGAATTTCCCAAGGGCTTATACGCAATTTCAGAAAATTACAGGGGCCTTTTTGTAAAGCATGAATTTTCCATTAATCCAAAACCCAAATGAAGAAATGCCCAAAACGAAAGTTGGAGAGTTTTTCAAACTCTACAACATTGCTTTAGGGCCCAAGTTCAAAAACTCAAAATTTATATCTTTACACGTTAAATTTTAAATAAAAGTTGGATTTGAATTACTTTTGTCCTAAAGAGCGTAACTTTATAAAATTCAGGACCTAAATGCAAGCATTTATGACACGTCATGATGACGGGATAGACTCGTCATAATGATTGGATAGACATGTCATAATGACTTGCACCATTTACACTTTAGCCCTGAGTAACTTTGAGAATTACTTTTATAAATCATCTACTTGCACAAAAGGACTTGTACTTTTATAAAATTACATAAACACCCTTATTTTCACCATTTTACCCAAACTTTTACACAATTCAACACATACATTTCTAATGCAACTTTTGGATAAATATATAATTTTCATAGGGGATAAAGTAAGAAAAACATGTTTGCAAAACCACCCTTCACTTATTTTGAAGATACCCCCTATCCAACTACATTTTGCAAAAACAACCCTAGTTTTTCCATAATTACAAAAATACCCCTTTTATTTGCACTTTAAATTTTCAAAAGCTTCACATAAACATACACAAGCTTTACACTAACAAGCACATATTTCACACTAACAAATATTTGCCTAGCTTACAGGTACTTGAACTGTCACATGCGCCCTCATGAAGAAGTACCTATTGAGATGTCTAGGAAGGGGGAGCAGATGAAGAAGCCCGAGCCGGTGAAGGGCAACACCGAGGGGAAGGATGATGGCTTCCCCGACATCGATAGCTGCCTCATGATATTTGGCGGGCTGATGGCATACAAGTCCAGGCAACGTCAGAAGCTTACGTGCCAGGAGGTCTACGCGGTTGATCCGGCTACGCCTTCATTTCTCAAGTGGTCTGAGTCAGCTATCACTTTCAACCAATCCGACCACCCAAGCAGCTTACCGCAACAAGGGAGGTGCCCTCTCGTGGTTGATCCGATCGTTGGCATGAAGCGCCTCACCAAGGTATTGATGGACGGGGGCAGCAGCCTCAACATCATGGGCATCGATCGGTCACGCATTCGGCCATCCGGAGCGCCATTCCATGTTATCGTGCTAGGGAAGCAGGCGATAACACTTAGGCAGATCGACCTGCCCATAACATTTGGGTATCCAACCAACTATAGGACGGAGACCCACACCTTCGAGGTGGTCGGATTTCACGGATCCTACCATGCCATCTTGGGGCGGCCGTGGTACGTGAAGTTTATGGCCGTCCCCAACTACACATACCTCAAGCTCAAGATGCTAGGCTCGCATGGGGTTATCACCATCGTTTCCTCTTTCCAGCGTGCCTACCAGTGCGAGGTGGAGAGCTGCGAGCTCGCCTCAACGGTCATCGCCTCCGAGGAACTCACAGTCATCCTGGAGGAAACTGCGAAGGAGGTGCCTGACTCCAATCGGAACTCCAGATCCTTTGAGCCCGCGGAGGGCATCAAATAGATCCTCATCGACCCTAACAACTTGGGGGACAAGAGGGTGCGGATCATCACAGTGCTCTCCCCTAAATAGGAAAGCGCGCTCGTCGACTTCCTCTGCACGAATAATGATATCTTTGTGTGGAAGCCCTCAGATATGATGAGCATACCGAGAGAAGTCACCGAGCATGCCTTGAAGATCAGGCCAGGCTCCAAGCCAGTCAAGCATTGTCTGCGCCGCTTCGATGAGGAGAAGCATAGGGCCATTCGGGAAGTGTATCACCCTGAGTGGTTAGCCAATCCTATTCTTGTAGAAAGAAAAGTGGGAAATGGAGGATGTGTGTCGACTACACGAGTCTCAACAAAGTGTGCCCAAAGCATCCATTTCCTTTGCCCCGCATTGACCAGGTAGTTGACTCAACCTCAGGGTGCGAAACCCTCTACTTCCTCAATGCATACTCCGGGTACCATCAAATCGCGATGAAGGATGACCAGCTCACGATTTCCTTCATCACCCCCTTCAGATCATACTATTATGTCACTTGCCGTTCGCTCTGAAGAACGTGGGAGCTACATATCAGCACTGCATGCTTAGGTGTTTTGGCAACCTCATCGAGCGAACCGTCGAGGTGTACGTAGATGACATCATGGTCAAGTCCTAGCGGGTCGACCAGCTGGTGGCCGACCTAGAGCAAACCTTCACCAGACTCCAAGAGAATAGCGTCAGACTCAACCTCGAGAAATGCATTTTCGGGGTTCCCAGGGAATGCTGCTCGGTTTCATCATTTCCGAGCGCGGCATCGAAGCCAACCTAGAGAAGATTGCAGCCATCACAAAGATAGGCCTGATTCAGAACCTCAAGGGGGTTCAGCAGGTCACTGGGTGCCTCGCGGCACTTAGCAATTTCATCTTACGCCTTGCCGAATGAGGCCTTCCCCTTTATCAGCTTCTGAGGAAGACCGACTATTTTGCGTGGACCATCGAGGCTCAATAGGTGCTCAACAAGGTTAAGGCCTTCCTGACGAAGGCTCTGATCTTGGTCCCACTAACTGATGGAGAGCCACTGTTACTCTACATTGCGGCAACGGCGCAGGTGGTCAGCGCCGCTCTGGTCGTGGAGTGGGAGGAGGAGGGGCATGCCCTCAAGGTGCAACGCCCCGTATACTTCATAAGCGAAATCTTGGCCGATGCCAAGACTCGTTACCCCTAGGTCCAGAAGCTCCTATACACCATCCTGATCGCCCAAAGCAAGCTGCACCACTACTTCGAGTCACACCTGGTGATGGAGGTCACATCTTTCGCTCTTGGTGAGGTTGTTCGCAACCTAGACACCACCGGGAGGATCGCGAAATGGGCCCTCGAGTTGATGGGTCAGGGGATCTCATATGCACTTCGAACAGCCATCAAGTCCCAAGTGCTCGTCGATTTCATCGCAGAGTGGACCGAGACTCAGATGCCCCCGGCAACCATCAACAAGGAATATTGGATGATGTAATTTGACTGGTCACTGGTGAAGGAAGGTGCTGGCTTGGGTTTCGTTTTCGTCGCTCCCCTCGGCGTGCGCATGAGGTATGTGGTCCATGTTCATTTTCCTGCTTCAAATAATGTGGCTGAGTACGAAGCGCTCATCAACGACCTATGTATCGCCATTGAGCTGGGCATCCGACGACTTGAGGTTCGGGGCAACTCGCGACTTGTCGTTGATCAAGTCATGAAAGAGTCGAGCTACCTCAGCACCAAGATGGCTTCGTATTGCCGAAACTGTAAGATAAGTTCGATAGCCTCGAAGTTAACCACATCCCAGGATGGCTCAATGAAGCAGCCAACACATTGGAAAAATGACATTGAGCCGCCAGCCCGTCCTCTCCTTCATCTTTTATAGCGATCAGTACAAGCCCTCGATCCGCTACGAGGAGCCGGAATAGGCCGAGGCCTAACCGCTTGCCTCGGACTCGAGGGCTTGGCAACCACCGACCCTTTTCCAACCACGAGGTCATGGAACTCGACTTGGAACCAGCGATGGGGCCCGAACTCCGGCCGAATGGAGGGTGCCTTATCTCAACAACCTCCTCCACAAGGAGCTCCTAACTGACAAGACGGAGGCCCGACAGCTCGCATGCCGCGCTAAGTCCTTCATCATCATTGAGGAGGAGCTCTACAAGTGGATGTTGGTGTTTTACCGGCTGTCCACCGAGGGATATACCGAAGGTGGTAAGTTTTCGTGAGGAGACACCGAGATCAGGAACTCGAAGGTGCAAGGAACACAGGATGTAGACAGGTTCGGGCCGCGAGGTGAGTAATTCCCTACATCCTGTATGGTGGTTTGTATTCCTTTGGGTGTAGGATGATCTGATGATCTTGTTTTGAGAGGGTCCCTACCCTCCCTTTTATATCCAGGAGGTCAGGGTTACAAGGATCCTAACCAACACTAGCCAGGGAATCGTACCAGAACATATCTCGAGTAGATTCCCTCTGTATTGGTTAGCTTTATCTCCTACTTAAATAGGATAAATAAGAGATAAACAAGATGAATAAGAGATAAGACGGACTTAATCTCTGAAACCTCTTTAAACTACGTTATGTACATAGCCCCGCGGCCCCGGGTCTGACAAGCCCCCGAGCTCTTCGTAGCTGAGTACTGCAAGCTTATCGAGTACTTTTTGAAGTAGTCTTCGGCTTCTTTGAAGCTCCATCTTGAAGTCCTTCTTCGAGTACTTACTTGGCTGCATCGAAGCTATGAGGTGCTCATGCCCCGAATTATATTTTTAACATGGTCTGCGATTGAAAAATCGCACTCCATATGGAGTAGTCCCCGAGCCTTAGGTTGAATCGGAGAATCAGGCTGAGGGTCGCATTAGTCTTGAATCCTCCTTACTTTTCAAATAAATTTGAAAAATAAGTAGTCGATGCCACGTATCCCGCAGCCCCCGAGCCTTGAATCCAAATCTCTCAGGTTTGGAAATAAGGATCCAAAAGTTATGGCATGCAGTGTAAAAATGCCCACATAGTAAATTATTAGTGTGATGGTACAAATGATGGAAGTTAGATCTGGGATTCGAAAAACCCCTTTTTTCGGATCAATTAACCCTGAAAAAATGATTAATCGAATATTTTATCTAAACAATCCACCAAATGACCCCTCATCTTCCAAATATTCTTTGAAACGACTCTTAACTTCAAAACAGTAGAACTTACGCCGACCGCTGGTTATTTAACCCCGCGGTAACTCCAAGCAAAACACTGTGCTTCCAATCTGCAATCCGCCAAGAACTACCAAAAAATCCCCAAATAGGGCCGCGCCCCGCCTTCATTCTCCCAAAGAAATCCCAATCCCCCCAGATCTCCCTGCCCCTCTCCCTGCAGCCCCCGAGCAACTCGTGGCGAGCGGATCCGGGGATGGCGCCCAAGAAATCGGAGAAGGAGGGGAAGAAGAAAGAGGCGCAGCCGCCGACTGAAGAGTGGATCCACAGTAAGTGCTCCCTCAATGACCTCAATAGGCTAGTTTCTGAGGGATTGCTCCAAGACAAGAGTTTTGTCAATTGGCGCCCTTCTTTTCGTGATCCTTTTCCGATGGAAAATGTTGACGAAATCGTCACATTTTACCATTTTTCTGAACGGGGTTTGGCCCTCCCCTCTTGTTCTTTTTCTGTGGCCTCCTTTATTATTACGGGCTTGAGCTCCATCACCTCAACCCAAACTCCATTTGCCACATCTCAATTTTTATCCACTTCTGTGAAGCCTTCCTTGGAATCAAACCCCACTGGGACCTTTTCCGTTTTCTATTCCGAGTCAAACCTCAACCCACCTCCAAGAATCCATCCGTTGTGGGGGGTGCCGGCATCCAACTGCGACAGCAGGCCGGCGACAAGTACCTATCATACAAATTCCCCTCCAACATTCCCGAGTGGAAGAATCATTGGTTCTATATCGAAAACCATGCCCCCCAACTCCCAGAGAAATCAAATAATCCACCTGTTGTTAGGCCAGAGTGGAACATCCAGGGGGGACATGGATCAAGTCGAGGAATTGTTAGACACCATTGAAGCTTATAAGCTAATGGGATGACCGGTGCATCCGTTATGTTATCCTTCTTCAAACGCCGAGTCCAGCCAATCCAACAGCGCCACAAGCTTGGATTCGAGTACACAGGCGCTGAAGACCCGTCTCGTATGTGCGTAGAGGAACTGACGGATGAAGCCGCACTCCGCCGGGTCGGACGAGTGCTATTAGACGTGGATGCAGTTCCTTACGTGCTCGACTACTTTGTGTTGAAAACAAGTTCTATTCTGCCACTGCTAACTGGAAACCTTCTGTAGAGGCATACAGAATTGTACCATAGCTACCCGCCGCAACCTGACATCCCTCGGCTGGACCACCTTCTCCCCAGCGCTGCTGCCGAAGCAAAGAAGGCTCGAGTAGCTGCGGCTCTGCGCAGCGGTGAGTCCACGGAGGACGAGAGCCCCCTGGCGAAGAAGGAAGCCGAATGAGAGGTGAGAAGGGACAACTCCCCCGGACCAGCCGTGGAGTTGACCGAAGCTTTGCCCTCGGTCCCGCAGGGTCGTTGGGTGGTGCGCAAGTGAAAAGCGCAAGTAGTCGAGTCTTCTAGGTATGGTTTTGCTACCCTGTTGAATCACCAAACATCAATATTGTTGCGTGCAAACAGTATCCATTTGTAGTCCTTCCGCTTCTCCACCCAGGACCGAGCCCGAAGAGGTGGGATCAGCTCCATCTGCCACCGCGGCTGTTACCATTGCCGTGGCGGGGACCGCGCCACAAGCTGGTGAAACCCTGCCGCCAGCAACGGGTACTTCGCGACGGACCTTGCGAGTGAAGAAGGCCGTCATGAAGAAATCTGCGCTGTAAGTTTGCGTCTTGTATCGTAATGAACAGTCTGCTCTATTCGACTTGTAATGATGTAGATGACTCAGCTGCATTAGGTCTGCAAGTGCCGTGAAGCTCAAGCTGAAACCGGCCGCCGCTACTCCAGCCCCCGAGGCATCAGGCCCAGGGGAGTCTACGCCCACGGAGCCAGCCACGACCACTCCTGCTCCCGAGCCATCAGCCCTAGGGGGGTCGGCGCCCACGGAGCCAGCCCCCGAGGCAGACGCGACGCTGCCCGACTTGCCGCCTCCCGAGCTCCAACAAGGCGAGGCCAGAGCTGGTGGCGTGGAACAAGTCGAGGCCCCTGATGCCGCTCCTGCGGATGGCGCAGGTAAGTGTCTGACCGCCCTGGGCTGGCTGCTGAGACCCCAGGCGTTATGTGCTGAATGCCTCCTATCTTGCAGGTGCCGAACAATCGCCTCCTGAAGAAGCCGCGGAGGCCTCGACCCCTAGGGAGCTCCTGATGATCGGGCCCGGGTACCAGAACCTCATCCCCACAGAACTGATAGACGATCCACTGCTGACGGCCAGCAATAAAAAGACCTTCAAGCAGGCATACAAGGAACTATACGACTATGCCATGGTAAGTCGTGACAACTCCTCTACTTGTAGTCGTTGTCGAATGGCTTGTTTTTAATCTCACCCCCTGTGCAAAACGTGATCACTCAATCAGAGAAGAAATCCGAGAAGCTGAAAGCCGTTGTGAGTGGTCACCGGGAGCTTGCTGCCAAGACAAGCGCATATCCGAGGAGATAACAAAGAATTGCTATCTTCAGAGGGAGCTCGACATGCTGAAGCATGAACGGACTCGAGAAACATGGCCCCTCCAGAATGACCTGCGAAACCTCGAGAACGCCAACTCCAAGCTCCAAAAACAACTTGAGGAACAACAAACGGCGCACCAGGAGCAGCTCAAAGAGTAGAAGAAAGCGCACCAAGGTAAGCCCTTGCTTCCCTCGAGTACTTTCCCTTAACGGGTTTCTTTGGACACTAAAAATATCTTCACCGCAGAGCTTAGGAAAATCTAAAAATAGAAAGAAGAGCTGCTTACTGATGTGAAGAATATGCTGTATCGCCGTACAGATGACGTCGAGAGGCTGCAGAAGGTCTTTCCCGACACCGAACAACAATTCGTCGGCAGCCTTCAGCAGATCAAGACGCTGAGCGAGAAGGACGAGCAGCGGCTAAAGGAGCTGGAAGACCTCAGGGGGGCCGCCCAGGAGGTGGTGGACATGGTAGATCCACCAGAAGAAGGCGAAGCGGGTCAGCGGCCCTTGCTGGAGCGACTGCGTGGAGCACCACAGAAGGTGGTCAAATTCCTCTCGGAAGGCCCGATCGTGTGTGTCAGCCACGCCCTCGCCTTTGTAAAGTCCTTTTTGCCGAAGGCTCAACTAGAGATATTTGCTCAGGGAGTGGCTGCGGAGTGCACTGAAGACCAATTCGCCGAGTACCTTGAAGAAGCCCGACCTTTAGCAGAACAGATAGTAGGAAATGTACTGCAGGAGTAGGATGTAAAAACAAGTACTTGTTTCCTTGTGTATATATTTTATTTGATGTCTCTACTTGTATGTGCCTTAGCTGAATTGTTATCCAGGCTTAGAGGCTAAGTAGTAGACGCTACCCCGGGTGCAGCGACCCTAGAAGTAGCCATGGCTCCAAGTAGGAACCCCACCTAACGAGTTAGCCATAACCTGATGGAACAGGTCGAACCTATTAGGAAGGAACGCGAGCATCGTCACGAGATTGCCGTGCTTATGGCATAGAAAACAAAACTACCCCGAGAGAACCGACTCTGGGTGTAGTTGAGATCGCTCTTCATGCAAGCGCGTCCAACAAGTCAGGTATAAATCCACCGAGCAGATCGATTTTGTTGGGATAAGACACGGGTATCACCGCGAGACTGCCATACTCGTTGGTAGAAGAAAAAACTACACCGAGTGCAACGACTCTGGATGTAGTCGAAATTGCTCCTCATGCGAGCTCATCTAACAAACCAGTCGAACGGATCGAGATTGTTGGGCAAAGTGCGATTATTTTCGCGGGCGACCATCCAAGGTCGCAGCGGAAGTCGATCGTATAAGGCATGAGCAGAGCCGAAGCCTCCTCATGACACGAAGTCGATAAAATGTGAACGTGGCCATAGCCTCCGTTACAACTTATGACAAGAAGTCGATAAGACATGAACGTGGCCGTTGCCTCCATAAAATTCATGACCGGAGGTCGATTTATATAAGACATGCACGTGGCCGAGGCCTCCGTTTGTTCGCAGAGAAATTTATAATCCGAGTCTTGTGGCGCGAGGCCTCCAAATTGATTCGGAAGAAAAAGACCACCTGAGTGCCCGGAGATCAGCCTTCTTCGAACACTTTCTCATGGGTAGAACTTGCACAGGTTCTGAATGTTCCAAGAGTTCAGAACATCTTGGCCCTCGGGATATTTTAGTCAATATAATCCTGATCTCGTAACCTGCTGTTATCACCGTATTTTGACCAGGTCAGAAGTGGGCCACGGAGCAAGATGGGCTTGGAAGGCGGTCGTGACAAAGCTTGCGAATCGGGCCCGCGTGGAAGATGGAGGCCATAAGGCCGTGTAAATTAGGAATAAACAGTTAAGATTCGTGTTGTGTTAGGCTAGGGTTAGTTAAAGAGAACAAGTCTACGGACTATAAATATGTACCGCGAATAAACGAGAGAGAGAATCAATCATCATCAACTCTCGGCGTATCGCCTCCCCTGTTTGGGGTTCTTCATCGGGTAAGCGCCACGCGACCCCGATCACGTCTTGCGTGATCGGGGTAGCGTTACCTTTGCTCGTTCGCTCATACGTTGCTCGTGCTGAAGCCTTGTAGATGGCGAGTAGCGTTATTTATCTTAGCATGCGTTGAGTAATCTTTTCTTTTGGTGCTTTCATTGTGCTTTATGCGTTACTCTCGCATGTTTGATCATCGTACCTGTTCGTGGGTATGATGGTTTTATCTTGTTTCGTAGCTGTCAGTAGATCCAATCTGTTATGGCTGGCTTCTATGTATTTAGAAGCTTGGTTCAATATGTGCACGATTAGGCCTTGCAAACGAGTTGAATGATCCGATAGAATGCTCTGTGTCGGCTTTTTGATTGAATAGAGGCTGTTCGGGAATCGGCTTTTAGTTGTTTTCTCGCTCTCTGTTTGGATCGTTTTGTCGATGCTCTTGTGTATCTGTTAGGCTCAATTACGTGTAGGATGTTCCGATCGTGTAGTGAGGGCTTAGTTGTTGTGGATTGGATTAGATTGCATTTATGAAGCAAGTTTTATTTAAATATATACAAACGTACCAGTTTCCATATTGCCTATTCTAAAGATCCGATCCGGTATTGACGCAATCGGCTCTTCATAGCCGATGCCGGGGAGGAGGTAATGAGCCGATCACGGCTCGGATTGACCTATACACATGTCTGTGTATGCAGGAGTTGGACACGTCACACCTTCCTGATCGGGTGTAGGATCAGGTGGCACGCCTAGCAACTCTCAGCCAGGGCGCGCGCCAGATCACTGGGCCGTTGACCGAGGGACCGGGGCCCACCAGCCGTCCCGGAAGCCTCCCGGCTCCTCGTGTTGCCTGTCGCTGCCCGCCGGCGGGTTTTGACCGACAACACATTCTGGCACGCCCAGTGGGACCTTCTTCATCGACTTCATCATCATCATCGGCATCTTCTTCATCGACTTCGTCATCTTCATTGACTCCGTCAGTGGTAGTCAACAAGATGGCAAGGGAGGATCCGATTTCTTATGAGGAGCTTTCTGCTGAGCACAAGCAAAGGTACGACGAAATCAAGGCTCAGTTTGAAGCCGATCTCATCGGCTCTTTCGAGAGAACTCGCAACCATGGTATCAGGTGGAGAGGTTTTTCACCTGAGGGTGCTCTTGATGGAGTGGATCTGTCTATCCCGTCCGAGGATCGTACCAGAGCTTTGCGGCAGGAGGTGAATTATGCAGTGGCTCATTCGTTGCACCGGCATTCCGAAAGTCTGGTTAATGCTTTTGAGCGTGTGGCTTTACGGGTGGTCCAAGAAATAATGAAGCATCAACATTCTCCGACTGGACCCGCTCTGGGAAGCCATAAGGGAGAGTTGCCGTTCCAGACTAGGCCTCCTTTGCCTTATGCGCTTGCAGCAGCGGAATCACATGGTGCTCCAGCTTACGTGGTTTACAAAGTGGGAGGTGATCCTACAGACCACCAGTTCTTCAGCGAACCGCCCAAAGAAATCCCACATGGTTACATGTGCGCATACATCCCGGATAGCAATAACCCAATGCATCTCTCACAGAAAGTAGCTGGAGGGGTTCCTGGAGCTGACGCGGATAAGCAAGCTTGGTTAGCAACCTATGCTACAGGGCCGAGTCATGATAGTGTGCACTCGGCCCCCGGATTACAAACAGCGGAGCAGATTGGTGCTATCCTGAGGGATCAGTTTGGTATTTTGCCGAAAAGGAGAACGATCGGCTATACAAAGCCGTATCCGAGTGATTATGACCTAATTCCATTGCCACCCAAATATCGGCTCCCTGAGTTTACCAAATTCAGTGGGGCAGAAGGTGCTAGTTCCATCGAACACGTGAGCCGATATTTGGCACAATTAGGTATGATTTCTGTGTCGGATCCGCTACGAGTAAGGTTCTTCTCACAATCGCTTACGGGATCGGCTTTCGGGTGGTACACGTCATTGGGTCCTGACTCCATCTTTACGTGGAAACAGTTGGAAGAACAATTTCATATTCAGTATCACTCAGAAGCTGCAGATGCAGGGATTGCCGATTTGGCCCAAATGCGACAGAAGCGTGGAGAAACTGTGGCGGAATTCATTCGACGCTTCAGGGAGATGAAAAATAGGTGTTATTCAACACGGATCCCAGAAAAGGAAGCTGTGGAACTGGCATCTCTAGGGTTGTTGAAGCCGATTCGAGATCTGGCTTTTCAATTAGAATTTACTTCGCTGGCACATCTGGTCCAGAAGTTGACGATGTACGAACAGCGTCACCCTGAGCTGTACCAGGAAAAGTTCAAGCGTCAAGTAGCGTTAGCTGACACTGAAGAAGCCGATGACTCCGAGGAAGAAGCGGAAGTATCGGTTGCGGAATGGGCTCGTGGTGCGAATCCCGTATCGTGCAAGTGGGTAAAGCAAACAGGACCGGCAAAGGGGTTTGATTTCGATGTAAGTAAAGTGGAACAAATTTTTGATTTATTGCTGAAAGAAAAACAGTTGAAATTCCCAGAAGGTTACAAACCCCCTACGGCGCAAGATTTGAAAGGAAGATCATATTGCAAATGGCATGATTCCTTCACCCACAGCACAAGCGATTGTAAGGAGCTTCGTCGGCAGATCCAATCGGCTATTGAGCAGGGCCGATTAATCTTGGGACAGACCGCTATGAAAGTCGACACTCAGCCGTTCCCTGGTGTCAATATGGTGGAAAGCAACGATCGGACGGCAAGGCGACAACTCAATTTCGCACTGGGCATCAACATGGCGGGGGTGGCACCACGCCGCCAGATTGGAGACGGAGAGGCCGATTCAAGCAATCGGCTCCAAAATAAAAAGAGTGAATATGTTACAGAAAGGCAAGTAAGGTACGTAAGGAACCAACGGCCAACTTCTTCTGATCTTCTCAGGAAGTACGAATACCAGTACCAGCAGCGCCTCCATCGGGAGTCTGAGGAAGAGGAGTATGAGCGCCGAACCGGGAAGCGCCTGAGGAAGCACGAAGAAGCCCGCGATCATTGGCACTGCCCGTTCTTCAGGTACTGTTGGGATTCAGGTATGAGCCGATTGCCTACAATCAAGGATTGCCCAGAATGTGGACCAAGGAAACCAGAAGCAAGGGATTCGGTTTTTCAGCGGATAGGACCTGCCCCACCCCGGCAAGCGCGGGTTTGGTCATCACAAAAGGAAGATGAAGAAGAGGACAGGTATCATCGTCCTCGTTGGTGTCCCGATGGACTTAGTCGTTCCCAGAAGCGCAGGGTTCAACGGCTGCGTAGCTTGGAGGAGGCCGAAGCTAAGTACATCGAGACTTTAAGGAAGGCACGACCAGATTTGGCAGAACAAGTTCACTATGTGCAGGAAAAGGAGTCGCGCCCGCCCAAAAAGGAATGGCGACCCAAGTCAACAAAAGCCGACAAGAAGGTATCGGCTGATGCACACATGGTTTTTGTGCTTCCTGCAGAGTTCCATGCGAGACCCCAGGAGGAGCTGTCGGTGGCCCAACTTGATTTGGGACCCCGGCCAGTGATATTCGAGAAGCCGCAAGCTAAGAATTACAAACACCTGAAAGCTTTGTATCTTAAGGGGTTTATTAACGGTCAGCCTGTGAATAAGATGTTGGTGGATACGGGAGCAGCGGTCAACATTATGCCATACTCAGTCCTGCGCCGTTTGGGGCGGTCCACCGCAGACTTGATCAAGACCAATGTCACCCTAAGTGATTTTAACGGTCAGACTTCAGAAGCCCAAGGTGTCCTTAGTGTGGATCTCACCGTCGGAAACAAAACTGTCCCGACCTCGTTCTTCGTCGTCAACAGCAAGAGCACCTACAATGTTTTACTTGGCAGGGATTGGATCCACACCAACTGTTGCATCCCTTCCACGATGCATCAATGTTTGATCCAATGGGACGGAGACGAGGTGGAAGTGGTACAGGCAGACGACTCGATCGAGATTTCGCATGCGGCCATGAGCATTTGGGATGCGGAAGATCAAGAGCCGATTTCAGGAATGAGCCTGGAAGGATGTGACCGCATCGAAGCTACAAAAAACGGAGTAAGGCTGGTCTTATCCACCGGCCTCACAGAGTAAAGGAACAGGAGGCAATATGTGGTAGCGGAGTCATAAAGGCCGGTTCTTGCAATCGGCCCCAAAGGAACGAAGTTGTAAATATAAATGTGTTTCGTAGGCGTTATAAAATGGCTAGCATTAACAGCCGGCCCTGTTTTTCTTACAAAAACTTGGAAAATAAAGGGATGTATGGAACGGCCGATCTTAACGATCGGCCGAATTTTTTTATGCTGTGTCCTTTTCCCATTTGCACTGTCGATCTAATGGAAGAAGAAGGGAAGTTAGGGTATGGTTTCACATCGGCTGATGAACTTGAGGAGATAGATATCGGTCCTGGGGATAAGCCACGACCAACCTTCATAAGTAAGAAGTTACACCCAGCACTACGAGAGTCGATGATAGCATTGCTAAAGGGATACGCCGATTGCTTCGCCTGGGATTACACGGAGATGCCTGAACTAGATAGGAAAATAGTAGAGCATCGGCTTCCCCTCAAGAGCGGGTTTCGGCCGTTCCAGCAGCGAGCACGACAGATGAAAGCCGAGGTTCTGGTCGAGGTGAAGAAAGAAATAGAAAAAATGCTGGAAGCCGGATTTATCAGGACTTGCAGGTACGCCGAATGGATTTCGAGCGTCGTGCCCGTACAGAAGAAAGATGGCCGATGGAGGGTGTGCGTGGACTTCAGGGATCTTAACAGGGCCACTCCAAAAGACGAATACCCGATGCCCATTGCAGAGACATTAATCAACGCTGCCGCCGGTCATAAGATTTTGAGTTTTATGGATGGTAATGCTGGATATAATCAAATCTTCATGGCCCCTGAAGATATACACAAGACTGCGTTCAGAGTGCCTGGAGCCGTGGGTTTGTTCGAGTACGTGGTTATGACTTTCGGCTTGAAGAATGCTGGTGCTACATATCAGCGGGCTATGAACCATATCTTCCATGATCTGATCGGTAATCTAGTAGAAATTTATATCGACGACGTTGTAGTAAAGTCAGCATCGGTCGAGGGACATTTAGACGACCTGCGGCGGGTTCTGGAACGAACTAGAAAGTTCGGGCTCCGGATGAACCCAAAGAAGTGTGCTTTTGGTGTGTCGGCTGGGCAGTTCCTGGGATTTCTGGTTCATGAAAGAGGGATAGAGATTGGCCTAAAAAGTCAGGAAGCCGTACGCACCATGGTGCCACCCACCACCAAGAAAGAGCTCCAGCAGCTCATTGGTAAGATTAACTTTGTCAGGAGATTTATTTCTAATTTGTCTGGACGGATCGAGCCTTTTATGGAGTTAGTCAAGACTAGAACGACTGACGAGTTCCGCTGGGGGGCAGACCAACAGCGGGCATTTGAGGACATCAAAGAATATTTGTCGAAGCCGCCCGTGCTGGTGCCACCACAACAGGATAGACCGTTTCATATATATCTATCAGTGGGCAACACTTCTATTGCTTCAGTGGTGGTACAATTGTATGATGGCAAAGAAAAGGTGGTCTTTTATCTCAGCAGAAGATTGTTGGATGCGGAAACAAGGTACCCCGACATGGAAAAACTTTGTTTATGTTTATTCTTTACGTGCACCAAGCTTCGCCATATCCTGCTATCGGCTGAAGTGGTCGTCATCTGCAAATCGGATGTCATAAAACATATGTTATCGGCTCCAGTTTTGAAAGGCCGATTGGGGAAGTGGATGTTCGCGTTATCAGAATTCGATATCCGATATCAACCTGCGAAAGCAGTTAAAGGGCAGGCGTTAGCGGATCTTATTGCTGAGAGGGTTAACACCAATATCGCAGCACTTTTTATACGAGCCTGGGCCATGTACTTCGACGGATCAGTTTGTGGGGATGGATGCGGCATCGGCATCTTACTGGTATCGCCTCGGGGGGCAACGTATTCTTTTTCGATCAGATTACCTGTCGCCTGTACCAACAATCTTGCAGAATATGAGGCGGTACGGAAAGGTTTGGAATTGCTTTTAGAGGCTGGAGCTGAAGCAGTGGAAGTTTTTGGGGATTCAAAATTGGTAGTTTCCCAGCTTACAGAAGAATACAGGTGCGAAAGCGAGCTGCTGTTCCCAATGTGGGTCCAATGCCAGGAGCTAATAGCCCAGTTCAGATACATTAATTTTTATTGGATACCCAGAGCTCGGAATGCCGAAGCCAATGATCTAGCACAGTTGGCTTCAGGGTACAAAGCCGATGGGTCAGTTCATCAGGTATACTTCCTCGACCAGGGAGATTGGAGAGCCGATATCTTCAATTACTTGAAGGATTCGGCTCGGGGGGCACCCAAGAGGATACGATACAAAGCTATGAAGTATGTTCTCATAGGGGATGATATGTTCTACAGGACCTTAGAGGGGTTATTGCTTAAGTGTTTGGGGCCAGTGGAGTCCAATCGGCTCCTGCATGAAGTTCATGAAGGAACGTGTGGGACCCATCAATCGGCACACAAAATGAAATGGCTGATTAGGCGATCAGGATATTACTGGCCCACCATGCTTGAAGATTGTTTTAAATACTATAAAGGGTGTCAGGCATGTCAGAAGTTTGGAAAAATCCAGATGGTACCAGCGTCCGTTATGAACCCCATCATTAAACCATGGCCGTTCAGAGGCTGGGGTATGGACATGATCGGCAAAATTAGTCCCCCATCTAGCAAGGGTCATCAGTTCATCCTAGCTATCACAGATTATTTTACCAAATGGGTGGAAGCGGTTCCGATGAAATCAGTGACGTCTAGGGACGTCATTCAGTTTGTCAAAGAGCACGTCATTCACAGATTCGGAATTCCACAGACTATTACAACGGATGGTGGCTCGGTTTTCATTTCAGAAGAATTCAAGAAGTTTGCTGTTGATATGGGAATCAAGCTGATTAGATCGTCTCCATATTATGCTCAGGCAAATGGACAGGCCGAAGCGTCCAACCAGAGTCTTATCAAGTTGATCAAAAGGAAGATTGATGAATACCCTAGACGTTGGCACGAGGTCCTATCAGAAGCGCTTTGGGCGTACCGCATATCATGTCACGGAGCGATAAAAACTTCTCCTTATCACTTGGTCTACGGGCAGGAGGCCGTGTTGCCGTGGGAGGTTACGGCCGGATCAAGGCGTGTAGAATTCCAGAATGATTTGTCCGCTGAAGAGTATGCTACCCTGATGAGCGACAATGTGGAAGATCTCACGGAACTCAGGCTATGGTCACTAGAGAAGATCAAGGAAAATAAGGCTAAGGTGGCCCGCGCATATAATAAAAAGGTTAAGCCGAAGGAGTTTCAGGTGGGAGATTTGGTTTGGGAAGCAGTATTGCCATTGGGAACTAAAGACGCGGCTTATGGCAAATGGTCTCCAAATTGGCATGGGCAGTACAGGGTCGATCAGGTCCTACCAGGGAATGCGTACATGCTTGAAGAATTGGACGGCGTTAAATTCCCAGTAGCAGTCAATGGCCAACACCTTAAGAGGTACTTCCCAAGTATGTGGGCTGATGAACAATGAAGCCGATGCGACCAGCAAGCTAAGTAGGGGGGCAAAGGCCGAGTCGACGAGGATCAGTGTCGGCATTATAGGAGACGAAGAAAGAACAACAAGTATCGATCGACCCAATCAGATTAGAACAGCCGATGCGGTGCCACCGGCTCTAGAATTGTGCTTATAGTAATCAGAAGTCACAGGTTACCAAACAGCCGATGTGCCACCATCGACTTTAGATTCGCTACATAAAAAAACACCACAGGTTTACCACACAAACACAAGGTTTATCTCGGACAAGGCTGCAGAAGGAAGGCGTCGATAGCGGCGATAGCATCAAGACGGATGCGGTCAACCTCATCAAGTACTGCTTCGTCCTCTTCGTCCGCCCCCGGCACCACCTGTTTGTTTAAGCTGTTCAGCTGGGCCAAGTCCGTCTTCAGTTCAGTGGTTAGGATTTCTGCCTCCTGCTTGGAACCCGCGATGAGATTCTTCTCCTCTTGGATGCGCTGTTTGGTGGCCTGGACCCTAGCTTCAAGGTCTTCCAATTCTTTCTCCAAGAGGTGGAGCCGATGGGTGGAAGCAGATGTATCGATCTTGGCGTCAAGTGCGGCTTTCTTCTTGTTGATCGACTGACACATTTCGGCGATAATGGTCCTCAGGAGCGATTGGGAACGCCGGGTCTCGATCCTGCGGCGAGCCTCTGCTACTTTCGCTTGAAAGGAAGAAAGGTACCCTGCTGGCAAAAGTTTGACCTGGAGGCTGACAGGGAGCTGGGAGCTAACTTCGTCGAGGATCTGCTTGATTACACTAGAATCCTGGATCAAAGCAGAGATAGGGCCCGATAGAAGGTCCTTCACACGGAGAAGTTGATCGGCAGCGCTGGTTGGGCCTGAGGAAGAATCATCGGCCTCCAGTATGGTTGACCCAATCGTGGCAGGGTCAAACGCAAGGAGCTCTGAAAGATCCAGGTTCTGAAGGAGAAGAGAGTGAGATAGGCGTTACAAAAAAGACCAAAATAGTTACAGAGAGAAGATGTACCTGTCTCGAGGAGGAAGCAGCGATGGCCAACGAAGGGGTGATCGGCTCCCGGGAGGGTGTCCCTCCCGAGGAATGAGCGGTGGTAGCAGAGGCCGCATGGATTGCACCTCCAGAGGGAGGAGCGACAGCCGATGGAGCAGCAGTCGGCTTTACAGAAGCAACAGCCGATGAAACGGCGATCGGCTCCGTTGGGCGTACCTCCCGTGCAGGGGAATCAGCGATAGCCGAGGCGGGGAAGGGCCCTTCCAGACAGGAGTCAATGACCTGCAGACCTAGCGAAGCAGTTGGGGCAGCAGCCGATGCAGAAGGGCCTTCCGAGTTTGTCACACCAGGATTGCAAAGGGTGATCAAGGCCCTGATGGGTATGTCCACGTCCCCTGGCGTCTCCACAGACGAACCTTTCTGACATGGAGGTTCCTCCCCGCTGGAGACTTCTACAACAGCAGGCTGCAGGAAAAAAGAGTGTCACTAAAAGGGGGACGAACAAAACCCGATTGCGAAGCGGAAAGAGGGGCCGAACCTGGTCGACGACTGGAGGTGGTGGATTGGGAGAAGACGGCGCGGTTCCCTTCCGGACCTTTTTGACAAGGATCTTCCTCGTCTTAGCACAGACCCGGGGGGCAGCAGCCTCAGAAAGCCGTTTCCGCTTGGGGGTCAACTTGGCGGTGCCCGGCTGGATCTGCATTATACTCTTCGAGGGAGGGGGTGCGTTCCTGCCGAAAAGAACCACGGGAGCGACCGCCCGGAAGCAGAAAAGCGATCCATCCTCGTTTATTGGCTCTGGGCCATCTTCTTGCTGCAGCAGTAAGGTGGATTCAGGAGGGATCCAACGCAATTTAAAGAAAGAATGCTAGTCCAGAAAGGGGGTACCTCTCCATCAGGGATGTCATATTCAGGGTCGATCTGTTGAAGCATCGGACCCAGAGCCCCTCGGAAAACATGAGTTTTCCACATCGTCCACCATCCATCGAAGTCAACAGCCGAGGAGGTGAAGGCAAGGTTGGCAGGAACGAACAGGGGAAGGTCTGTGAACAGACTGTAGCACTCTGGCGGTCAGAGCATCGGGGAGGTCCACCCTGCTGGATGTCAGCAGGTGGAGAAGGAAGTGGGGAGGCACCTGCGCAAGGCCAAATTGCCGGGCTGCTACGACCGGCTGGTAAAACTCATAACCGGGTTTAAGAATCCGGTTAGAGGTGCTCATGCCAACTGGGAGAAGGCAAGGCCGAACCATGATAGAATAAAGATGTCTGGTGTCAGCATCATCGGCAATATCAGCCAAACGGAAGGTAGCTGGGTTCTCAAAGAGCTCAGAGTCGGCATAAGGAAGGAAGTCTGGGTTATCAAGGCCTCGGTAGAAAATCTTGAACCAACGGGAAGCATCCGGGGGATTCAGTTTCCCGCCAGGGAGACTGTAGAGGGCCTGCCCAAAGCTAGTACATCTAATGTGTCTCCCACTCAGATCAGGGAAGGAATTACCGACCAAGGAAGGGAAATCAGGATCAGAATTGTGGAAGTAAAGACGAGCCCACAACTGAATGAACCACCATGGACCACCGGTTCTAATCTTTTTCTGGGTAAGGAGGCTGGAAGTCATCAGATGAAGATACGGTAGAGTTCCCCCAGAAATAATTTGCCGAGGCCAATGGGTTGACCCCTGGCCAATTCATAAGCCAAAGAAAGATAGTTCTTAGTCGGGGCAAGGGAAGGGCCACAGAAGAGGAAGTGTTCAAGCCATAAGTTCAGGAAGGCTGTATGCTCCTTTTCCGACACAGGGCCTTTGCTCTTCTGGTGTTGGCTCAGGTATGTGCTCCAGTTGGTGCATTCAGTTTTCGAAGATAATTTGTAAGAACCACATGGAGGCTGTAAGCAGAAGGGCAGGCTGAAGATATGTTTAGGCCAGTAATCATCATAACATCTAACAGTGTTGGCGCTAATGGGCTATGCCCAAAGAGGAAACAATTCAAGGCATCAGACCAGAAATAGCCGATGGTCTTCAGAAGGTTTTCATCTTTCTCAAGAGGGGAGGTGACAAAGACAAGGCATCGGCTATTCCAATTGATTCCCATAAGGGCTGATAGGTGTTCGCTACCCTATTATACCAAGCCATCCAACCTTCAGGAGGGTTCGGCCAGGCGCGGAGGCTATCCGACCAAGATTCTAGGTCTACATCCTGACTCACAAAGGGGATCCGGTTGGCCTCACACGAGTCAGATCTACGGTTTCTCATAGGAGCGAGGTCCAAGGCAAAAGGAATCGGGAGAAGAAGGATGTGGCAGGAAGATATCGGAAGCCTGAAAAAACCCCAAAAAAATCAAGATCACCGGGGGAGAAGTCATTTAACTGCGCAGTAAGAAATGTGCGGACGCAGTGTTAGATTAATGGGGGTCGGAGTTTACCTTCAGACCAAAGGCGGCGGCGGCGGTACGCGAAGATCCTGCCATCGGAAAATTTGGATCGAAACCTTGGAGAATGAATCTAGGGTTGGTGGCGCAAGATCGAGTGTGTGTTTCAGGCTAGGGGAGATCTTTGCGGCTAGGGTTTGCGAGCGAAAAAGGGGATCGGAATCGACCTACAGGGGTTTGCGCTGGATTGACTGGCAGAAGGTAAAGTAAATTGAAGAGCGGTTTCAGATCCGGGGTGGTATACCTTAAAGCCGATGCGATGCCATCGGCTCTTGAATAAATTGTTGTGCATAATAATAGGGATTAACACAAAGCAGAGTGTATTCATAGCAAGGCAGCAAGAACAAAAGAGGAACTAGCTACTCCTGGAACCAACCTAACAGGGGTACTACAATCTACCACCAGTGCACATCAGAGGCTTTGCGGCGCTTGGACGGTGGAGCGATGCTGGCGCCGCTGCTGCTGCTACCGTCGTCGCCATCATCGTCAGCGTCGTTCCATCGCTGCCACTGGTGAAGCCGTCATCATCGTCGGTTCCTCCGCGGCTGTCGGAAGTGTCGTCCGATGACCTGTCAAGGAGAAAGTTACCTGCCATCGGATCTTCTTCGGAGGAGAGGGGTCGGATTCTTCCTCTGAGAAAGAAAGGTCTTCTCCCCAAAGGGCATCATCTTCCTCTTCCTCCAGCTCGGCTCCGAGGAGGAGAGCGAGATCCTCGCCGTCAGTCAGAGAGCCGTCATCTTCGGACTGATAATCAAAGTCCCACTCCACTGCGTCCCAATGCAGGGGAGCACGGACCTCATAAGCGGCGATTGGGTCATATTCTGGAGTGGGTTCTCGTGTTGTTCCGGACTCGTAGGAGATGACAGAGGAAGCAGAGGAAGAAGAGGCCATGGTGAAGGAAGGAGAGGGAGTCGACGATGGTTGTGAGGGAAAGTGGTAAAGAAGGTGCTGGAAACAAGTTTATAAAGCCAACGAGTGGATGAAATGAATCGGCACCGTAACGGTTCCCCAGGAGGCCGATGCAGAGCAGTCACGTCCATCGGGAGCCGAAAGGGCGGTCGTACGGATCGGAAGACGAAGGGTCAAGGTAGTGATGATTTCGGAATTTCCATTACCGAAACCAGGGGGCATGTGTTATCACCGTATTTTGACCAGGTCAGAAGTGGGCCACGGAGCAAGATGGGCTTGGAAGGCGGTCGTGACAAAGCTTGCGAATCGGGCCCGCGTGGAAGATGGAGGCCATAAGGCCGTGTAAATTAGGAATAAACAGTTAAGATTCGTGTTGTGTTAGGTTAGGGTTAGTTAAAGAGAACAAGTCTACGGACTATAAATATGTACCGCGAATAAACGAGAGAAGAATCAATCATCATCAACTCTCGGCGTATCGCCTCCCCTGTTTAGGGTTCTTCATCGGGTAAGCGCCACGCGACCCCGATCACGTCTTGCGTGATCGGGGTAGCGTTACCTTTGCTCGTTCGCTCATACGTTGCTCGTGCTGAAGCCTTGTAGATGGCGAGTAGCGTTATTTATCTTAGCATGCGTTGAGTAATCTTTTCTTTTGGTGCTTTCATTGTGCTTTATGCGTTACTCTCGCATGTTTGATCATCGTACCTGTTCGTGGGTATGATGGTTTTATCTTGTTTCGTAGCTGTCAGTAGATCCAATCTGTTATGGCTGGCTTCTATGTATTTAGAAGCTTGGTTCAATATGTGCACGATTAGGCCTTGCAAACGAGTTGAATGATCCGATAGAATGCTCTGTGTCGGCTTTTTGATTGAATAGAGGCTGTTCGGGAATCGGCTTTTAGTTGTTTTCTCGCTCTCTGTTTGGATCGTTTTGTCGATGCTCTTGTGTATCTGTTAGGCTCAATTACGTGTAGGATGTTCCGATTGTGTAGTGAGGGCTTAGTTGTTGTGGATTGGATTAGATTGCATTTATGAAGCAAGTTTTATTTAAATATATACATACGTACCAGTTTCCATATTGCCTATTCTAAAGATCCGATCCGGTATTGACGCAATCGGCTCTTCATAGCCGATGCCGGGGAGGAGGTAATGAGCCGATCACGGCTCGGATTGACCTATACACATGTCTGTGTATGCAGGAGTTGGACACGTCACACCTTCCTGATCGGGTGTAGGAACAGGTGGCACGCCTAGCAACTCTCAGCCAGGGCGCGCGCCAGATCACTGGGCCGTTGACCGAGGGACCGGGGCCCACCAGCCGTCCCGGAAGCCTCCCGGCTCCTCGTGTTGCCTGTCGCTGCCCGCCGGCGGGTTTTGACCGACAACACCTGCTTGACGACGAACGGGCCCTCCCACCTTGAGTTGAGCTTGTGTAGGCCGGACTCGTCTTGGATGCGACGTAGGACCAAGTCACCAATACTGAATGATCGTTCCTTCACGTTGCGATCATGATATCGCTGAATCCCCTGCAGGTATCGGGCTGACTGAACAAGAGCGGTGCAGCGAGCTTCTTCGACAGAATCAAGCTCTAACTACCTCGCTTCGTCTGCCTTGCCTTCATCATACATTTCAACCCGTGGGGATTTCCACATGATGTCAGCTGGCAGGATAGCTTCAGAGCCGTAGACGAGGAAGAATGGAGTTTGTCCTGTGGCTTTGGACGGCTGAGTCCGGAGCCCCCAGACGACATGTGGCAACTCATGTATCCACTTTCCTCCTTTCTTGCTATTTTCATCATAAAGTCTTTTCTTGAGGCCATCAATTATCATGCCATTCGCCTGTTCAACTTGACCATTGGCCCTTGGGTGCGCAACAGAGACATATTTGACCTCGATGCATGCATTTTCACAGAACTTCCAGAACTGGTTAGCCATGAAGTTTGATCCCAGGTCCGTGATGATGGTATTCAGGAAGCCGAAGCGATGCAAGATATCAGAGATGAAGTCAACAACCCAATCTGGCGTGAGCTTGGCTATCGGCTTGTACTCGATCTACTTGGTGAACTTGTCGATAGCCACCAAGACATGGGTGAAACCGCCTGGTGCCGTCGTGAAAGGCCCAATCATATCTAGGCTCCAGCAAGCAAATGGCCAAGATGGCGGTATGGTGATGAGACTATGAGCTGGGACATGAGATTGCTTTCCGAAGAATTGGCAGTTTTGGCATCTCCTCACGAGGTCTTCAGCATCGGACACTGCAGTGGGCCACCAGAAACCAGCTCTGTATGCTTTTTCCACCAGCGTTCTTGAAGCCGCGTGGTTGCCGCAAACGCCCTCATGTATCTCCCGTAATATGTCGTAGCCATCTTCTTTTGTGATGCACTTCATGAGCACCCCGGACCGTGCGCCACGCGTATAGAGCTTGCTGTCGACAAGGACAAAACCCTTGCTTCTGCGCATGACACGAGCTGCCTCTGCGCTTCTTGCGTCCACCCCAGCTGGAAGTTTTTGATCCTGAATGAAGTTGATATAAGCCTCTCTCTAGTCCTCCCCGAGCATCATAACCTCCTGATCAGGCTGTTGAAGGCTATCATCAGTGGTTACCTACAGTGAGGACTTAATGGATGGCTGTTTTAGCTCTTGGACGAAAACTCCCGCTGGAACCTGTGCACGGGTGGATCCTAGCTTGGAGAGCATGTCAGCACCAACATTATGCTCCCGTACCACATGATGAACCTCCAGGCCGGAAAACTTATTCTCCAGCTTGCGTACCTCCTGTACATAGGCATCCATTGTCTCCTTGTTGCAGTCCCACTCTTTGTTGACATGCTGAACCACAAGAAGAGAATTGCCATACACAAGTAGTCGCTTGATCCCTAGTGATATCGCCAAACGAAGCCCATGAAGCAAGGCTTCATACTTGGCTTCATTGTTGGATACCTCCCAAAGGATCTGAAGGACATACTTCAACTGTTCGCCCCGTGGAGAGATAAACAGGACTCCAACACTGCCGCAGTCGAGCTTGAGAGATCCATCAAAGTATATGGTCCAATTTTCTGGCTTGTCGACTGGAGTTGGAATTTGATTTTCTCTCCACTCAGCCATAAAATGGACTAGAGCTTGAGACTTGATTGCAGTGCATGTCTTGAAGTCGATAGACAAAGCCCCCAGTTCCACTGCCCACTTTGATACACGCCCCGTAGCAGCTTGATTATGAAGAATATCCACCAAAGGGAAATCCATAATCATAGAGATCTTGTACTCGTTGAAATAATAGCGCAGCTTTCTTGATGCAATTAGGATTGCATATAAAAGTTTCTGAACTGCTGGGTATCGTACCTTGGATTCGGAGAGTACTTCGCTGATGAAATATACAGGCCTCTGCACTCCAAATGCATGGCCTTCCTCGCCTCACTCAACTACAATAGCACTGCTGACAACATGAGTTGTTGCCGCGATGTAAAGTAGTAGATCTTCCCCCGGCAATGGTGCTATAAGGATCGGCGGAGACTGAAGGTGATGTTCCAGATCTTGCAGAGCCTGCTCGGCCTCCTCCGTCCATTGGAACTTGTCTTGGCATTTCAGGAGCTTGAAGAAGGGTAGTCCTCTCTCCCGAGTCAGGAGATGAACCTGTTCAGGGCTGCCATGCATCCTGTTAGCTTCTGCACATCTTTGATTGTGGTCAGAGCCTCCATATTAGTGATGGCCGTGATCTTCACAGGATTAGCTTCAATTCCCTAGTTGCTGATGATGAAACCGAGCAATTTTCCTGATGGCACTCCGAAAACGTATTTGGTTGGGTTGAGCTTCCACCAAAATCTGCGCAGGTTGCTGAACATTTCTTCCAAGTCTGCAATCAAGTCGTCAGAATTCCTGGTCTTAATGACCACATCATCCACGTAGGCTTCAACGTTCCGATGCAGCTGATCGACAAAGCACATCTGGATCGCGCGCTGATAGGTTGCCCCTGCGTTTTTCAACCCGAAGGATATAGTTTTGTAAGCACATGTCCCATATGGGGTGATAAACGCGGTCTTGATTTGATCATCCTCCTTGAGTGCAATCTGGTGATAACCTGAATAACAATCAAGGAAACAGAGTAGAATGCAACCCACCATCGAGTCGATGACTTGATCAATGCGCGGTAGCCTGAAGTGATCCTTCGGGCAATGCTTGTTGAGATCGGTGTAATCAACACACATCCGCCATTCATTATTCTTTTTTCATACAAGGATGGAATTAGCTACCCACTCTGGATGGATTACTTCTTTAATGAATCCAGCCACGAGGAGTTTAGCTATCTCCCATTTGATTGCCTCACACTTTTCATGGGCAAACCTTCGCAGGCGTTGCTTTCTGGACACGGCCTGTGGGTGTACATTCAAACTATGCTCGATCAGCTCCCTGGGCACCCATGGCATGTCCGCTGGTTTCCACGCGAATATGTCTCGGTTAGCCTGAAGGAAGCTGACGAGCGCGAGTTCCTATTTTTCACCTAAGCCCGCGCCGATGACGGCGGTCTTAGATGAGTCACCCTCCTGGAGCTGGATCGTCTTGAGGGCCACGTCGTCAGTCGACTGAATGCTCGACTTGCTGGCCTTCTTCGAAGGGATCTCCAGCCCGAACTGGGAGAGCTGCTACGCAGCCGCGAGTACTTCCCCCGAAGCATCTGGCACATGAGTAGTTGAAGCATACTGGATCGCCTCCTGATTGCAATCATACATCTTCTTCAAGTCGTCTCGGAGAGTGAGTACTCCACTGAGTCCTGACATCTTGAGAAGCAGATAAACATAATGCGACACTGCCATGAATTTGGCGAGTGCCGGGCGACCCAATATGGCATGATAAGAAGATTCGAAGTTAGCTACTTGGAATTTAATGAACTCGGTGCGGTAGTTCTCCCTCGTGCCGAAGGTGACTGGAAGAACTATCATACCAAGTGGATGCGCCGCATTACCTGGGATGATTCCATAGAAGGGGGACTTGCTTGGAACCAGCATGTCCATGAAGTCCAGACCCATCTTCCTCAGAGTGCTGGCGAAGATGAGGTTGAGACCACTCCCACCATCGATGAGCTCCTTGGTGAGCCTGACTTCTGCCACCACTGGATCCAGGACCAGGGGGAACTTACCGGGCTCCGAGAAGCTCATCCACTGATCATCACGGGAGAACGAGATGGGGACCTCCGACCAACGGAGTGGTCCTGGTACCACTGGCTCGATGGACATGATTTCCCGGAGAAGCAACTTCTGGTTCCGCCTGGAGCTGAAGTCACCATCACCCCCGAAGATGACGTTGATGGTCTTCAAGGCATCCTGGAACTTTGCGTTGCGCCCTTGGTCCTCTTGGTCATCATCCTCGGGTTCCTTGTCCGCCGGCTTCTTATTCTTCTTGCCACCACCGGAGTTGCTGAATGTCCTCCTGAGGTGGTAACAGTCGATAGCCGCGTGATTGGATCCTAGATGCCATGGGCACTTCTTCTGTAGGAGCTTCTCGAACTCCTCTTGTGTTGTCGACTTCTTGCCCTGTGAAGGATGATCCATAGCCGCGATGAGATCATCTAGTTTGCGTTTTTGGGGTGGACCCGAATAGTCTCGCTGGCCTTTGTCGTTGCGGTTGTCATTTTGGTGCCTCAGATTGCTATCTTGGCACCGCGGGAATTGCTCCCACATCTTTTCCTCCTGTTCGGACCAGTCGTGCATCATATCATGAAGGCCCGCAACAGTTTTCGGCCTGTTCCGCCCGAAATCTCTGTAGATGCCCGGGTCGGTGATGCCGTTGTAGAAACAGTCGATGATGTCATCCTCCGAGATGTTCGCGATGGTAGCGCGAATGTCGAAGAAGCAACATGTGTAGGACTGCAGAAGCTCATTACGTTCCTATTTGCACTGAGCAAGATCGTGACGAGTACCTGCGCGAGCGATCGCCCCCTGGAAATTGTCGATGAAGACCTTCTTGAGCCGCTCCCAGGAGTCGATCGAGTTGTTGCTGAGGCTCTCAAGCCAAGTGAGCGGCGCAGGGTCCAAAGCCATCGGGAAGTAGACGACCTTGGTGATGTTGGAACCCCCCGCGACTTCAATGGCCATAGAGTAGCAGCGCAGCCATTGCTGAGGAGCTTGCTTGCCGTTGTACTTGGTGATGCCGATCGGCTTGAAGCCCTCAGGGTACTTGTTGCTGCTAAACCGCACAGAAAATGCTGGGAAGTGGTCTCTGCAATCAGTACCTTCGGTCTCGACTTCTTCGCGTACCTTGCGCCTGGAGACGATCACGGACCGCGCATCGCAGCCTTCATTGATGTGCTGACACAGGTCTTCTGGAAGAGGCTGGTGATTGGCCTGCCACAGGTTGCCCCCTGGAGGTGGCTGCTGCCTCCCGCCAGGAGCCTGACTCTCGCGGGCGTTGTCGTTGTTGTGGTTGGGTTGAGGTCGAGGACGACTGCCAGCCATTTGGCTGTGAGCCTGGCTCCGGCTCTCGCCCACGTGCTCCTCCTGGACGGTAGATGCCAGGTTTTGCTGATCCAGCGGGATCCAGGCCCTTTGCGCGTAAAGAAGTGCTTGACGCACATTCGGATCATTACTGCGCTCGAGTATGGCCGTGACCCTGGTGATGTTGGCCACCAGAGTCCTGAAGCCCCGCTCGCTTACGGCGGCGAACTCAGGGTCAAGCTCGCGATGCATAGATCGCCTGCACTCGTTGACCCTCCTCCACCGGATTGTGCGGGCTCTATTCCTGGCCCTCCGCGCCTCACGATCAGCGTCATTCTCATCGCCGGCGTTGGCTGTGACCTCATCTTTAGATACATCATCGAATTCGATGATGGGGAAGTCGCCATCATCCTCGCCTTCTTTCGCCATCAGCACCTGGCGAGAGATGAGCTCATCAGAGCTCGCATCGACTAGTTCAGTCGACTCCTCCACCACGGTAGCCAACGGCCTGCCCTCCTGGAAAGGCAAAGGCTCGAGGTGTGCCACCAGCCGATCATCGGCCTCGAGTAGATTAGAAAGGCTCATGCCCTTCCAATGCACAAAACGCCCTTCTGGAGTGGAGGTGATCATCAGACTGTTGGCGCCAAAACAACCCAAAGTCCCCCGACATACGGTGGCTTCAAGCTTTTGGAATAAAGAATCCAAGTCCTCCTCCAATATGGAGAGGGACTCAGAGCTGCTGGCCTCCTGGAGATCAGTGGCCAGATCGCGTTGACCGAATCGTGATCGACTACGCAAGTCTTCAGATTGGAACAAGTCCAACCCGAGAAAAGTTGTTGCAGTGCTGGATGAAGTCGTGCTGGAAGCAGACTCCTCCTTGATCCTCGTTGCGGACCCATGGATTGACACATCATCGAGTTCATCGACGAACTTGTCGAGGTTGGCTTGAGGAGACATCATGGGGGTTTCCGGCTTCATGTCGATGAGGAAACGATGGAAATCGCCCTCGCCATCTGCGATGCAGACCCACGAGCCGAAAACAAAAGTTGTACCCTGAGAAGGTACTAACCTAGTGAACCAGAAAGATGCCATCGAGTTTGCCGGTGGATCTTCGATGCGCTCCCCTACCTGGCGTGCCAGCTGTCGGTGTTTTACTGGCAGCCCACCGAGGGATATACCCAAGGTGGTAAGTTTTGGTGAGGAGACACCGAGATCAGGAACTCGAAGGTGCAAGGAACACAGGATGTAGACAGGTTCGGGCCGCGAGGTGCGTAATACCCTACGTCCTGTATGGTGGTTTGTATTCCTTTAGGTGTAGGATGATCTGATGATCTTGTTTTGAGAGGGTCCCTGCCCTCCCTTATATATCCGGGAGGTCAGGGTTACAAGGATCCTAACCAACACTAGCTAGGGAATCGTACCAGAACATATCTCGAGTAGATTCCCTCTGTATCGGTTAGCTTTATCTCCTACTTAAACGGGATAGATAAGAGATAAATGAGATGAATAAGATATAAGACAGACTTAATCTCTTAAACCTCTTTAAACTACATTATGTACATAGTCCTGCGGCCCCGGGTCTGATAGTGGAGTCACACCAAGATCCTGCAGCGTTGTATCCCAATCGAACAAGGGAAGCAGCTGATGAAGGATATCTATGGTGGGGGTCTATGGGCACCACGCCACGCCTAGGACCTTAGTCGGAAACGCGTTCCGACAAGGCTTCTATGAGCTGACCATGGTGGCGGACGCCGAGCGGATCATGCACACCTGCGAAGGGTGTCAATATTACGCTCGGCAAACCCACCTACCAGCGCAAGCACTCCAGACGATTCCCATCACGTGGCTGTTTACGGTTTGTGGGCTCGATGTGGTCGGGCCCCTCAAGAAAGCACCCGGGGGGCTACACGCATCTGCTTGTCACCGTTGACAAGTTCACAAAGTGGATTGGGGCTTGGCCGATCGCGACAATCGAATCCGAGCAGGCCGTGGAATTTTTCCTCGACATCATCCACCGCTTTGGAGTCCCAAACTCCATCATCATGGATAACGGTACACAGTTTACAGGGAAGAAATTCTTCAAATTTTGTGATGATTACCGCATCCGCATCGACTAGGCCGCCATGGCGCACCTCCGCATGGCCCACGCCCTATACTAGTTATAACTACTTGTAGCATAGTAGAACTACTCATACAGTAGTAAAACTAGTCAGATACAGTAGGGAACTACCAGAAAAGTACTTGGATAGGACTCCTGGGCTTGTACCCGACTAGGACTTCCATGTAAACATGTCCCCCGGACTATATAAGGGCAGACAGGACCCCCTCCAAATAGGGAATCATCTAGGAGATCACCCGATCACCACCTAAGGCAATACAAACCACATAGGACGTAGGGTATTACGCTCTCGGCGGCCCGAACCTGTCTAAACCTTGTGTTCCTTGCACCTTCGAGTTCCTAATCTCAGCGACACCCTAACTACAACACCACCTTGGGGGTACCCCTTGGTGGGCGTGGCGGTAAAACACCGACATCTGACACGCCAGGTAGGGGCTTGTCAAGCATCCACTGGAGAACTCGATGACATCTCTCAGCTTCACCAGCACTGGTGCTCGATGAGGGCGCAACTTTCATCTTTAGCTCCTGGATCTCCATCACCAACAGCTTGGGTAGCTTCAACAGCTACCTAGTCAACTCCAGGAAGCCGAAGGCCTCTGCACCAACTCAAAGCAGCGACCTCGACAAGTTCTTCGACAACTTCGACGAGTTGCTGCTCCCCAATCTTCCCTGGCAGATCGAAAGGACATCCATTTTCAATGCGACTTCAATTTGTGCTGCACCAGGACTACTCAGATCAGATTCAAACCCATCTGAGGAGCCTTCGCGATCCAAGTCCCTCTCTGACTTGGAGGAGAACCTGGATCACCTTTTCAAGATTCGAGACGAGGGAGCCATAACGTGTCGCCCCCCTCCTCCCCGTTCTCGACTATGACTCTGACTCAAACAAAGAGTACCAGTTAACAAGTTCGAGCCAAGGAGGACTCAAGAATGAGGGAGCCACCGCTCGTCGGGAGGCCCAAGTTCTCGCCAACCACTCGCAACCCGATGATTACTCCGAGTCATTTTTGGGTAATCATCCGGGTTTGACTATAACATCTACGCCGCAATGCCGTTTCGTGTACTGGAAGGGTCTAGAGCCCTTCGAGTTACTCGAATACGACTCCCACCTTGTGGCAGAATCCACCCTTCAGCGTATAGACCCCACGGATCCGGAAGATTTCGACTACTCCGCTCATCTTCATCTCGCGTCACAACATCGATGCACTGCAGTGACGACCTTGACTACTCGACTCGCGCCGCAGTCATGACTGCTTCGACAAACTGGCAGTGCCAACGACAACATCAATAACCCATCTTGACTAGAAACTAGTCGGGAACGAGCCGTAAACTACTCAGCGACTAGCTCTACACGGTCAACAACTTGTCGGAATCAGCTCTGACTAGTCAGCTTCATCGACAAATCGCCCACGGATCAAAGCTACGCTTCGCTGCCTACTTTTTGTGCAACGCACACTCTCTCCATCGGCAAACTCAAAACCTGCAAACCATCTCCAGATTGGTTTGAGGCGGTTCAACCTAGGACCCTCTCTGCATTGGAAGAGGACTTTGATCATCTACCACCACTCGAAGAAGGAGAAGCCACCGTGCGTCGAGGGGCTATTGTTTTCGACAACTACTCGGACTCAGCCACTCATGTGACCCATGGTCTGGTAAGGGGATCAGATTGGTTGGGCAGGTTTGGGCATCGGAAGGGCATAAAATCCTCCAGGTCCCTCAAATCAAGTCCACCATGATTCATTGCCACATCCAGGGAACTCCCTTTTCAAGAAGGCAGACCCCTCCCCCCATCTGATGATGCAGATAAGGGCCAGGCGGTGCGGAGTACCAAATGCTTCACCCCTAATCAAGAAGTACTCATGATTCACGTTGACGAGGATTGTGAAGGCCTAGAGCGGGTCTAGCTAAACGACTACGATGACTGCCTCCTTAATCCACTCGACGAAGACGTGAACGTAACAATGGATAGTGAATCCTCATCCAACTCAAGGTGGAAGACGCAGATAACATCAAGAAGGAATGCCGCGGGCTCATCAATGTGAAGCGCGCCCAACGCAGGTGCCGCGCCCTCAAGACGAACCAGCAGGGGAGCGGTAACCTCCATGACTCCTCCACGGGCGACCTTCGTGCCATCATCAATGCTGGCTGGGATGCTCACAATGTCATCATTGCCAGGCATCAGGAGCACGA
Source organism: Panicum hallii (assembly GCF_002211085.1). NCBI lineage: Eukaryota > Viridiplantae > Streptophyta > Magnoliopsida > Poales > Poaceae > Panicum > Panicum hallii. The sequence goes on from NC_038047.1 coordinate 27,557,189, forward strand.
AGAAGTAGAAGCCTACAGCCCCACCCGCTATCAACTCCCTCTTGACTACTTGGAGACTACTCGAAAGCGCAAGCCAGAAACTGGGGAACAATCCACCTGTAGAAGGAAGACAACCAGTTCAAAGAAACGATTCGAGGAAGCCACGATGGGCAATGCCTGTGGCACCCGAAGAGCAAGTATTCTATGATCGAATGTCAAACCCTTTGGAGGGCCCTAGGAGCTTCGCAAAAACTGTGAAGAAAGGCAACGGGACTACCCGAATAATGATTTACTCATAAATTTCATACCCAATTCAAGGAGGTTTTCTGAGGGTCTTTTTGGTGTTTCGTTTGTTTAAACCATTGTTTTGGGACCATATCTCGAAACAAGAGGTTCCGTACACCTAAAAACATCCCTTCTTACCACTTAATCAGGGTCACTATTTATATTCATCTACTCGGGTTAATCATGACTCCCTCGCTAAACTCAGGGAAACCTGTCACAGCCAAACCATGCGACTGCCAAAAGTGGTCGTCTTGTTTGGCAATGACTAGTGGAACCCGTTAATTAGTCAAACAAAGCACCTATGCTATTGTCTATCACAAACTTCCAGTAACGCTCAGATTACTAGTTCCCGACTAGTCTTCTATGTTACTGAAGGGAGGCCTCGAACCCAAACTTTCAGGAACACTCTGTTTGTTAGTTTTCGACTAGTATTACGCGTAGTATACTGAATGGGCCTTGCCCCCAAACTTCTAGCAATACTCCGTTTACTAGTTTTCTACTATATGCGCAGTTTACTGAAGGGGCCTTACTCCCGCACAACCTTGCCAATGGTCTCACCAGAAATCAATTTTTTCAACTAGAAGCAGCCTGAAGCACCCGTAAAACCCACATGGACGTCAACCGTGCAATCGACGACTCAATCGACAACCTGGAACCCGACGAACCGAATCCCCCTCGATCGGAGGTCCTGTACCACAAGTTCTTCGCCAAGTCGGAGGATGATTTGGATCGTCTACCATAAGTCAAAGGAGGATTTGGATCATCTACGACAAGTCGGAGAAGGATTTGGATCGTCTACTACAAGTTGGAGGAGGATTTGGATCATCTATGACAAGTCGGAGAAGGACTAGCCAGCATCCATCAAAGGGCTCCCATCCCCGCCGACTAATCAGACTTTAGCAATGACGCATTACATTTACCACACGGCCACCAGGGCCTGATGGCGCCTCCATCTTGGTTGGATGGGCCCGGGCATTGGAAGGGCACGAGTCCTCCAAGCTACTCGGCTCAGCCCACCTTTCTGCGCCTACAAATTGGTCGGGCGGGCCTGAGCATTGAAGGGCACGAGTCCTCCAATCTACCCGGCTCAGCCCACCTTCCTGCGCCTCCAATTTGGTCGGGCGAGCCTGGGTATTGGAAGGGCACGAGTCCTCCAAGCTATACAGCTCAGCCCACCTTTCTATGCCTCCAACTTGGTTGGGCAGGCCTAGGCATTGGAAGGGCACAAGTCCTCCAAGCTACCCGGCTCAGCCCACCTCTGTGTGTTTTTCAACTAGGTTGGGCAGGTTTGGGTATCGGAAGGGCACAGAGTCCTCCAAGCTACCCGGCTTAGCCCACCTTTCTGCGCCATCAACCTCGATAACTTGTCGGGCCTAGAACCGCTCCAAGTAGCCAGGACCCTCGATTCCATGACGACTACTTCGCCCTCGCGAGGGCACTCGGCGACCCGCTGATGACTACTTCGATTACACAACTAGTCAGAAGCGGGACTCACACCACCAGTGACTAGTTGGAATTGATTCCGACTAGTTTGGATCATCAAAAAACCGGCGTAGCTTCATCAACAAGCAACACAACTTCGTTGGCAATCACCAATGAATCAAAAGCAACAACTATCCATGCTCGTCCGGCTTCTATGCTCTAGGGCTGGGCGCAAGGCGGCTACCTACAAGAAGACTGAGACCCGATTCAAGGAGGTTTTATGGAGATCTTTAGGGAATTTGTTTAACCATTATCTCGAGTTTTATCTCGACACGAGGAGTTTTTTCCCAAAGAATTCGTTCAACCACTTAGTCAGGGGATCAAGGAGTTTATCCAAAGTAGGGCTTGTTCGTTCACCCTTACTTCAGCGCCATAGGAACTGTCTTGGCCCACCCAAGGAATTCCTTCGGGCTAACCGAGATATCTTCGCATGGCAACATGCGACTTGTTTTGGCCTACCCAAGGAGTTCCTTCGGGCTAACTGAGACATCTTTGCATGGCAACATGTGACTTGTTTTGGCCCGCCCAAGGAGTTCCTTCAGGCTAACCGAGACATCTGCGCACGGCAACATGCGACTTGTTTTGGCCCGCCCAAGGAGTTCCTTCGGGCTAACCAAGATATCTGCACACGGCAACATACGACTTGTCTTGGCACGCCCAAGGAGTTCCTTTGGGCTAGCCGAGTCATCCTTACTCAACAACTACTTCAGTAACAACGCACGTACAGGATTGCGTTGTCACTTTCTTTGGGCCAATCGAGACATCTTTGCATGGCAACACACGGCTTGTCTTGGCCCGCACAAGGAACTGATCAAGATCAAGAGCAGGATCCCGTCGTCACCTCCTTTGAGCCAACCGAGACATCTTTGCATGGCACTTAAAACTTGTCTTGGCCCACCCAAGGAACTCATCGCCCCACGTGAAGGATCTCATCATCAATCCCTTAGGGCCAACCATGATGCTTTCACAAGTCAACATGTGAATTCTTATGGTCCATCCAAGAATACGACTGAAGCTACCAGCAAGATTCATCTCTCCCTCGCTAATTGACTTCTAGCCACCTTCACATACTTCCAGTATAACTCCATTTACTGGTTCACGACTGGTATCCGTGTGAGTTTACTGAAGGGGCCTCGCTCCCATAGTTCTAGTAACGCTCTGATTACTAGTTTCCGACTAGTATTCTATGTTACTGAAGGGGCTTTGCTCCACAACTTCTAGTAAAACTCCGTTTACTGGTTCACGACTGGTATCTGTGTAAGTTTACTGAAGGGACCTCGCTCCCATAGTTCCAATAATGCTCTGATTATTATTTTCCAACTAGTATTCTATTTTAATAAAGGGGCCTCGCTCCCATAGTTCCAGTAACATTCTGATTACTAGTTTCTGTCTATTATTCTATATTACTGAAGAGGCTTTGCTCCCTAACTTCTAGTTCAACTCTATTCTACTGGTTCACGACTAGTATTACGTGCAAGTTTGCTAAAGGGGCCTCGCTCCCATACTTCCAGTAACAGATTACTAGTTTCCGACTAGTATGCTATGTTACTGAAGGGGCATTGTCAGTGTTTTACTGCCACGCCCACCGAGGGATACCCCCGAGGTGGTGAGTTTGTAGGTAAGATGTTGCCGAGATCAGAAACTCGAAGTGCAAAGGAACGCAAAGTTTTATACAAGTTCAGGCCGCTGAGAGCGTAATACCCTACGTCCTATGTGGTTTGTATTACTTTTGATGATGATTGTCCCCAAGGGGGTCCCTCTCCGCCCTTATATAGTCTGGGGGGACAGGTTTACATGGAAATCCTAAGCGGGTACAAGCCCAGGAGTCCTACCTGAGTATTTCTCGGGTAGTTTCCTACCGTGTACGACTAGTCTAACTACTATACGAGTAATCCTACTGCATTACGAGTAGTTACAACAGATGTAGGGCGTGGGCCCTATCCCATCCCGTATCTTAGGAGAAGTGTGCCATGTGTACAGTCCTGTGCACCCAGGTCTGACAAGCCCCCGAGCTCTTCGTAGCCGAGTACTGCAGGCGTCCGAGTATTTCTGAAAGCGTCTTCGAGTTCTTCCGAACTTCATCTTGAAGATATCCTCCGAGTACTTCCTTGGCTGCGTCGAGGCTCTGAAATGCCCATGCCCTGAGTAGTTGTTCAGTGTTTTTTATATGGGGTGCGATTAAACTCGCACTCCATATGGAGTAGCCCCCGAGCCTTAGGTTGACTCGTAGAATCAGGCTGAGGGTCAATGTAGTCTTGAGTCTTCTATCCTTATCTTCCGGCAAATTTAAAAAATAAGTCGCTGATGACACATGTCCCGCAGCCCCCAAGCCTTGAATCTAACCAAAGGGTCCAAAGAATCGTGGCATGCAATCTTCATTGCTAAGAGCTGTGTCGTATCCAGCCCCCGAGCCTGGGAGCTAGATGAGTCGCATAGTATATGCCTAGTAGTCTGTGGCGCCAGCCCCTGAGTCCAGGTATAGGCCAATTGCCTCTGGATCTTGAACTATCGATGAAGCTGACTAGTCGGAGTTGATTTCGACTAGTTTCGTAGATGAGACTAGTAGTCGAAGTAGTTGCTAGTGTGTCACCAAGCAGAGTCGATGCCAACTAGCTTGTAGGCGAAACGAGTAGTCGAAGTAGTCGCCAGCGTGTCGCCGTGCATTCTTCATGAAGTCCAGTAATCGCCATCAATTGTTGATGAACCCAACTAGTCGGAGTCGATTCCAACAAGTAGTCGTTGTTGTCAGCGACGTGTAGGCGAGCGTTCTCGCGAAATTGGAGTAGTTGTTGGCGAATCTTGATGAAGCCAACTGATCGGAGTTGACTCCGACTTGCCTAGCAGCAAGGTCCAGATCAGGTCCCCTGCAAGATAAACATAAAAGTATGTTGTAACTAATATACATGATATTATATTGGGAGCAAATCCCAGTATTGTAAAATGCATGTAAAATTTTTCGCATTGTACTCTTGCTGGGTCGCATCCTGACATCGGGTAGGTAGCCTATTACGCTAAGCACCTGATCCCTGATTACCGTAAATCCTTGCGCATGGAGCTTGGCCGCGTGCACGCGAAGTTGCATAGGCATACAGAAGAGTCGAGGTGTCATGATAAGCGTACGCTACCCGGGTATTGTAATAATCATTGAGAGGAAACTAAAGCAGTCGGCGCTACGTGAAAAAAGAGAACGCTCGTGGTGCACACTTATAGAGTGTAACCCGATCGCTCGAGTTGCAGGGCGGACCGTGCAGGCAATCAGGAACAGGCATGTCATGGCCTGTTGAGAGAATGCGCGTTGCGCAAAAAGTATCCGATCTTGTGAATAACAAGTTGGAAAAGGTATAAATAACTTAGCTTGATTCGTGGATGATTGTCGACGAGCCGCAGCGGCCGTCGATGGAGCCGCGATGGTTTATTGATGAAGCTGACTAGTTGGAATCGATTCCGACTAGTTGTTTGACAGTGTGAAACCCACTCCCGACTAGTTTTCTAATCGAGATGAGTAGTCGAAGTAGTTGTCGGCTGGCCGCCGAGCATCCTCGCGAAGTCAAAGTAGTCGGCGGCAGGTCGCCGAGCATCCTCACAAAGTTGAAATAGTCATCGGTGGATCGTGAAGCATCCTCACAGAATCAAATCAGTAGCGGCTTGACCCTTGCTATTAGCTTTTGTGCAGTAGTTTGGAGCGGTCGTCGACATGTACACCAATTAATAAAAGCTACTTAGCCTCTTGGTAGCCTTGCGTGTGCACGCAGCGAATTTCCACTGAAGAGCACTTTTACGCAGAAAAGGTTGCAATGTGCTGCTCTGTCTTGCATCTTGATCCGTGCGCGGAGAAGTGATTCCCTTTTTTTTACCAGGGAACTAGAGCACCTTGTGTCCGACTGTAATTTGTTTTCCGCCTCGGACTTGATGCCCCTGAACGGTTGACCCAGCAGCACTGCATGGAGTGCCGCCGCTCGTTTCTGCTTCGACTCCAATTCGGCGATTGCGCACAGCTCGCAAAATTGGATCCGAACACAGAATCCAATCTGCTTTAGACTTGATGTCGGCATGTCCCATGTACTGATTTGTGTAGGGCTGCCGCAGCGGTTGTGCCAGTCACTTGCGTGCGATGGCAATCATGGACGACGCATGTAGTATCCATCGGCGCTTGATCGGATATGACGGATCCGAAAGCGAGAGAGAAAAAAATAGTTGTGATTCGCCGAAAAAAACTAGACTGATCTAGTAATATCGCTTGGAACAACTCACCCGGTTGATGATTACTGCCAGCTCGTCAGGGATCTTTATTGAGCATCCCTACTTAGCGCGCGCCAGCTGTTAGTGTTTACTGCCACGCCCATCGAGAGATACCTCCGAGGCGGTGAGTTTGTAGGTTGGCTGTCGCCAAGATCATAACTCGAAGGTGCAAAGGAACTAAGGTTTTATACAGGTTTGGGCCGCTGAGAGCGTAATACCCTATGTCCTGTATGGTTTGTATTGCCTATGATGATGATTGTCCCCGAGGGGGTCCTTGTCCACCCTTATATGGTCTGGAGGACAGGTTTACATGGAAGTCCTAATCGGGTACAAGCCCAGGAGTCCTACCCGAGTATTTCTCAAGTAGTTTCATACCGTATCCGATTAGTTTAACTACTGTTCGATTAATCCTACTGCATTACGAGTAGTTACAACAGATGTAGGGCCATGTCCCATCCCGTATTCTAGGAAAAGTGTGTCACGTGTACAGTCTCGTGCACCCAGATCTAAAAGGCATCGCTCCCACACTCCTAGTATAACTCCGTTTATGGATTCACGACTAGTATTACATGCAAGTTTATTGAAGAGGCCTCGCTCCTATACTTCAATTAACCGACTACTAGTTTCCGACTAGTATGCTATATTACTGGAGGGGCCTCGCTCCCATTTTTACAGTTCCAATAATAGACTACTAGTTTTCGACTCGTATGCCATGTTACTGAAGGGGCTTCGCTTCCATAATTCCAGTACAACTCCGTTCTACTAGTTTACGACTCGTATTACGTGCGAGTTTACTAAAAGGGTCTTACTCCTATACTTGCAGTAACACACTACTAGTTTCCAACTAGCATGCTATGTTAGTGAAGGGGCATCACTCCCATATTTCCAGTAACAGGTTACAAGTTTTCGAATAGTATTTTATGTTACGGAAGGGTCTCGCTCCCATACTTTTAGTATTTCTCCGTTTGCTAATTTTTTAACTAGTTATACATGGAGTTTACTGCAAGAGTATTGCTTCCAATATGGTTTCATGTCTATCAGTTACAATATATTTTTATGTTTACCTTGCAGGGGACTTGATCTGGACCGTGCTGCTGGGCGAGTCGGATTCAACTCCGATTAGTTGGCTTCATCTACAATCGCCAACGACTACTCCGATTTGCGAGAACGATCGACTACATGTCACTGACTACAATGACTACTCGTCAGATTCGACTCCGACTAGTTGGGTTCATCAACAACCGTTGGCGACTACTAGACTTCATGAAGATTGCACGGTGACACGCTAGCGACTACTTTGACAACTCATTTCGCTTACAAGATAGTCGGAATCGACTCTGCTCGGCGACTACTTTAACTACTCATCTCGCGTACAAAACTAGTCGGAATCAACTCCGACTAGTCAGCTTCATCGCTAGTTCAAGATTCAGCGGTAACTTGACCAACACCTAGGCTCGGGGGCTGGCGCCACCAACAACTAGGCATATCCTATGTGATTCATTCTAGCTTCTAGGCTTGGGGGCTGGATACGACAGGGGCTCTCAGCAACGAAGGGAATTCATCCCGAAAAAAGAGGTTTTCGAATTTACTGAACTGATTTGCCCATCTTCACCATCATATATTGCATGCCATGATTCTTTGGATCCTTTATTCCAAACCTTGAAAATTTGGATTCAAGGCTCGGGGGCTGCGGGACACGTGTCATCATCGACTTATTTTTCAAATCTATTGGAAGATAAGGACAAAATACTCAAGATTAAATTGACCCTCAGCCTGATTCTACGAGTCAACCTAAGGCTTGGGGACTACTCCATATGGAGTGCGAGTTTAATCGCACCCCATATAGAAGAAGACTTGACAACTACTCGGGGCATCAGCACCTCACAGCCTCAATGAAGCCAAGAAAGTACTCGGAAGACACCTTCAAGATGGAGTTTGGAAGGACTCGAAGACGCCTTCAGAAGTACTCGGAAGTCTGCAGCACTCGACTACAAAGAGCTCGGAGGCTTGTCAGACCCGGGCATACGGGACTGCGCATATAGCCTACATCTTACAGGATAAGGGGTGGGACATGGCCCACGCCCTACAGTGGTTGTAACTATTCGTAGTATAGTAGAACTACTCATACAATAGTAAAACTAGTCGGATATACAGTAGGGAACTATCAGAAAAGTACTCGGGTAGAACTCCTAGGCTTGTATCCGACTAGGACTTCCATGTAAATCTGTCCCCCTGAACTACATAAGGGCGGACAGGACCCCCTCCAAACAAGGGAATCACACAGGAGATCATCCGATCACCACCTAAGGCAATACAAACCACACAGGACATAGGGTATTACGCTCTCGGCAACCTAAACCTGTCTAAACCTTGTGTCTCTTGCACCTTCGAGTTTCTGATCTTGACGACATCCTACCTACAAACTCACCACCTCGGGGGTATCCCTCGATGGGCGTAGCGGTAAAACACCGACACCGAGATTATTCATGTGTAAAATGCTACAACGGTATTCCGTGCACTTACGAATTTATCTGTGATGTAAGAAATGCTAATGAGCATTTCTGGCATCGTCTCTGGGGACTAACAGTCCTAGTGATGGTGCTAAGAAATATCAACAAGCATTTTTAGCACCGTTGTCGGGGACTAACAGTCCTAGTGACGGTGCTAAGAAATGTCAACAAGCATTTTTGGCGCCATTGCCTAGGAAGGCACTGGTTAAAAGAATAGATAAAGTTCTTGATTAGTCTCTTAGTTTGTATTCATTGTCTAAACAGGCTAACTTAGCTTTGTTTTCTCTTTGATCTGAAAATAGGATAGTGTATGACTGGTTTCGATCTGCCGCAAAATTTCACTCAGGATCTGGCATCACTTTTGAGAAGAGTTCCACCTTGTGTTGTAGCCCCTTAGATTTTACTCTCGACAGCTGAACCAATCGTTATTGCCCCATCAACTTCTCACGCCATGGCCCAGAAGACACTTTGTGAATTATTTGCTCCCTTCGCTAACAATATCCCGGTCGGGCCATCCATCAACACTAGAGCTAAAAATTTTGAGATCAAGATAGGTCTCATTACGATGGTGTAGGCCTGCCCATTCTGTGGTAAGGCCAGTGAGGATGCCAGCGTACATCTCTAACAATTCCTGAAACTTTACAGTACTTTCGTTATTAAGGGAGTCACTCAGGATGCAATCTGACTCCGACTGTTTCCGTTTTCTCTACTCGGGAAGGCTAAGCAATAGTTTTATGCTAACATAAGTGCAGCGGATGTAACATTCAGGTATTTAGAATTTTAAACACTAGATCTTAGTGTTAAGTGTGCATGTTTGATCTTGTTTATGTGTGTTCAAATTGAAGTGCAAAGGGAAAAAGGGTGTTTATGTAATTTTAGAAAAATGTGGGCCCTTTAGTGCTAATTGGGCAAGAATGGGAGGTAGCATCAAAACCTAGGAAGAATGTAACACTAGGTGTCAAATTTGTATCACCATAGGAAAGAAATTGCAATAGATATGTTAAATTCTAGGAAATTTGGGTCTTTATGTGAAAATAGGGACCTAGATGTGATTAATGCAAAAGTATGAGTCCTTTTATACAAATTATTGAAGTATAAAAGTAACTCTCAAAGTTTACCTAGGGCCAAAATGTAAGAATACAAGTCACCATGACATGGCATGAAAACTTGCAATTGTGTCCAAAACTACCTGAAATCTATCTCAGTAAAGACAAAATCTATTCAAATACCACTTTGTTCAAAAATTAAAATGTAAAGCTGTACACTTTGGGTTTTTGAACTTGAACCCTAAAGCAATGTTCTAGGGTTTGAAAAACTCTCCAACTTCTATTTTGGTCATTTCCTCATTAGGGTTTTAGATTAGCAGGAAATTTTACTTTACCGAGAGGTCCCTAGATTCTTTTAGTTTTGCACATAAGTCCTTCGGACCCCTCCCTCCTTTCTTCCTCCTCTGGCACCCCTCTGCCCCCCTGCCTCCTCTGCCGCCGGTGCAGAGCACCTCCCCTGGCCACCGCTGAGCTGCCGCCGCCGCTCCACCTCCTGCTGCCACCCTCCCCACGCGTCGCCTCAACGTCGGTCGCCGCCCTAGCCCTTCCCCTGCTATCCTGTTTTGCGCGCGCCACGACATCCCGAGCCTCCGCCGGCCGCCACCTCGCCGCCGCCGTGTTCCACGTGTGTGCCTGCTTTATTTCCCTCCCCCTTCTGCTCAGCGACACCAGCAGCTCATACTTGACCATTTGCATCTCTTTTCCCCTTGCCGTGTGCACCCCGAGCCCTGATCGTCTCCGCTGCCTGCTCCTCCCTTCCTGTGAGCTACTGGCCACCGTGGGTAGCCGCCGTTGACCACCCATTGCCCCCATCAACCCCCTAGAAAGCTTCCCCAGTGCTTGCTCATGCTCACCAGCCTCTAAACGCCAACGAATTCCGGTCGGAGCACCGTTGCCGACGACCGCCGCCTGCCGCCGCCTCCTGCTCGCCGTGGAGCGCCCCTCTCCGGCCTTTCTCGACCCCAATTGGCGCCACACCAAGCTTCCCCACACCGCCTTGAAGCTTCCCGACCTCTTCCTCGCCACCCCCGACCACCGGAGCACCGCCCCCGCTGTTCACCTCCGCCGCTGGCCGCACTGCTCTCGTCGCGCCGCCGCTACAGTCCACCCCGACCCGATCCCGAGCGTCCACAGGTGCACAAGAACCTTGTGATGCTTCCCCGCCCCTCCACCCTCGCCGCCGGTGATTGCCGTCACCGGATTTGGCCGGTCAACCCCCGCGCCCCCTCTCTGACCCCGGCCAAGGGCCTCGGGTTGGAAGATACGAAAGCCCAGGGGGCTGTCTGCAAAGCCTAAGACCCAGAGGAATAGTGTCATGAAGGACCCCTTTTGTTATTTTTGTTGCCAACTTTGAAATTCCATAGCAATTCAAGGAAAAGTCATAAAAATGCTTGTTGGATTCCTTATTCTAAGATCTACAACTTTCCTTACAGGTTGACTTTCAATTTCTAGGTAATTTCTGCTCTAATTTAAATACTAAGTATAAGTAGTTGTAGGCTATGAAAATGCTTAGTAAATAGTAGAAAAATGGTAAAAATGTAAAACTAATTGTGTTAGTTTTGCTTTAACATGTAGTACTTAGGAAAAATACTTAACCCACTTTTTGTATAATATTTTCATAATGAATGAATTTAATCATGGATAATACCTATTTAACCTTGTATATTTAATATCTGCAGTTCTAGATATATAAAAATTATGAAAATATGTTGAGATGTTGAAATTGAGTGGTGTAACCTGTGCCCAAAAATCTAGAACAAAATCTCGCATGTATGTACAGTTATAAATAATACCTAATAGGTTAGTGCTAATGATAATTCTCCTTGTAGCTCAATTTCTTTAGGAATAAACAAAATCTTGATAGATTTACAATGGCTTAGACATAACTTAATCTGTAAATAACAAAAATTGCAACCCCAGTGCTATGGTAGTTTATTTCTAACAACAAATCATGTTGTCTAGTGTAGCTAACTAAGTTAATTTATACCCGATAAATGACTGCCCAGTAAAAAGATAAATGAGGTGTTTGATAAGTGAATTATGTTTTTCATTGGATTACAACTTTATCGTGAAATAAAATAAAGTATATGCATCCGTTAAATTACATCTCTGCATATCATATAGACTCAACTACTCTCGCCGACAGAGACTACGAACTCATCCTGGATCAAGAAGTGAAAATTTTTGAAGACCCGAGGAACATCGTTGGAAATCTAACTGAAGCTCCGAACCAAAGTTCGGAAAACTTTGATACTCCTGCCCCCAACCCCACTCACGAAGGCAAGCCCCGAACATAACCCACTACTTTATTTACACTGCAATCTATATTTATTTATACCTACCTCTGCGTTAAGTTCTTAGGAGTTGTATGGGAAACCCTAGTTGCATTTTCCTAGGAACCAATGTATTGAATACTAGAACTTGAGTCTGAATAGCTGCTACGCTAATAGGACCGGTAGAAGTCGGGTGATTTCCTGTCACTCGCGCGATATAGGAGTTGCAATGTTTACATTCCTGTAATCACTATAAGGATGACGAACGGGATTTATGTGATGTATCATGTTTGAGATGATACCCGTCTGTGTTGGTGAATTTGGTTAAGGTCGCAGTGTGTGGTAGCGGGGGTTAAGCGTTTGAAAGTACTAGCCACATGCCGTGAAATATGGTAAGCGGTAAGCCTAGTAACCAATCGGCCCGAGGAGTGGTCATACCTCCCACCACTCGTATTTGGTTTTTCCTGTTACTCAATTCGACGTGTGGGAATACGTGTTGCAGTGCAACCAGGAGTACGGTCGTGTAGTCGCACTACAGACGTACGTCCTGCACATTGGATGTGCATATGGTCCTGCAGTCGCTTGTGGTGGATCTGATCCACGAGTCGGAATGAAAGGCAAACGGTTGTTTCGGAACAATCGTTGGAATGTTCCAAGCGTGTGAGCTAGGTTTACCCTTGCAAGGCTGAAACTCGATTCAAGAATCGTCTGTTTCTCGCGAAAATTGAGACTGCTTGATCCCTTTGCCATATAGAGTAACAAGAGCAACTTTATGGTTATCAAAGATGATGTTTGGCTAAAGATTCTACCATGCCTGAATAGTTATAGGTGCTTATTCTAGAATGGATATTCACATAGAACTTGAAAGCTAAAATTTAAAATTAAGGATCAACTCTTTGTTGCTTTTCAGCTAAAAACTATATCATAACCATGAAAGTCTTCATAAGTCTAGTTACATGGCTAAGTATACCATGAAATGGGTAAACCTTGCTAAGTATTAGAATACTCAGTCTTGCATTGTGACTTTTATTCAGGTAATCCCCCTGAGGACTCTGCTCTGCCTATGCCATGGCCTTACCCTCTGCCCGATGGTTGGTCCGTGGAGTGGGACCCGTCCCCGACCAACACTGATCATACCGAGTGATGTCATGCCAGGGCTTAGCATGATGTCTGTATTGGCGACGTGTACAATGACCGCGTTTTAAACTCCGCAGCCATAAACTTGAGAACTTGAACCGGTTTGTAATAATTTCCATCAGTTTGAAACTAATATTACTTTTGACAACTCATGTAATATATATGCCTGTGATGTAAAATATGTTGGTGATTGTATCTCTGGACTCGCCTTCGTGCGAGGTACCTTGTTTGATCCTGCATTCGGTGGTTCATCGGGACGTTACCCGACAGGCCAAGGGGATTACACCGTTTGAAGTACATTGGAGCCCTTGAGAGAGGACTTGCGTACTTGAGCCGGTGTAATTCAGGTTGGTTCTGCCACAGCGGACACATGGGAAAATTGTACCAAGGCATTCCTCGCCAAATTCTTCCTGATGGGCAAAACCAATGCTCTTTGAGGAAGAATCTCTCATTTCCAGCAGACGCCTAATTAGTCAATTTCTAAAGCATGGGAGAGGCTTCAGCAGTTCATCCTAGCATGTCCTCGCCATAGGACGGATGATTGGCTTGTTCTTTAGAATTCTACAACGGGCTGACTTTGATAGCTCGGGACCACGTCGACGCTGTTGCAGGTGGTGCTTTCTTCTCGCTAACCATTGACAGGGCCAAAACTTTGATCGAGAAGATGGTGTCCAACCAAGGTTAGAATGAGGAACGACTCCAACCACGTTAGCGGGGCATGCACATCGTCAAGGAGACGGACATGCTAGTCGCTGAACTCGACCTCCTCTTCAAGAAGATAGAGGAACATCCCAAAGACAAGGCTCCAACGCAAGCACTTCAAGCCCTAGATGCTCGCATGACATGCGAGGTCTACGGGAACACCAAACATTCGGGTAACAATTGCCCCGAAACCCATGAAGATGTCATGTACATGAACAACAACAACAACAACTGGAATCAATCGCACCCCTACTACCAAGGAGGTAATGGTAATTCAAATTCATTTAATCCTAACCAACCTTCCTTGAGGGATCTTGTCCTTGGCCAAGCAAAAGTCAATGAATCATTACAAAAGAAGGTGGTGCCAACAACAAATCCCTGGAGACCATTCAAGCGAAGATGGATGGCATCTCCTATGCTATCAAGAAGCACCTGAGCTTCAACAACATGTTTGAAACTCAACTAGCTCAGCTGGCTACTGCTGTTCCTTCTGCTGAGACAGGGAAGATTCCGGGGCAACCCAAACCTACTCTTGAAAATATTAATGCAGTAACCACCAAATGGGGTAAGCCATCACGGGGTCATTTTTCACTAACTATGCAGAAAAGCTCACACGCCCAAGAAGAAACCCATGGGGTGAACTAGCATCACCAAAGATAGAAGATCCAGGATGCCCAGTGGTTAGTTGCTCAATATTCGATTGCCACTTTGAGCTAGCCCTCTGCGACCTTGGAGAAAGTGTCAACATTATGCCCAAGGTAACATTTGAAAGATAAGCTATCCAGCTCTTTTCCCAACATATATGTGCATACAGCTAGCAGACTCGACAGTACGGTATCTGAGAGGATAGTGAAGAATCTCCTGGTGCAAGTCAAGGGTTCATTCATCCTTACAGATTTCGTGGTCCTTGACATGGAGGGTGACTTAGGGATATTGCTCATTCTTGTGCGACCATTCCTAAGGGACACCAAAGCCAGGATCGATGTTGAGGCTAAATAGATCAGCCTCTGCATCATAGGTCGGAATATGATGTTCAGGTTTCAACCCAAGGAGAACAAATCTACCTGATTCATCAAGATGATGAAGGGCAAGGATTATGGGCAGAACCACAGCTCTCATCCGAGGATCCATCACGCGCACCACAAAAACTAAGGAAGAACAAGAAGGTGTGGTGAGTGAAGAAGACGTCGCTATCCTCTACCTCCTCTCTAGGTACGGACGATTGGACCTCAAGTTAAACAGGTAAGGAGAGGGTCCTGCTCATCGGACCTTAAACCAAGAGCTAGCTTGGGGAAGGATCTCCACCAAGTGAATTGTATATTTATTGCTTTCAATAAGAATGAAAACCATAAAAAACAAAATATTTTGTGCTTAAATTCCCCTCTCATATGCGCGGTAAGATGATTTAGGTTTCCTAAGTTGAAAGGATGAACAATTGCGACAGTCATTGCTTGGCCATTATCTTATCTATCATATCTGGCTTACCCCCACTAAGTTAGTTGGTATCTCTGGTGAAGTTTATCATTCGCTTCTTCGATACTCTTTAACCATAGTGACTCCCCGAGGAAATTCATGATATCGTGGAATACTCCAAGGTGAAATGCTACAGTGGTAATTCTGTGCCCATCAACATCGGGTCGTAGCTGGACCTGGCGATGAAGCCCATCAACACCGCCGGGTCATAGCTGGACCTGGCGGTGAAGCCCGTAAACACCGTCGGGTCATAGCTGGACCTAGCGGTGAAGCCCACTAGTGGTCTCAATCATGACCTTGTGGACTATGTAAGTATCCTCACTAGTGGTCATCTGACATCATTTTTCACTCATTAGCATGTTTAACTTTTCATCATTCTTTCTAGAATGGAGTCACACAAATGCAGACAAAATGGGACTAACAACATAGGCTTCTTGGACCCTAGCATTGTACATAAGAAAACAATCCACTTACTAGAAACTGTTAACTTCTTGTATAATGCTTTGCTCGCCATGCAGGATAAAAGATCCATACTCCTTTCATACAATTTCTTCTAAGTGTGTTTTTTACTTCCAAACCAAAGTTATGCTCACCATGTTTATTATTAATTTGCTTTGTTGTGCCTTATATGCAGCTATCATCATGTCCTACTCGATATCAGCCTTGACCAAAGCCGATTCCTTATTTTTGACTCACGAAAGAGGCCATTTTCACTAATCCAACCCGTCATTGATGCCTACAACAAGTAAGTAAAGCAAGTAATTTTATAGAATATTTGAATGTCATGTATCTTATCCATGCAATTTCTCATTCATAATTTTGCACATAGAGCCTTCGCTAGGTACGGTAAGAAAAGTGAAATTCATAGACCTTTTTGGGGATACTTCAGTCTAGATGAGGCTAAATGGATCCACAAGCAGCCTATGGGCAACAATCACTGCGGGTTCTACGTAATGCATTACATGCACACCTACACCGGCGATCACTTTGGCAGCCAACATACTCGTATGAAATGATTTCATATTAAGATATGCATGTTCATGTATCATATATTACCAAAATTGTCTAATATCAGTGTTCTTGTGTCTCGTATTTTTATAGAATGTTGAGTTGCATACTTCTAAATTGCTCTTATCCGAGCTAGTAGCACTTCAAGAGCGACTAGCCGGATGGCTTATGGACTATGTTGTGAAGCCAGGAACTGAGTATAGCATAATTTAGGTGTAATGCATAGCTTGTATTATTCTTATCAAATACTGTAATATATTTGGTATATGGACTTGTATATGGGCTTGTGTATTGTCTCGTGTATGGGCTCTTTGTTTTAATCTCGATGTATGGCGTCTTTGTTTTAATCTCGATGTATGGGCTCTTTTGTCTAATCTCGATGTATGAGTTCTTTGGTTGAATTCTGCTGCTATAATTATATATGCTATAGAATGGTGCAATATTAATATATGAATACTTTTTTATAGAAAAAAGGTCTTCAACACCGGTTTGAACCAGCAGTGATGAGCGGTTTGTGTCTTCAACTGGCAGTGTTGAGGGCACCATCACCGCTGGTTAGGGACACAAACCTGCAGTGATGACCCCCCATCATCACACTGGTTCTAGAACCGGCGGTGAATGCCCTTCCTATGGCACTTCAAACAGAACAACCCAATGGTCTGTCAGGTAACATCCCGATGAAACCACCAAATTTTGGATCGTCAAGCGTACCTCGCACGAAGGCGAGTCCAGAGATACAATCACCGTCACATTTTTACAACATAGGTCCAAATAGTTACTACAAACTAGTACTGAAAACCTAACTAAAATAAATTTATATAGGCATTGTTTGAAAACTTTAAGTTTTAACAAACATTATTCAGAGACTGCAGCGAAAAGAAAACACGACTACTCGTCGCAAAAGTAGGCATCACACTTAGCCCAAAGCATAGTGTCATTCCAAAGGGTCATTGCCGGCCGGGGACGGATCCCATTCCACGGACCAACTAGGTGGTAAAGTGCAGGGCCATGGGGAACTCGCAACTGAGTCCTCGAATGACATACTAAAAACCACATTACTAGCAAGGCTGAGTATACTAATACTCAGCAAGGCTTACCCGACATTTGGGTATATTTAGCCCGTAACTAGACCATGATAGGTTGAACGGCTCTAGTTTTCTTTTGTTGAAAAGCAACAAAGAGTATGTCCTTACTTTCATATGTTAGCTTTCAGATTCTAGTTTCTTTTAACCATTCTAGGCAAGCACCTATACTAGTCAAGCAAGGTAGATATTAAACATCCATCAAAATTATTCCATTAACTGTTACTGTTATTACTCTATGTCGCAGAAGTATCAAGCAGTCTCAATCTCCGCGAGAAATGGATAATTCTGAATCAAATTTCATAACCTTGCAAGGGATCCTAACTCACACGCTCGGAAACTTAACTTTCCGGGCAACCATTCCCATCTTATTCCGGGGCGTGGATCAGGGCCACCACAAGCGACTGCAGGACCATACGCACCTTCACTATGCGGGACGTACGCCTACAACGCGACTGTATGGCCATACTCCCGTCCGCTGCGGGGAACATATTCCCACAAGTCGGTGCGTGTGTGTGACAAAAATCAAAATTCGAGTGGTGGGGTAAGTCCACTTGCCAGGCCAATTAGATAATAGGCTTACCGCGTGCAATATTTACGGTATGTGGCTAGTACTTTCAAGTACTTGACCACCACTACCACACACTGCGACCTTATCAAACTTAAATCAACCCAGACGGGGTATTCTTTCAAGTCATGAAATCGTACATAACCCCGTCCGTTATCCTTATAGTGATTGCAGAATGGTAAACAATCAACTCCTATATCGCGCGAGTGACAGGAAATCACTCGACTTTTGCCGGTCCTATTAGCAGAGTATCTATTCGGTAAAGACTCAGAAAATCATTACATAGGTTCCTAAGTTTCATGCACCTAGGATTTCATTACAACTCCTAAAACTTAATGCACAATATAGATATATAACATAATAAGTGTATAATTTGAAAAACTGGATTATGCACCGGGGCTTGCCTTCACTGGTGAGGCTAGGGTTAGTAATGTCAGTATCTTCCGAACCTGGACTCGGGGCTTCAGAAAGACCCTTGGCGACGTTTACTTGAGCTTCAGAAATACCCTCGTCGGGTTCTGGGATTAACTAATTTGGACAAACAACAAAAATATTTGAGAAAGGATAAACTTAAGTTGAGTTTTTGGTGTAAAAACTCTATGCCAAATGGCTATTGGTGAAGGTTACTACAGAGTTGATCGAATCTATTTCACAGCATGCCTTTCAGACAGCTTATCTAGTTGATTGGGGTATGCATTGGCTGTGATTTTTCTTCAGCAAAAGTAGCCGATCGACATGTAGTCGATGGGCGTGTGGCCGATGGGTGTGTAGCTAACAGGCGTGTATTCTACAAATAAGACCCTAGAAAAAAATAAAGGCTTGCATTTGGGTCCCTAATCGACTTGAACATAAGAAGTCGAGCGGTGGCGAATTAAAATCCGGCGAGAAGGCTCACAGGCGGCAAGGGAAAAGTGGGGAAAAAGGTTCAGGAGCTCACAGCAGACTTGGGGTGGTTGGAATTGTAGAAGGGAAGCTCGGAGGCGGCGGTTCGACTAGAAACAGAGCCGGCGCGGCGAGGTTCCGAGGGCGGCGATGGTGTTCCGGCAACTGGAGTGTAGGAAGGTGAAGGAAATTGGTCAGGGAGCTTTGACGTGGAGATGTGGTGCTGATGGTGCTCTTGGCGAAGGAGGAGAAGGGGTGGAACTTCGGTTGGACTAGAATTAGAATGGTGGCGGAGAGTGAGATCGCCGGTGCAACGTTATGGGCTGCGCGTGCAAAGGAGGAGGAAAAAGAGTGGGTCTCGAAGGGGCAGTGAGATGCGGCGGTGCTGGTGGAGCATGAAATTGGAGAGGAGGAGCGGCGGAGATGGCTGACGGCGGTGGACAAAGGAGCTCCGGCGAAGTAGTCGAGTGGGGAAAAGAACAGGAATGCGGTGCGCGCGAGGGAACAAAAGAAAGGAGACATTTACTGGGCGCATCCCCAAGCTAAAAAGAGGCGCGCAGCTGGCGGTCGACGGCGAGCGTGGCGGCTCTGGCGGGCGGCGGCGCAACGCGTCCGCGCGAGGAGGAGCCAGCGGGGTTGTTTAAGCGGCGGGCGGGCTAGTTGGGGGCCATGTGGCGCAGGAAGAGCAGCGAGGGGGCAGCTGGCGGCTGGGGAAAACGCCGGCGATGGCCGGTGGGCGGCGCTGCAGAGAAACAGAGAGGGGAAGTAGGAGGAAGAAGATGAGGACCTGTTTGTAAATTTTGCAAAAGTTCAAGGAGTTCACTGTAAAGTAAAATTTTCTTCCAAACTATAGCTCTAATGAAAATATGCCCAAAGTCAAAAGTGTAGAGCTTAAAAAGATCTATCACTTTGCTTTAGGATCCAACTTTAAAATAGTTAGGGTTTTGAAATTATTTTTAAAACCAACAAATCATTCAATTTCAAATAAATCCAAAAATAAGTTTTACCTTTTTACTGGAACCTTGAAGCATTTACACTTCTTATAGTGGTTAAAAAGTGAAAACTCACATTTGCAAATCAACCCTTCACATATTTTTGAAATTACCTTCCATTTGTACACAATTTACAAAAAGAACCCTAATTTTTCCAATATTACAGAAATACTTAACGTATTTTTAAGTTTTTAAAGGCATTCATCAAAACAAACACACACTAAGCACCATTTCGTACTAGAATTTAATGTGCCTATTTCCTAAGTACCTGGAATGTCACACTCCCCCGCCCCCACCCCCCGACACACACACCGTTAACTTAAATCCAACGCCCCCTAAACAAGCGGTGATACCCTTTTTGAACCGGCGGTGATGGGGGCACTGGAGTAGTGGGTACAGAAAAATGGTAGCAAACACGCCGGCTTTACCTAAGCAGTGCAAATCGTGACAATTCAAAATTAGTATGAGTTCACGGTCGCAATATTTAGGACACCAAACACTCCTAAGAGTAATCACTTTTCTCCCTGATGACATTTATCTTTTATTTCCTCTTTTGGAGAACTACCACACCTATCTGGCAGTAGGATGATGTGACCGCGCTAGTATATACAAGGTATGCTTTGATTTTCATCTTGCATATATAAGAATGGAATTCTTACGTGCACACTGCACAATATGCCATATTATTATTATGCATGATGATGAACTGGTCATTGTTTACAGTAACCCAAAAATGTTTTATATTTTGATTTGGATGGTTGTGTTGGCAACCTTTTTTGGAATAATCCATGGAATATTCCTTGGAGATCCTCTCCTGGCTGTTAAATGATCATAGTTTTCTGGAGCCACATAGGGCTGTAGTGGCGTGTTATTATTCGGCATTATGGCATAAACAAAGTGGTTCAAGTGGTCCTCTCTACTAGATTTTTGCAAAACATACTTTTTAGGTTCTGAATATGTTCGATACTCCACACTGAAAATTACCTATCATTTGTGACAAGACTACTAATCCAGCGGTGCCATTTGGCATCTTAAAATTACATCTCGCTCTAGAAGGGTCTCTAAATTTTTGAGACTTTGGTCAATTAGCATGTGTTTGGATTTGGAACTTTGTGGGATGGGTTGGTCTCATTTTGTGTTAGATTGAGGGGTTGAGGTTATCCTCATTTTGTGTTTAGTTCAAGGTATAAGCATGTGGGTTGAGGTAGTCGTCTTAACCCCGTTAGTCAGTCTTCCAACGGGACCCGTGTGTCAACCTCTCGTGCTCATCTTCTTCCTCCTCCCCCCTTCTTCATCCCACTGGAGCAGGACCCGCCCGCTCCCTGCTCCCTTCTCGGCACCGCCGCCTACTCCCACTGGAGTAGGACCCGCTCGAGCCCGCTCCTGCCCCGCACTGCGCCGCCCGCCCGCGCCTCGAGCTGCCCCGCCCCGTGCCGCCTGCTCCCTGCCCCGCACCACCGCCCACTCCCTGCTCACTAGCGCCAGCGTCGTCCCGCCCCGCTCTGGCCCACGCCGCACGCCACCCGCTCTGTCCAGCGCCACGTCGCCCGCTCCCTCTTGCCGAAGCCTCAGCTGATGGAAGGAGATGATACGTGACGGGAATAAAGTGGGTTGGTTTGGTCCCCTCGATTTGGAGGGATCAGTCCAACCTGCATCTACTCAGTATATTCTCTTCTAAGTTCATCCCAACCCACATGACTTCTCATCCAAACACGAGTTCATCTGAGTCCAACCCATCCCAACCCTCTTCAATCTTCAATCCAAACACATACTTAGTCCTTTAAGAAACATGCAAACAAACAAAGTTGAAAATTATAGGATGGTTTCTATAGTATCAATTAGCGCGCCATGCAGTCGTAATGGTGATATGGCATCAGAGAGTTGAGAGAAAAGAGAAGGAAATTATTTCTAATGCATAAACTAGCTTGGTCAAGAACCAAGAAATAAAAGGAGGGTAGAGAGAGGAATTGAGAGAAAAGAGATTGGATTAGATGAGAATTATTTTGAGGAATTCATCCACTACAGATACAGTTCTATGTATAATGCCAGTATGATATAGCAAGTATGGTAAATATGTAGTAATGCAGTAATGCCAAATATGTGAATCATGACGTCACTAATGTATAATATTTTAGAATATTTTAAAACCTTAATTTGTAAAATTTCTAACAATTAGGTCATTTTGCATAGGAGGTACAGTGCAGCAAGTTTTTGGAAACTCATAAAAAATAATTTTGAGATAATGTACGGATGAATATTAAGAATATGCATAAACTATCTTGTAGATACCAAGGGATGCGGATACGGGGATGTATTCGATCGAGGATATTATGCAAAGATTTTAAATAAGACTGTCAGGGAATACCTGATGTGATATGACTAGTATTTAAGAGAATAAAAAATAATTGCGAATACTTGATTCTGTTATTATATATGTCATGCTATGATGGCAACATATCAGGTGCAAACGAGGCTGTCCGTGCAAACTCCGTGCAAACAAACTAATAAAAGTCGCAAAAAATTCTCAAAAAAATTATGTATATACTTCATAACCTTCCTTACCACTGTATAAAATTTTAAGTTCAAATTCATCATATGTTAAGAGATACAAAAAAGAGAAAATTCTGAGAGATAAATAAAAGAGAAAACTCTTAAAACTTTCTCTTTTTTGTATCTCTTAACATATGATGAATTTGAACTTAAAATTTTATACAGTGGTAAGGAAGGTTATCAAGTATATACATAATTTTTTTGAGAATTGTTTGCGACTTTTGTTAGTTTGTTTGCACGGGTTTGCACGGACAGACTCGTTTGCACCTGATATGTTGCCTGCTATGATAGACTTGAATAATACAGGCAATTGGTTGTGAGTTTATATTGCAAAACATAAAGCTTAGTTTTTCTGATGATACATTGGGCAATAAATTTTCATTTACCTCATTGTAGTGAATCAAGGGTTACACAATATGCCAGGTTTTATTAACTATTTTCTAGTAGCTTGGAAGCAATGTGATGAGGACATCACTCCTATGGATATACAAGAGGTTCATTCGCTGGATATTCAAACCATTCAAGCTCCAATCACAAGATCTCGCGCGCGACAATTACATTTAGAGGTGAGCTCGCTCCTAAGCGTTTTTGTTAATAATTGTGAGAATGGTTTGCTATCTAATTTTTACAATATGATTAGAAACCAAGAAGAGGTCGAGGGAACACATGGAGAGGAGCATGGAGGTGTGGAGGAACAGCAAGGGCCGCCAAGCCACATGGAGACCCAATCCAATTTAACTTCGAGTCCACCTCGGAGTTCAGGAGCAGCCTGATGTAAATTGGACGCCCAGGCCACATCCGAAGTCCGAATTCGACGATCCACATATGGACGGAAAGATAATTTCATGGAGCTTCTATTGGCGTTGGTTTCAGGTCCAAACTCCTTCTGAGTCGTTGGAAATTGTCCAAGAAAGCTGGCGTCCAGATTCTGTCCCGGTGCTGCGACATCGTATTTTGGCCTTTGGGCCGTGTATCTTCGTTGAGCCCATTAGGGGCGTGTCCAGGGGGAAGCCACGCCCCTATTCCCTATATTTCAGTAGCCGCCGCCCTCATTAGGGTTTGGGTTTTGCTTTAGATCAATCTGTCTTTTGAACAGTCGCCGTCTTTCGGTTTGTAGAACCCCAACTTTCGAGCTTAATCAATCATCTGCAGTTGTGACTTTAATTTGAGTGCTGCGTTTCTTTCGAGTTCTTACTTGTGTTCCTCGTTTCGCAGGCAGGGATTAGCCTTCTCGGCGAGATCAATTGGATTGTGACTACGGTTGATAACCAGAGGAGTTGTGGTGCTAAGATTGCGGGGTTCGAGTTGCTGACTTGAAGCCGGATCGGTGTGTCGCATTCCGACCAAAACGAGTTTTCCTTCACCTGACGGAAGATCGGGCACCCCCGTTCATATCAAGTGGTATCAGAGCCTCAGGTATTACCGTCAGGTTTACCCTAGTTTAGTTTGTTCTATCATCCTATAACTCCAGAAAATTGCCATACAAAAAAATATTCCGCTGTCCTTGAACCCTTATTAGCCTTTGCAATTTCGTTTTCAGACTCGCTTTGTTCAGTTTGTGTCCGTGGTCGAGTCGTGTTGCTGGTTTAGGATTTATCTTCGTCGTGGTTCAACCGCACCGTCGCTGTGTTTTTGTTTCCGCCGCTATCCCATCCACCATTACCCAGATCCCAAGTCGATCCATCCCATTACTCCGACTTGCCCTCGCTAGCCGCCTTGTGTGAACTCTCACCGCGCCAGCCCTAGATAGGTTGCGAGCCGCCTTGTGCCTTCTGTCTTGCACCGCAGCCCCCCTTGGATTCATCTGGCGATTACCCATTGCGCATACCAGGAAGAATTTGTGCCCTAGCCGCTGCTGATCTATCTGCCGGGTTGTGCCTTCGAAAAAACATAACTTGAGATACCTTCCATAAAATAGGCATAACTTTTCGCTCGGTTCTCCATTTTGGCTGAAATTTTTACAGGAGCTTGGCAACAAAAAGTTGCACATACAATTCACCCGGCTTCGCCGGTCAGGCCGATCTCAACAAATTCAAAAAAATCAGGAAGATAATTAAAAAATTCAGTTTCTGTCCAGCACGCTTTTCGGCATACCTGTTTGATTTTCTGTAGACCACATCTGATCTCTGTTTTAGGTGAAACTTGGTGTGGTTCCTATTCTGGTGTTGCTTATGCTGAGAAAAATATCAAAAAAATCATTGAAAAAAGAAAATTGAAATCAACTAGGCTTTGCACTAGTGCCTTTTTGGCATTGCTAGTATAATATTTACGGTACTGCCATTCTGATTGTTTTGTGAGTTTCTTCCATTGTTCTTTGTTCCAGCTTGTTGTGCTACGCCTAGGACATGTCTTAGCCAGGAATTGTGACTTGTACTTTGGATAGTTATTGAACTTTGCTCCTCTGCACTCGATTTTGTTTCACATACGCATATATATTGTGCCTTCCTACAGCTCCATATACCTACACTTCATCTCAGTGCAGCGAAGGACCCTTGCAATCTTGGTACCCTCTTCTCACAGGTTTTTTCACCATCCACCGGTTGTACCATCCCACTGCTTGTGTTGGTAAGAACTTGGTAAGAACTTGGTAAGACGCGTGTGAGGGTGTGATTCCACCAACAAACCCACCTATTTCATAGGGTCTTTTTGTTTCACTAACCATGCCGGACGACAGACCTGTTTTCTCTAGTGAATTGCAGGCCATGAAGGACGAACTCAAGGAGTTTTTCGCTAAGGAGATAAATAAGGTGGCGCAAGACATCCAAGGGGCCAATCATACGATTGAGGGTGTCAACAAACGCCTCTCTACACTGACTGACAGGGTTCAACGTCTTGAAGTCAACCCTTCCAAGAGCAAAGATGACGATGATGACTGGCTAGAGGATGACGATGACATCATTTTTGGGTCTGATGGCGAGCCTGATATGGCTAAGACTCGTGCGGAGAAGGTCTGTCGTCAACGTCTTCGCAAGAATAAAACAGGTATGGGAGGAACCAAACATCGGCGCACTACAGGTAATGATGATCCTTATGCCAAAGTCAAATTTACCATACCTTCTTTCCATGGTCGTTATGATGCAGAGGAATACTTAGATTGGGAGATGATTGTTGAACAAAAATTTGCTTCCCATCTTGTTCCCAACCAACATAGGGTTAGACAAGCCTCTAATGAATTTAAGATTTTGCTATAATCTGGTGGCAAGAATGTGCTCAATTAAATATACAACCTGATTCATGGGATGCGCTTAAGATAGCAATGCATCTTATAAGCGTGATATGCGTAAGAAATTACAACATTTAGATCAGGGTGATATGTCTGTTCAGGAGTATTATGCAGAGCTTCAAAAGGGCATGGTTCGATGTGGTGTAGTTGACGATGCTGAAGATAAAGTGTGTCGTTTTTATGGTGGTTTGAAACGTGAAATTCAGGACATTATTGACTATAAATCTTTTACTACCACCAACCAGTTGTTCCAGCTTGCTATGCTTGCAGAAAAAGAATTGCAGGGAGGACAAACAACAGCAGCAACCACCTCAGAGCAGGAGCACCTCCAACAGATCCTACATGCCCAAGTCTTTTACTCCCAAAGGTGCTTCCACGGCGGTGTCACCAGCTCCAGCAAACACGCCCACCGATGGTAAGTCTCGTGTGCAGGAACCGGCCAAGAGTGCCTCACCAGCAGCGCGCTCTTCCTCTAGCATTCAGTGCCATCGTTGCCAGGGCTTTGGCCATGTGATTCGAGAATGCCCAAGCAAGCGGACATACATTGCCACTGCTGATGGTGGCTACGTAAGTACTTCGGATGCTGAGGACGACACTGAGGATGACCCACCTTCTAATGAGGGTCTTTCATTAAGTGCGAGTGATGCGGGCTCTCAGCGGATTTGTATTGTCCACCGTGTCCTCAGTACACAATTGGGACAAGCAGACAAGATGCAACGCCATAATTTGTTCCAGATTTTATTTGTGATCCACGATCGGTGTGCACGTGTAATCATTGATGGAGGCAGCTGCAACAACCTGGTTAGTGCTGATTTGGTCCAGAAGTTGGGTTTAGCCACACGTCCTCATAAACATCCTTACCATGTTCAGTGGCTAAATGACTCAGGTAAGGTTAAGGTAAATCAAACTGCACGGGTGCATTTTTCTCTTGGTCCATATTCTGATTATGCAGATTGTGATGTGGGAATTTGATAATGATGCTGTCCACCATGGTAGAAGTAACACATACACACTTATGTATAAGGGCCAGAAAATCACTTTGCACCCAATGACCCCTGCTGAAATTGTACAAGCTGATAAAGAACGACTTGCTTCACCTAATGTTGCTGCCCCACTTGCAACCCAGGCTGCTATTAAATTGAAAAATCATAATATGCTTGTAACACCCTAATGTAATTTTCCTAAATTTTGAGGAATTTATTTGGGCTTAAATAAAAGTTTCCGGGTATTCTCTAATTTATCTCGCGTTTAAAGTAATTTTATAAAGCAAGTAATTAAAATTTATTATAAGTCAACTTGCTTGTGCATTCATGCTGGTGCATGGTTTTATTTGTGTGGGTTTGAATTCAAAATTATTTGAATTCAAATAGAATGGTTTGAATGTTTGGGGGTGGAAAAGACATAGGAAAGAAGAAAGGAAGCAAAGAAGTCTAGCCCAGCCCAGCTTTCTCCCTCTTCTCCTCACGGGCTCTCTTTCCCCTGGCCCAAATTACCACGGCGGCCCAGCTCCCTCTTCCCTTTCCTCTCGGGTCCTCCTCTTCTCTCCCCTCCCCGCGTGGGCTGTGCCACGGTCCAGCTTCCCCTCAGCCCGCGCCTCTCTTCTCTCTTCTCCCCCTGGGCCGCAGCGTCTCCCCGGCCCAGCCCGAGCCAGCTTCCCCCTCACGCGAGCAGCCCCCACGGCCGTTCTCCCTCTTTCCTCCCGCTGCCAGACCGGTCCCACTGGTCAGGCGCTTCTTCTCCCCCTCGCGGCCTCCCCTGTTTTCTCCCCGCCGGTCCTGCCGCCCGTCTCTGGGCGTGGTCCCGCTCCGCTGCTTCCCCCTGGGCCCACTCCCCCGCTCTACACCCCGCCTAGAACCCTCTGGAAGTCACCCGAGCTCGGATGAGGCTCGGGCGGCAACTGCCCGCGGCATGCGCGGCACCCGTTGGACCGGTGGCCCGCACGCTGAGGTTGCCGGCCCTCCCCTTTCTTATCCGTAGCCGCGCTCTTGGGCTGCCCTAAGCCGCCGCCAAGATCCCCAGCGCAACCGAGCCCCGCACCGCCTGTCAGCCGCTTGATTTGGGCCGCTGCCGTCGTTGGCCACCGTCGGTAAGCGCCGCCGCATTTTGGTTCCCCGCCACCGGTGCACTTCGGGCTTTCCTAACCCCCCTAGCCACCTCCACAGGGGTTCCCCGGATCGGTTTCCGCAACCTAGAGGCCCGGAGCTCCACTGCAGCGGCTTCCCCGCCGAGCACCGTACCGCCCTTCCCGCCAAGCACCGCCGTCACGCCCCGGCAGACCGTCTCTGTTCAAATTAGTGCCTCGGTAAGCACCCTCTCAATCTCCTGGTGCTCTTGAGGTAGAAGTGGTAGCTGGTAGGCCAGCCCCACGGACGGAACGTCCTCGCGTCGGAGCGCCGCCAAGCGAGCACGGGCTTGCCGCCGTGACCGTAGTGCGCCGCAGAGCCGTGCCCAAGCAAGCCCTAGGTAGGTTAGGCGGGTCACTAGCTTCCTCCCCGACCGAGCTCCACCCAGAATCGAGACCGGATGGCCAGGAACTGCCAAGGCCGGCGAGGCGCCACCGCGGAAGCCCCTTCCGGTGAGCAATCGCCGCCACCTGCGTCCCCAATTCCCACGGCCGTTGGATCGGTAGCCCACGTCCCGGATTAGATCGGGATCTCATGAAATCGTGACCTTTGGATCTGGATCCAGCGGATCAAATCCACCAATACCGGTTGGCTTGGCATTCTTGCTAAAGAACCCCTATCTTTTGGAGTAAACAACCCGCGGTCCATCTTAAGTCAAAAATAATTGCAGTCCAGCCCTGTTTTATTCGTTTAGACCCCCGCGCTTTCAGGGATTAGTACCCGCAGTCCAGGTCCAGAGTTTTCACGAGTTAGCCCCCGAGTCTAGGGTTTAATTATGTTTAGGTCCCCGGGCTTTGTCCAGAAGCCCCTGGTTGCCCTGTTTTTCTTACAAATAGGTCCCTGGATCTTGTTTCAAGCGTAGTTTTCGCGTTTTAGCTCCGTTTTAGGTGTTCTTTATATCCACGCGATCGTTGTAACGCGTAGAATAGTTCTAGCATGGTTTTGTGTGCTATTTCTATGTAATGTTGTACTGTTTCTTATAGTTTGCTATGGCTTGTGCATGTGTGTATGTCTGGGCCATGCTTGATGATCGTGAGTAGACGCGGAGCCTTTGGACCAGTACCAGGAGCAGCCGTCTTCCGAGCAGTTCGAGCAGCAGCCGGGAGAGTACGAGGAAAGCAAGTATAACATGAACCTCCTATCACTTTTAAATACAATTTCATACTGCATTTTAATACTGTATACCTATAAGGACTTCCTAGCCACCTTTATATCCTTATATATATCCTATGAGTTGCATTTTTGGTTAGTTGTGCTAGGTTGCTGCGCTATAACATACCTGGGTCCTTTTTAATTAATTTGATTAATGGTCTTATGCAACTTAATTCTGGAGCCGACCCTCTGTGCTGTGTGCTTGAGTGGTTTGTGCGTCCTTAAAAGATGTTTTTGTTAGAAACATGGTTTAGGGGGCCAGCACAGTGCTTAGTGCTTGGTTGGCCACTCTCCATAAGGACCGGTTCATAGAGCGACAACCTGGGACAACCGCGCAACCACAAGACTGGAATGGG
Source organism: Panicum hallii (assembly GCF_002211085.1). Taxonomy (NCBI): domain Eukaryota; kingdom Viridiplantae; phylum Streptophyta; class Magnoliopsida; order Poales; family Poaceae; genus Panicum; species Panicum hallii. Next base: position 27,586,251 of record NC_038047.1, read on the forward strand.
ACGGTCTTGACTTACTAATTAGGTCATTTTGGTTCGGGAGTAACTTACCTGCGTGGGCAAGAGGGGTGGTAGGCTTCAATGGTCCCTGCTCCTCTGGCTTGGTCTGTGCTGTGTGCTTGTACCCCCGGAGGTAGGCCCCATCGTAGCTGATCCAGAATCCTTAGCGGTTACACCTTACCAACGTGATTCTTTGTAACGGTCTCGTAGTGTGCTTGCTAGCCATCCCACCTAAGGAAGTGTGATGAACAACTAGCGTAGCTCACGACTTGTGGGTAAATTTGTGCAACCTCTCAAGAGTGTAAAACTGATATATCAGCTGTGCTCACAGTCATGAGCGGCCCAGATCCTCCGTCTGATTAGTGGGGTTATCAACCTTTGATTAGGGAGATTCCCCGGGTGGTTTTGGTTTGGATGGTTCACAGTAGTTCCTAATTAATATTGATTAATTCTTATACAATTTGGGTGTATGGTAACTCATCCACTTGTAGTAATTAGCTTTAATAAAATTTGCCAAGATTAAAAGCTAATGCAGTTGAGTCAGCTAACCTTAGAGCCTCATACTCGTGTTATACTTGTTGAGTACTAGTTTGTACTCACACTTGCCTCTCTACTCTTCTGTTCTATTTTGGATATCTTCGACTGCTGCTCAGTGCCCGGCAACGTGGAGGATTACGTCAGCGGCTTCGACGACTTCTAGGTGTTTGTCTCCCAGTCGACGTCCCTGTGGCGCCCAGCTCTTTATGTATCTCTTTTA